>NC_062569.1:8865166-9184666 GCF_022837055.1 Prionailurus viverrinus | reverse complement strand
ACCGCGAGATCATGACCTGAGCTGAAGTCGGCCGCTTAACCGACTGAGCCACCCAGGCGCCCCAAACATCACTTTAAACTCAGTAAAGCCTCAGTTTCCCTCTTCAGGATGTGTGCCCTAAAGAGCTAATAACTTAGCAAGTGTGGGGTGCTCAAGCCCTTCACATTAATGACAAAGAAACTGGCCCTTGATGGGCTGGGAGATAACTTCTGAGCCTTCAGAATATCCTGCCAGGTAAAGAGTCTCTGTGTACATGAAGCCTTGAGCCATGCCAGACCCTTTATGCTAACGATGTGAATCTGGGTGGGGGCCTTGGGCAATACCAAATCAGCGTGACCCCTGGAGGGGCTGGAGCCCTAAGCACTAAGGTTAGCCACGCGGACGCTCCATGCCCGTGTGACTGACGCCTGATGAAACCCTGGACACCAGTGCTCTAGTGAGCTTCCCTGGCTGGTAGCCTTTCATCCTTGTTGTCCACACTGTTGCTGGGATGATAAACTGTCCACACACCTCCGCTGGGAAAGGGCAACTGGAGGCTCATAACCGGTCCCTCCTGGACTCTGCCCTGTGCATCTTTGATCTGTGCTGGTTTTCACCGTAACAAACTGCGATCGGTAGTGTAACAGTTCTTCTGTGAGTCTTTGTAGTAAATCATTAAACTGGAAGGTTGTCTTGGGTACCCCCAACTTGGATGTAAGAGCTTTTTATTTTACAAGAAAGGAATGATTTCTCTCTAATATGTGGAGTTGTTCCTTTTTCTTTTTCAAACCGGATGTTAAATGTTATGAATACATTTTTTAACACCTCTAAAGGTGTTTCTGCGATGTTTGTGATAAAATGTAGCGTTTTCCTAAATTTGATTATTTTCAATCGTAAAAGTACTTATGCTCGGTTGTGCTGTATTTTTTTTGACATGTTGTTTTCTTTGATTTATTAAAAAAATTTTTTTAAACGTTTATTCATTTTTGAGAGATGGAGAGAGAGAGCATGAGTGGGGGAGGGACAGAGAGAGAGGGAGACACAGAATCCGAAGCAGGCTCCAGGCTCTGAGCTGTCAGCACACAGCCCAACACGGGGTTCGAACCCACGAACTGTGAGATCATGACCTGGGCCGAAGTCGAATGCTTGACTGACTGAGCCACCCAGGTGCCCCTTTTCTTTGATTTATTAACATTTATGATTTTCTTATGAATGATTGATATTTAGATTTTTATCTTTGACATACCTAGGCAAAACTTTTAATTACTATAATTTAAAAATATTTTATAGGAAACTTCTAAAATTCTGAAAGGTGATACTTCCTGTCTCCTTAAACAGAGCACTCTACCCAATTTAACATTTTCTTGACTCACTACCCCCGTTTTGAACATGATGGTGTATAATGGGCCCTGTGGTCCCATCGAGGTACGAGCAGCTGTTTCTTCTACGTTAAATGCTCCCCAGACTTCTCTCTGTTTGGAGTTCTTGGATTAGCTTTTTTGTGTGTTTCCTATGCCTTCAAGTCCCAGTTCTTTCTGTAATAGTCCCTCTCCTCCCTTTACTTGGCTCCTATTTTAATGGCTGTGGGATTAGAGACTGCATAATTAAGCTTGTTATATAATGATTTCCAAAATGAGAGTAAATAGGCTCTGATAAGAGCCTGGGGCCTTATTCTCTAGATGAAAAGCATCCGCTTCATGTCATGGACTTTTAAATATACATTTTGGGTTTGGGGAGGTGTTTTAACTCCCTTTTAGTTGTTGGCTGTTCCAGAGAGTTGGCTCATAAAGTTGATTGGTTGGTTTGTTCATCTGTCCATGTGTCCATCCATTTATCCAACTGTCCATCCCTTCACCTGCCACTTATTTATGGAGCACCTATATGGTGCCGTATACCAAATAGCTGAGCCTGAAAAGGGGAGGACACGGTATGTTAACCAGCCTGTGCCTGACAAAGAACATGGGAGCAAAGTCTGAGCTGCGTTGTGGGAATTTTTCATAAAGGCCTTCTGTTTATTTATCTTTTTAGTTTTATTCTCTCTGGCAATCATTTACATTTCACATGTTCAAGTGGTAATGACAAAAGTGCTGTGCAGAAACGAGTTAACACGGCAGGTCTGAGACTGCTGTCCTTAGAAAGGCCGGCCCTTGGCTGGCTGGCATCTTCGAACTTGGCTCTCTGAGTGTTGCCAGTCACCGTTTAACTGATGGGGGGAGTTCAGGGTGGCCAGGCCATTGTGCAGCCAGCATGCTTTATGCCGAACGCCTGCTTTCCTCCTGGGATGGATTTTGATACTTGTTAGAGGTTGCGTAAGCGTCCAGCGCCCAGTAAAAACCTGGGTCACTCGAGTCTCTGATGGGCAGAAAGACCACACACGTGTGCCACGTTTTTATTGCCGGAGGAAAGACTGTGCTGTCTCTGACCTCTTACTGAAGGAGATAGCATAAGGAAGCCTGTGCACAGAATCCTCCTGGCTCCTCCTGCGTCCTTCTCCCTGATGACTCATCTGCGTGCCCTGGCCACAAAGCTCTACTGAATGAATGTCCACCGTGACTCCCCCGTGAGCAAATCTCTGCACTTGAGGGTGGTCTTGGGGTCCCTGCCGCAGGTGCCTGATGTTTATCAGTCTCTCACTCTGTGTGTAGCCTCACGCCGATCCTTTTACACGGGTCGTCTCATTGCAGCGTCCCCAAAACAGACCTCTGTGCGGCGGGTGGGTGCCCTCATCACCACTGGCGAGTGAAGCTGTTTGAAGGTTCATGAAGTTAAGTGCCCTGTGCCGGTCCTTCAGCTCACACTTTGGCTTCTTTTTTCCCCAGATGTTGGCACCTTATGGCTTATTGCTTCCGTTGTCCAGAGGGGAGGCTAAGTGAAGAAAACCACTGAGTATTTTTTTCATCACTTTCTCATCAGGTACGAGCACATCCTCGCGGAGCCTGACCCAGTACCAGCTTATGCTCTGAAACTGCTCGTGGCCCTGACTGAACACAACACAACCTTCACCAGGTACTGTAACCCCAGATTTAAAATGGATTTTGTGTGTTCTAACAATGTCACAGATGATGAGATTCTGAAAGGCTAACGTTTGAGTTAACCGAAGTGGTCACTTCTCACGTTTGATGGTTTGTGGTGTCTCTCATTGATGCTGTTTTGGGTCCTGTTCTCATATTTTTATCCCCTTATTGGACTTTCTGTGGAAAGTCAACTGTGGAGTTCATGGTGCTTTAAAATGATAAATTCTTTAACGAGAAAGAAACTGACGTATACTTTTAAAAATGTCGGTTGGTGCCTCCTATTGTACTGAGCAGTTTATTAAATCTGTAGTTTTGGACTCTACCATTTTGCTTAGTTGGCATACTTCTTTTAAGCACTTCTTTTTTAAAAAAAATTTTTTTTTAATGTTTGTTTATTTTTGAGACAGAGAGAGACAGAGCATGAACGGGGGAGGGGCAGAGAGAGAGGGAGACACAGAATCGGAAGCAGGCTCCAGGCTCTGAGCCGTCAGCCCAGACCCCGACGCGGGGCTCGAACTCACGGACCGCGAGGTCGTGACCTGAGCTGAAGTCGGACGCTTAACTGACTGAGCCACCCAGGCGCCCCTCTTAAGCACTTCTTAATAGTGCCTCTGTGGTGCAAATTTTACAAAACCAGTTGCGAGGATAGTGGCAACTGCTTTCAGTCTTGCACAGGAGAGCCCCCAGGTACATAGAAGGGGTGAAGTGGAAGCCCTCCTTGCTTTCAATCAAGAAAGCTAGTTTTGGTTGTTAGGTGACATCTGGGGACCTTTGCGTTTGGACACCGTCTGCAGGTGCACTGACTTCTATAGTTGCCGGTTGGTCTTTAACAAGACACTGAGTCGCACAGCCCCAACCACCTTGATTTCATCTGGTCTCTTGTTCCACCACAGAAGGTAGTGAATAGTGACGAGCCACCAGCGGTGCTCCTAGTGAACAGGAAAGACTATAGACCATCCATTCAGAGTGAGAGGCTGAACGGAAACGTTTCTAGTGTGCGAGCCAAGGCACAGAGGTATGCCGCGACTGAGTCGCAGGGGTGCCGAGGAGTCTTTGGGTCATTTGCGGTGCTGAGGCTGATGTAGACTTCAGGCCCACTTCCTTCTGCTGTGAGCGAACTCATTCATTTCCAGAGAGTGACCTATAAATACCACCCTGTACCCCCTGTGCCACGTTGCAAACAAATTTGGGGAGCACTTACCCTTGTCAATTGTAAATCCTGTGTCTCTACGGCCTTTTAAAAGTCTGACCAGTGAGCCTTCCAGATTCATCACTCAAAGGCACTGTTCTCTCTTCCTACAGAAGAAATTTAATTGTAACGAGTGTACCTGTACTAAAAGTTAAATAACACTTCGGACAGTTATTTCTTTCCTGGAGCTTTGGTACCAGGTGCTAATACTGTATCCTAATTGCCTGTTTTGATTGGCTGGGGCAGATGGCATTTACTTTTTTAACGCTGACTCTGTCACGGGGCATGCTTTCCAGGCAATTCCTCTTCTTGCCAACTCTCTATTCAGTTCATCTGAGTTTCCTCACACTGAGAGGAAGAACCTAGTTCAGTAGATGACCCACACACAATCTTTTTATTTTAAAAATGACTACGTTTGGAAGACACTTTATTCTGGTTTTTGAAGTTTACGAGCAGATTTCAGTGGATTAATTTTTATAAATGTTTTTCTTTGCTTTCATTGCACAAGTAAGATCTGTGTATATTGTGTGTATCGTGTGTGTATTGAAGTCCAACAGTAAAATCAAAACGTCCCTAGGCGTCCTCATTTCCTTCCCACACTTCCATACCCAGGTCTCTGCCAGGGGTAATAGTTTGTATTATTTTGGTGATGTCTGTCCTGAAGCTTTTCAGGCTGTTTAGATCTAATAGTCATATACTGAAATAAATGGCTTTGCTTTTGGGTTGTTGATTTAAAGAAAATCATAGATAGTATCACCGTGTATGTATTTTTCTAAAATTTGCTTTTTTACGTATCAAAAGTATTGGGAGACTTTTTACATTAGTATTTATTTATACTCTTGGTGATATCCTCGCCAAACTAATGGATAAGAATGGGATATTATTTTACATTGTGTAATGATAACATTGAACATCTTAATACTTATTTACTTAAATTGTAACAGGTACATAACCTTCAGTTCTCCTTCAAAGTATCTCTTGTAGAGAAGAACTCCTATATATGCAAAGATTTCCACCTAGGCAAATAATTTTTAAAATGAGACAAATAGGGGCGCCTGGGTGGCTCAGTCAGTTAAGCATCCGACTTCGGCTCAGGTCATGATCTCGCAGTTCGTGGGTTCGAGCCCCATGTTGGGCTCTGTGTTGACAGCTCAAAGTCTGGAATCTGCTTCGGATTCTGTGTCTTCCTCTCTCTCTGTTCCTCCCCCACTCATGCTCTGTCTCTCTCTCTCTCTCAAAAATAAATAAACGTTAAAAAAAAAACCTTAAGAAAAATGAGAAAAATAATCTTTGAATTCTCATATAGCCATAAAATATACAGTGTAACAGTTTGAATGGGCAAGATAAATTTGAATACAAAGATATCCAAATAATTTTGTTAACTGAGACCACTTATGACCCTCCAGCACCCATTTAAATACCGCTTTTGCTCTATGTAAGGTCTCTTTCTGGATTCACTATTGTGTGTTTGCCTTTCTTCTGAAGAGGCAGGCTGTTTTGGCTGAGGCTCCAGAGGTCAAGAGAAAGCATTAAAGGCCTATTGCCATCCGCCTGCCCTCTCCCCTCCCCACCCCTTTAAAGGGAGGCCCCACGCCCACAGACTTTAACAACCTGTGTGCAGTTGGCAAAGTCTACTCACGCATCTTGACGGAAAGGATCGGGAAGGAAAAGTAATATGTAATTAGACTTCAGAGTTTGTTTTTATTTCCCTAACTGGAGTTTTAAAAAAGTGTAGGGGTGCCTGGGTGGCACATTAGGTTCTGTGCTGGCAGTGGGGGGCCTGCTTGGGATTCTCTCTGACCTACCTTCCCCTCCCCCATGTGTTCTTTCTCTCTCTCTCTCAAAATAAACAAATAAACTTAAATATATATATATATATATATATATATATATATATATATATCCATCCAGAGATAGATACTGAGAAGTCCTGTTCCTTCCTCTGTCCATTCTACTTTTTCTTCACCTCTCTTTTATCACAGATGGGTAACTACTTTTATTTATTTTAAGCTAATGTGAATAGGTATTTTCTCATTTCTCTCTTTTACACACTAGTAGCATATGATGTATGGTCTTCTGCCCCTTCTTTTTTTCACCTAATAGTATATCCCCAATATTTGTTTCTATAGCAATATATAGAGAGTTTCTCTGTTAAGTTTTACAGTTATAGAATCTTCCATTGTATGGATATAAAATCTAATTAGTGTCTGATGGATGGACTTGAGTTCTAATCTTGCGATACTGCAAACAATAATCTATATATCATTTTGTATGTATGCTTGTACACCTTATGGGGTAAATTCCTAGAAGTGGTATTTAGGTTTCAAAGGATAAATCCATTTGAAAGCTTTTTTTTAAAAACACGGCCGCAAAGGGGCGCCTGGGTGGTGCAGTCGGTTGGGCGTCCGACTTCAGCCAGGTCACGATCTCGCGGTCCGTGAGTTCGAGCCCCGCGTCAGGCTCTGGGCTGATGGCTCAGAGCCTGGAGCCTGTTTCCGATTCTGTGTCTCCCTCTCTCTCTGCCCCTCCCCCGTTCATGCTCTGTCTCTCTCTGTCCCAAAAATAAATTAAAAAAAAAAAAAAAAAAACAACATTGAAAACACGGCCGCATTATCCTCCGTGGGGATTTTCCCATTTTGTATCTCCCGGGGACGTGTTTGAGGATGCCTGTTTCCCTGTAGCTTTGCCTCGGAATTTGTTGCTAAGCTTTGGAATTGGTCTGGCCTGATGAGATAAATTATTTCAGTGTGATTTTAGTTTGCATTACTCATGAGTGAGGTTGAGTATCTCTCTTTATAGTTAGGGGCTTTCGTGGGGTTTTTTGCTCATTCTGTTTGTCATCAGTTGGGTCTTGGCAATGACACTCCTCAGACCGAATCACCTCCTGCCTGGCTTTCCATTTGCACAGATATAGCAGAGCCTGCTAATCCATTTGACTTTGAACAGCTTGCCTTATTATTATTATTATTATTATTTTTGGCTGTCATGAAGAGTGCGGCCAATGAGTTTTCCTTTGCATGAAATCCACGCACGTGTGGTGAATCCACGCACGTGTCTACACTGAGCACCCGTGCTGGAGTGGAAACACTGACTCACAGAGCTTGTGCTCGCCCAGGTCGAGTAGATGCTGCTGAGCAGTTTCCCAGTTTGTTGTATTGATTTGCATTGCTACTAGCATTGTTCTAGAGGTTTGGTTGTCATATAAGCTTTTTTTTTAAAATTTTTAAAAATGTTTATTTATTTTTGAGAGAGAGAAAAAGAGAGAGAACGACCGAATATAAGCAGGGGAGGGGCAGAGAGAGAGAGGGAGACACAGAATCGGAAGCAGGTTCCAGGCTCTGAGCTGTTAGCACAGAGTCCGACGCGGGGCTCGAACTCATGAACCGTGAGATCATGACCTGAGCAGAAGTGGGACGCTTAATCGACTGAGTCACCCAGGCGCCCAGGTTGCCATATAAGCTTAAGAAAAAAACTTTTTTGAGACACGTTTACTGAGGGACAATTTACATGGGATACATCTCACTCATTTTAGGTATACAGTTTTTCTGAATTTTGAGAAACATGTGAAATTGTGCAGTCACCACCTCCATCAAGAGAGAGTATTTCCATCGCTCCAAAATGCCCTCTCATGCCCCTTTGAATATTACCGTATACAAATTCTGTGTGCTTGCAGAATGATATGACCAGATTGCTTTCATATTTTCATTTTCATTTTTAAAATTTATTTTTTAGAGTTAATACATAACACGCTGCAAATTTAAGTATTTGAAAGAGTATGCAGAAAAAAGCATATTTTCACCCAAGGAGAAAGCCAGTCTTCTCTGTGTGTGTGTGTGTGTAGTTTTTCACATAGATGGTTGTACGCTGTATGCACCATTCTGCACTCCTGTTTGAAAATAAATACAACAGCTTTATTGGGATATAAGTCGCATACCGTCTGTACTTGTTTTTAGCAGATACGTAAGTATTGCATTTTATGAATACTCCATATTTATTTACAAATTCCCTTTTGGTGACGTTTATGTTTTTTTAATCTTTTGGTGTTATAAAACAAAGCTACAACTAATGACATAGGCCGTTCATCACATGTGTGAATACATACACGTAGGATAAATCACGAAGAGTGGAATTACTTCATGGAAGCGTCCACAGCCAGCGGTGCCGAAACTTGTCTGTGCATTCGTGTCATCTGGGGAATCTTTGAAAAAAATCTAAAGCCTGGCCATACCCAGGGCAACTGGATCAAAATCTGTAGGGCTGGACACAGACATCAGTAACTGTTGATTCTCCGCAAGTGCATGTGCAGACAGGCTTGGGAAGTACTGGGCTAAGCCTTTGTAGTCTGAAAAGTTGTGCCAGATTGCCCCCAATCTGGGCTGGCCACTTTTCGCTCCACCAGCAGCGTAAGAGAATGTCTACTTTTGCCAGACCTTTACCACGTTAGTGTATGTGTGTGTTTGACCTTTGCCATTGTGGTAGGTGAATATCGCCTCTTTGTTATTAATTTCTAGTTTTACTGCATTGTGATCAGATCATATATTTGTTGCTGATTTTTATTTGATTTTGTTTGTGGTATAAGCTGTTTTTGTGAATGTTTTATGTTTAGTTGCTTACTGTGAGTAAAACAAAGTTAGGCGTAACCTTGAAAAGAGTGTCACCCTTCCTTAACTTTGGCCAGTGTCAGAAATGGTAGCTCTTTAATCTAGGAGATCGTCCCCAGTCACTTGCTAGCAGTGACTTTTAGGGAAAATGCTGATTATAACTGCATATCAAGAGTAGAATGCCTTAATTTTTTTAATGGTTATTTATTTATTTTTTGAGAGAAAGCGCAAGCAGGGGTGGGGCAGAATAAGAGAGGGCCAGAGGATCCGAAGCAGGCTCTGAGCTGACAGCAGTGAGCCCAATGCCGGGCTTGAACTCACAAACCATGAGATCATGACCTGAGCTGAAGTCAGACACTCAACTGACTGAGCCACCCAGGTGCCCCCAGAATGCCTTAAATAAAAAAACTTTTTTTTTAGTATTTATTTTTGAGAGACAGAGAGAGACAGAGTGTGAGGGAGGGAGGGGAAGAAAGAGAGGGAGACACAGAATCCGAAGCCGCTCCAGGCTCTGAGCTGTCAGCACAGAGCCTGACACTGGGATCGAATTCACAAACCGTGAGATCATGACCTGAGCTGAAGTTGGACGCTTATTTGACTGAGCCACCCAGGTGCCTCCAGAATGCCTTAATTTTTATGTGCAGATAGATTTCTAGTAATACAAAATAAACACAAGCCATTTATTGTAAATTTAACTTATTTATTGGATCCATGTACACCATGTTCTTTGAAATATAGTCAGTTTAGCTTGTATATACAATCAACCCTTGAATGATGCCGGGGTTAGGGGCACAGTCAGAACTTTGTATAACTTTTGACTCCCCCCAAACTTAAGTACTCATAGTCTAGTATTGACCTGAGGCCTCAGAACATAAATAGTCGATGAACACATATTTTATATGTTACATGTGCTCTATACACACAAAAAGTAAGCTAGAGGAAAGGAAATGTTAAGAAAATCATAAGAAGAAACTACAATTATAGTACCCTACTGTGTGTGTGTGTGTGTGTGTGTGTGTGTGTGTGTGTGTGTGTGTGTGTGTGAACATATATAAGCAGACCCATGCAGTTCAAACCCGTATTGTTCAAGGGTCAACTGTATTAAGAGTTGGGAGTTCCAAATAATAACTATTGGAACATTAACTCATCCTATGTCAAGCGCAACATTCTTTTATTGTGTTTATTCTTATTTTGTAGGATTCTTAGCGGATAAAGAGGTCTTCAAAGGCTTAGAGTACAATTGAGAATTTACTGTTCCTTCAAATAAGGGACAAGAGCATGATCAAAGCTGCGTTGTACCTGACCCTGACTTTTTTTTTTTTTTTAATACCACTGGCCTGTAAATCTAGTTTGTTCCTGGGTTTATAGGAGAAAGGTAAATTGTTTACCATGTTGGTCCAATTTTGCTATCAGAAGGAATATGTTAAGTCCCCTGAGCTCTGCCCTTTTCTCTCTCCTTAATGTTATGGTAGGTTGCCCCAAACCATTGCTCTCAGGGAGAGCTATACCCCAGGAGCTTGTTTCCATTAAGAGCTAATTAGCTTGCAGCAAATCTTCCTTAGCAAACAAATTGAATTTTAACTTCTTGAGTTCTTTTGGAGCAATATTGAGCTCTTATCCTGAATTGCAAAAAGTTGTTTATGCTCTGTATCTAAGAACTGTCATTTTAGTTAGCTCAAAAAATGTTAGAGCTGTTTCTTTTATGGCAAGATTCACAAAAATGCCTTTAGAAGAATGGAAATTTTGTGATCTCTTAAATGAAATTCACAGTGAATCCACAGTATAGCCTTCAGTGAAAAATACTTCTGCCTTTTACAGTCATTGAGCTTCAGGGGACTTCCCTCACTGGTTTTTGGTTCATTTGTTCATTCGTTCGTTCATCAAAAATTGAATCGGCAACTATTGAATGATGCAAAGATAAGAGGTAAAGTTCTCACCTTCAAGGTGCTAAGGATTTAGTGGAGGAGCCATTTATCAGTAGGCTTTTATAAAACAGTGTAATGATTTCAAAGGTACAGTCATGTCTAGAAGGTTATGGGAGCTTCTAAAAGGATTTAACCCAAGTTGGGGAGCCTGGGTGGCTCAGTCGGTTAAGCATCCGACTTTGGCTCACGGTCCGTGAGTTCAAGCCCCGCATCTGGGCTCTGTGCTGACAGCTCAGAGCCTGGAGCCTGTTTCAGATTCTGTGTCTCCTCCTCCCCTGCTCATGCTCTGTCTCTCTCTTCTCAAAAATAAATAAACGTTAAAAAAAAAAAAAAAGGAATTCAACCCAAGTAGTTGTATGATTTTGGCCAAATTTCTTAACCTGTTTGTTCCTAAGTTCCCTCATCTGGAAAATAGGGGTAATATTAGCATCTGGTCCACAGAAAATGCTGTGTTCAGAGTTGCCTCTTTTCTTCTCCCTCCCCCTCTTTCTCCTTACTCCTCCTCCTTTTCATATGATTAGAGGTAGCTATAGCGAAGGAAGTACTCCTAAAGAAAAGAATCCCCTTTGACAGTAGAGTGAAATGTTTGGTGACACCAATTGAAACCAAAGCTCCAACACCCTACAAAGAATAGGAAGAAAGAGAGTTTTTTGGTAAGAGAGACTGACTGGGGCAGTCTTATTAGTTTGACATTGCATAACAGAACTGTCAAAGCCACAGAGGATGTCCCCTGGTACTAGATGGCTTCCATATCCATATGTATTTGCCTTTTAATTTTATATATATATATATATATATATATATATATATATATTTAAGTTTATGTGTGCGAGAGCGATTGAGAGAGTGTATATGAGAGGGAGAGGAGCAGAGAGGGAGGGAGAGAGAGAATCCCAAGTGGGTTCCTTGTCAGCACAGAGGCTGATCATGACCTGAACCAAATTCTAGAGTTGAACACTTTACTGACTGAGACACCCAGGAGCCCCTAATTTATCTTCTCAATGACATTTGTTTTTGCCATATTCTGATACATCATCATTTAAATTTTATAGCCTGGTAAAACTGAAAGCCCGAATCCTCAGAAGTGTCAGGGATGTTTGAGAGGTTTCCATGTTGTTAAAATAAGCCAGTTGGGTGTTTGTTGCCCCATCAAATAGCTGAATTTACACAGCTAAATATTTCCTCTCATGAAATATCAGCAAGTGAAATAACGATGTAATACAGTGAAACTTTATTGTTAACTTTAGAATGAATTGACTTCCCCAGAAATAATTTCCTGCTTCTCGGGTTGCCTATGGATGTCAGAAAGCCTGACTGTGAGAAGTAGGTCAATCTCTGAGTCTGTGCGGCTCCCATTTCCATCCTAGGGTCACTCTTCTGTGGCTTTCCCATTTATTCTTTACTAGCACCCACAGAATAAAACCCGGGTTTCTCCAACAGGCTCTGAGCCTTTGAGCGTCCATTTTCATGGTCTCTTGCCTCTTTTGTGGACATAGCCCTTGTTCTAGTGTTCCCAGCCACTTGTTCAATTTGAGGACATATCAACACTTCTTACGAAAGTACAGTCATTTCAGGGGTTAAAGCAAGCACAGAAGATTTAAAATAAAATACTGAGCGATTTTGAGTTTGCTCCTTTCATCGGTTTCTTGAACCAAGAGCTTTATTTTTTTGTTTTCCATTCTCTCTGCCTCGATTTGGGATTATTGTGTCGCACACTCGTTCAGCGTGTATGTTACTGGTACTTAAATATGAGTTGAAAAGAATTCGGAAATTAAATTTGTCCCAGTGATCAACTTTGATGGGGTATATTGTGTACTTCCACTGAGATTATCCTTTTAACAGTTGCAAGCATAAAATTTTGTTTTGCGCTTAGAAAGTTTGGCATTTTATATTTTCCGGGAAGGTGCTTTTTCTTCCACCTGCTAGTGGTTGTTAACGGTCTTTGAAAACTGATAGTAGAATAGCACCTTGCAATCGAAAGTGGGTGGTTTCAGTTTACTTTTTTGGTGTGACATTTACACTGAAGGAAGCCAGTTGGAGTTTGTTGTACACTTTTGCAAATAGCGCCCCCCCCCGCCCCGTTGTGTATTGCAGAGCCGGGTTCAGTCTGAGGGGGTTTCAATACAGCCTTTTGTGTTTCACAAGATGTCCTTAGGTCTGTTGACTTACCCTTGTCACCTCACGCAGAGATTGGCCAAGTGTGGTCCACAGCGCCAGTCAGCTTGCAGCCGGTTTTTGCGCGGCCTGTGAGGTGAGAGTGGTGTTGATGTTTGTAAAGATTTGTGAAACTTACATACAAACACAGGTGCATATGAGACGGAGACCTGGTGTCGGGCAAAGCCTTGGATACTTAACTTTCTAGCCCTTTTCACGCAATATTTCCTGACCCCTGATCTAAAGGAATAAAACTTTTTTTGGGGGAGGGTCTTTATTCAAATGAATATAGAAATACTAGAATTTCAGGGATGTTATGGGAATTTGGAGATGATCTGGGTGTTTTAAAATGTATATATATATTTTTTCTTATTCAGGTGTGGTGAGGTCCACAGATTAGGAGAAAACTGCCCTTGAAAAGATAGCTTGTTATCGTCACAGATCCAAAGGTGGGGGCACACCACGCTGAGGGTGGTCACCTTTGGATGCAACAGGGTCAGTCAAGGGGCAGAGGAAGTTAGAAGAAAAATGGGGACAAAGAGCCCTTCTTATAGTTTACAAATGAAGGAAGGGCTGAGCAGGTTTAGGATTGACTAGTTTGAATAATTTCACCAGGCCTTAGGGGTGTAGGGGCTACCTCTCATCATCAGGTACCTGGCCCTGGAGTGAATGGGGCCCAGCTCTGGTCCAGTACCTGGGAGTATAGGCCTGGAGTGGAAGAGAGCCTTAAAGGAGGTGGTTAGTGCTGTTTGGCTCTGGATTGGCTGGTTTGCATAGGAAGGGCAAGTTCAAAGACAGCAGAAAGGCAAGCTCTCTTGTTTGCTGTCTCTGAGAAGTAGTTGGCCCTGGGAGAGGTCCCTCTGGAGTTAGCAAGGCCTCAAGATGTTAAAGACACAAAAATACAGGATAAAAGACATGATTAGTGCACTGGGCTAATATCCCCATTTTACACGTGGGGGAAATGAGGTCCCGGAGGGAATTTGCATGCCCCAAACCCCAAGACAGTTTGAAGAAGATCAGGTTTTGGATCAGACTTCCTGGGCCATTGCTGTCTGTACTCCCCAGCAGAGCCACTTTTAAGAGCAGACTCAAGCGGACATCACAGTGGGCTTTGGAGTCCTACCGTGTTCAGTTTCACCGTATCACGTTTACTTACAAGAGTGGTCCAGCTGCTCAGCACAGTCCCCCTCACTGTCATGTGGGTCTGTTAATCACAAATGCATCATTCTCCTTTGTTTCCCTCTGCCGTGGTCACTAGGTTCTGGCACGCCTCTGATTTTTTATTACCGTGGCGGCTCCTGGCACAATTCTGGTTAATAACATGATCCTGGTTCCTGGTCCCGTTGAACCTCTTCCTTTCCTCATTCTCCGAGGTTTGGAACCCTCCTGTGCTGATGACTTAAACCATACTGACTGGGTGGAAACCCCTCCTTATTATGTGAGTCATGCTATAAGTCATCACCGTATCCCCTGTACAAATGTTAAGTCTTTGTTAGCACGCATGGAGTCACCATGAAATTACTTCTCTCGTCCCACCCCAGCATTCTGTTTCTGATAGAATTAGGGAAGAACAGCAACCTAAAACCTTAGGAACTTATCCAAGGCATTCTCTTTTCCTTGGTGATGTGTGAGGAAAGTCAGCCGTAGTCAAAATCTGTTTGGACGTTATGTTTTCAGAAAGAAAAAAACTCGAGTGATTTTTGTCTGCTACAGGTGGAAGTATGTACTTCTGCTTATTTTCTTCCATTATCTTGCTTACGACCACAGAGCTTTATCCTAAGTTCATGGCGAGTTGGTAAATATTTCATTGCTTATCCTTATTGTATGAGGTTCAGTTGGGTCCACTGGGACAGTTCAGCTCTTTGGTTAGAAACAACTCGGTCTCTTGAATATTCTCCCAGCAGCCCATATGCTGGAGACTTCTTCATTCCAGTTTTCCTGTCCGACTTGCACGGGCTCAGTGACAGCTTTCTTTACGGAGACGCAGGCAGCGCCTGGCTGAGAGTCCCACGTGCTGATGTCTCTGGCCACATGGCACCCAGAATTGAGCCACTCACTGCATGTCGTGTTAGAAGTTGAAGTGTTTAGTCACGGCGGCCCCTGGTATTTTGGGGGCTACAATCAACGATAATTCACAGTTCCTCCCTTCTGGATTTAAATAGATGTTCAGAGATCTCATCGTCTTTAACAAAACAACACCTAACATTTTTCCTTGAAATATTTCCTTACTTGTCCACAGGAAAATCCATTTGCTTCTTTTTTGGTTCTCCACAGAATCTCTTGAAGTTTTGCAGGTTTTTTTTTTTTTAAGTTTATTTATTTATTTTGAGAGAGCGAGAACATGAGCAGAGGAGGGGCAGAGAGAGGGAGGGAGGGAGAGAGAAGATCCCAAGCAGGCTGAGTACTGTCAGCATGAAGCCTGACACAGGGCTCGATCCCTCAAAGTGTGAGATCATGACCTGAGCTGAAACCAAGAGTCGGATGCTCTACCAGCTGAATCACCCAGGTGACCCTAACGTTTTGCAGTTTATTTCCATCATAAAATTAGGGAATTTCAGGGCAGAGTAAGCTTTGATATTTTTCTTTCTGCATGAAATTTAATATTCATTGATTCCTTGAGTCATCTCACAAATAGTTGTGTTCACTGAGGTAGAACAGACACGGTCCTAGTTTTCATGAAGCTGATGATTCCATGGGGATCACAGACGATAAACAAGGAGATCGATAAAAAAAAATCATAATTTCAGCCAGTGATACAAATGGCATAAAGAGCAGAAAGCAGGGTTAGAGAATGGGGGTGATGGGGTGGGGCCCGCTGTTTTCGAGACGGTGCTCAGAGCTTCCGTTCCCAGGGAAGGGAGGTGCCTGGCTGTGTTAATGCTACCTTCATTAGTAGAGAAACAGGCCTCGGATTTCCGGAGACTTTCAGAGGAAGGGAAAACTCCCCAGTGTCACATGCTCCCGAGAGTGTCAGTCAGATGAGGATGGAGAAGGGACCATTATAGAGGCAACAGGAGTAGCTTCCTCGGGGGTCATTTTCAGTGGCATGTGGGGCAAAAGCCTGGCGGAGTTCCTCGAGGAGGGGATGATGAAGGCGAGACGGGGAGCCTCAGTAGTTCTAGAGAGAGTTTTGCTATTAAGGGGAGCTGAAAAATGGGGAGCTGGAAGGAGATGTGGGGTTACAGGAACTTCTTGTTTTTAAGGAACTTGCTCTTTTTAAGATGAGCCATCTTTTAGAGACATTCCTGTGTGGACGAGAATGATCTAGTGCCGAGGCTGGTTAACTACAGTTTATGGGCCAAATCCAGCCCACCTGCTTTTGTAAATATAATATCAGAACACAGCCACTGGGCCTTGTTTATTGTCTGTGGCTGCTTCTGCGTTACGGTGGCACAGCTGAGTAGTTTTGAAAGAGCCCACATGGCCTGCAGAGTCACAAGTACTTCACTTCAGTCCCTTTCCTGGAGAAGTTGGCCTGACTCTTGATCTCTGGAGGAGGGTAAAAACGATGAAGCAAGAGGGTAAGTAGTGGATTGCTCCACAGACATCCTTGCCCCTAGGGGGCGTCCCCTGCAGTATTTGCTAAGGGAGGAGTAATGGAACCCCTGCAAGCCTGGAGGGGTCATTGAGCGGGGGAGTTAGGAAGTGGCCTTCTGCTTTTGGGAGGCTTGCGAGTGAGACTTTTGAGGTGTTTGCCGTCAGTAGTCTCCTAAACCTGTAGAAACCGGGTGTGTGAGGGCAGGATAAGAAAAGTGTTTGGAAGCGATGAGGTCAAGGAATTGGATCTCTATTTGGATAACTGGAAACTATGTTATATGTTCCCATTTTGAGAATATTTCTGAAAACAATACTAACATCGTACTGAAGGCTTGTTTACATATTTCTATTTGGGGCTGTTGTCTGTTTCTATCCTTGGTTGCCTACTTTAAGATAGATAGTAAAAATGGGACTGTGGCCACTGAAGAATTTTTTTGTGGTGACCATTATTTTTATGAGCTCCTCTCTTCACTCTTGCCTTTAAAACGATTGAGTAATAATTACTTTTCCTGTGGAAAAATTGTTACACATTTTCCTTAATAAACTATTTAAGCATGTTTGGAATTATTGTTTATTTTTAGCCCTCTCAGATAGGACAGAGGGACTCACCTGTTTGGGGATCTCAGTCCTCTCTGGAACCCTTCTTCGAGAGGTGGGTTGTAGCCTTGGTTTTCTAGGCTTCAGGGGCAGTGTTTTTTACGCATTAAGGGTTGTATATGTTATTGGGGCATTCCTACACATTGTCCCTGGATTCCTGCTTAAAGTGAGTGTCATCCAGGTCGCTTGCTACATACAAACCTAGCATGTGCATTAGAGCTCAGTTGTACTGTGCCCTTGGCCATATTTTATCATCGGCTTATTATTTGCTCAGACTTACGCATCTGGGGCCAGACTTTGGGGCTGTGACTGTCTGTGTGTTTCCTAGCGAAGCTTGGCCGAGCCCTGGAGGAGTGGGCAGTGTCGGCAGCTCACACATCCCTAATTATCTTCTCCTCAGTTCCTCACCGTCAACAGCCCTAGGCTCGTTGGACCTCTAGACGGGGCCAGAGACTGTTCCGCAAACTCTGGGGTCATTGTGGAGGTGACACGGAAGCACTGTGAAAGTCATGGTACTCAAATCATTACTTAACTGCAGGAGGTCTAACCTGGGCTGTCAGAGCGTGATGTAAATTCCGGGGCGAGATTACAAACCTGAGCAGGAGAGCTTTGGGCTTGGTTCCGCCGCAGGCTCTTCGATTGGGTAGGAATTCTAAGAGAAATGGCTGAGTCGTAGAGAGCAAGCTTTCTGTGGGGTTTTTGTAAACAGTTGTGTGTGTGTGTGAGTGTACAGTGAGCTTTTGCAGCTTGTTCAGTGGGGAGGTGAAAGCTTGAAGTGGCCTGTGTGCCCGGAGGAATGATAGTGCGGGGTGGGAGAGGCAGTGCCCACGAGTAGATGGCTGTTACGGTGGCACCGGGCAGACCTGTCCTTCGCAAGCCTTCAAGGCCATCAGCCGTCTAAACAGTGATACCCTTCAGTGCAATACTTGGCTTCTCACGTACACATCGGGTGTGGCATCAAAGCATTCAGCTTTATTTTCTGCCATGATAAACAGGTTTGCAGTTCTCCATCCAGCCATCATAGGCGTCATTATCTTCAGGATTTAAAAGGCATAGTCTTTAAATTACTTGTCTGTTTCACATCAGATTAACATCTTTATTTGATTGGTTCGTTAAGGGATGTGTAGAGATGACAGTTGAACCAGTTGCCTTGGACTAGAATATTAATGTCAGATAGGTGTATTTTGGCTGATAGATACTTATTTGTCTTGGCTTGGTGGGAGTTTCCAACTTTCCTGATTGGCTTCTTTGATTTTTGACTTACCGCTTAATGCCTTCTGGCTCTTTTGTATTTGTACAACAAATTTATTTTGTTTCTGATGGTGTTAAAATGTGCAGCACTGAACACAATGGCAAAGGGGGAAGATAGTGCCGTCTTGCTATAAAGCATTTCTATGGTGCCCTTATATTGCGTGTTTATATGGTTATTGGGTCTCTTTATGAATCATACTGTTAATTTGCAAGCCCTTATTATTTGGTTTTTACAGCCAGAAAAACCATCCGCGTAGAAATAATAGCTAAACAAAGTCTCTTGGTAGGATCCCTGTACCTTCTAAAGTCTGAAGGAATCAATCCCTTGGTAACATTTGGCAGATATTCGCATCAGAGTTCCGTTTTAGTGTTTCCACTGCTGTGGTGATTTACTAAGGTAATTTACCAGTTCAGAAATAACACAGTACTTGCAGTACAGGCTCATTTTTGTTGTTTATCTACTCTTGATAAAGCCATGCTGTCTGTGAATATATTGTGACCCCGTCACTGTCAACTCCAGAGAACGACGTGAAGCCCGGATGCATGGAACGTAACATGAGGCATAAAGCACAGACTCCCAGTTTATTTCTCGTGTCTCAACACCCGAGTCCTCCTCCTTATCAAGTCTTTTGATTTTATGTGATGACAGTTATTGGTCAGAATATATTGCAGTGTTTGCTGTACAGAAGGGGCCTTTGTGATGGAATTAAAGAGCGTGAGAGCTGCCAGACTAAACAGTGGTCTGAGTTTCAAATGTTCTGTGACTTTCTTGGCACAGTTTTATTGCCATCTCGAACATGTGTTATCACTTAGGATTCTTTGCCATAGAGTGTTACGTAGGAAAAAACCCCAGGCAGTGAAGGAGACTGCGGCTTTTCAATGAAGTAAATGCCTCTGAGACACCTCATACCCTCAAAATGTACCGGTTTTTTGCGTGTGCATTTTTTTCTGTCTGCTTGGAGTCATAAATCCAGCTTAATGCAACTGTTTACAAAGTAAACAACATGGTCAGCTTTTTAGGGACAGACTTCATTAGTTATCTTGAAATTCTGAAGTCAGGTAGCCCAAGGGGAAAATGGACAAAGGGCATGAAGAGGGGATTCCTGACAATACACATGAAAAAGTAACCCTAATTAGTATTCAAGACAATTCCATTAAGATAATAAAAAGATAATATTGGTAGAGTTTTTTTTTTTAATGTTTATTTTTGAGGTGTGGGGGAGGGGCGGAGAGAGATTCTCAAGCAGGCTCTGTGCCGATGCAGGGCTCGAACTCCCATATCGTGAGATCATGACTCGAGCTGAGATCAAGAGTCGGACGCTTAACTGACTGAGCCACCCAGATGCCCTCAATTTTTTTTAATAGCACTTGTTGAGAGTCTAGTGAAATGTACTCTTTCATAAATTAGTACATCTTTTGTGACATGCAAACTGTCAATATGTATTAAACCTTAAATATCCTTTGATTCCACTTCTAGGAATATATATTAAGAAAAGAGTAAAAGACATGCACAAATATTTATATATAAGAATGCCCACTGATACGTTATTTAAAACCACAGTGAAAATAAAGATAGCTAGTATCTGTGTTCGAAGAGCTTTTTATGTTCCAGACAGGGCTGGATGCTTCACGTGCACAACCACATTTACTCCTCACCCTCATGAAATGAGGTAGGTAGGCAGTGATATAACGTACAGAGAAAGTAAAGCTTGGAGTTGATGTACTTATCCAGGATCCCAGAGCTAGGACAATTGAGTGAGATTTGAACTCCTTTGAAGCGATCCCTTAACCACTACATTTGTTTTTTTTTCCACCCCTAGTGCATACTAGTAGAAAGTGGATCCTTGTTATAGGATCCAGCAATATAGGATGAGCTCAATACATTGTAGGTTAGAAAACTATGAAGGTCCAAGAGTTCATGTCTTCAGTGAGTATTTAATGATGTGGGGAAATGTTCTTAGTGAGCCGCAGTATATGTGGTATGAGTTGACCATTTCTCCCCACCCTCTATTCTGCTGTAATAGATCTTAAGTTAGGCAGATGCCAGTTCTAATGCCAGATCCATTATGGGCTTTGAGAGTGGCTGTGAGAAAATTGCTTCACCAACCTGTGTTTCGGTGTCTCCCTCTGTAAGTGTCCTTAGGCATTGAATGAGGGGTGACTGCAAGGGACAGAGTACATGCACAAGAAATGGTAGCTGTTATTTTCCAGATGAGGTTGATCCTATGCCTTATGTGAATAGAAAAAAAAAAAAAGCAACTAATACATCAGAACTTACTAATGAGTTTTTTAAGTTTATTTATTTACTTTGAAAGAGAGTGTGGTGGGGAGGGACAGAGGGGGGGGGAGAGAGAGAGAATCCCAATCAGGCTCCACACTGCCAGGGCAGAGCCCGATGCCAGGCTCGAACTCATGAACCATGAGATCATAACCTGAGCCGATCCAGAGTTGGACGCTTAACCGACTGAGCTCTCCAGGTGCCCCTTATTAATGATTTTTTTAATAGCACTGCGATCGCAATATTTTCGTTGTAATGTAATATAATTTTCTATTTTTCCCAAAGGTAACATTCAATAAAATACTATATTTTATGCTCCTCTATTTCTATATTTCACATAAATAATTTTATATAAACAGCTATGTAAAATTAAGATTTTTTTCTGTCTATTCCAATTTGATTTGTAGGAGGTTTTAAGCTAATACCAATACTATATTATATTGAAGTTTTATAATAAACTTTGTTAACTGGTAGAGTAGATCCTCCTACCTTGTTCTTTTTCCATTTGTTTGTTTATATTCAATTTATTTAAACTATAAAAAACTCAAAACAGTTCACACATTTCTCCTATACCTGCCCGACCCTCACCTCTGGCAACCACCAATCTTTTCTCTGTGTCCGTGAGCTTGGTTTTGTGTGTTTTGTTTGTTTTGCTTAGGTTCTAAATTTAAGTGAGATCATATAGAAATCACCTTTGTCTGACTTATTTTAGTTACCATAATGCCCTCAAGGTCCATCCATATTGTCAGAAGTGGCAAGATCTTTATTTTTTTTTTTTTTAATGGCTGAACTTTTAAACATTCCACCGTGTGTGTGTGTGTGTGTGTGTGTGTGTGTGTGTGTACACACCACATCTTTATCCATTTATCTCTCAATGAACACTTGTGCTGCTTTTGTATCTTGGCTATTGTAAAGAGTGCTGTGTTGAACATGAGGGTGCAGGTATCTTCAAATGAGTGTTTTCGTTTTCTTTGAATAAATACCCAGAAGTGGAATTGCTGGATCCTATGATAGTCCAGTTTTTTTTTAATGTTTGTTTTATTTATTTTTGAGAGAGAGAGAGTACGAGAGGGGAAGGGGCCGAGAGAGAGGGAAACGGAGAATCCCAAGCAGGCTCTGTGCTGTGAGTGTAGAACCTGACACGGAACTCAAACCCACAAACCATGAGATCATGAGCTGAAACCAAGAGTTGGATGCTTAATCACCGAGCCATCCAGGTGCCCCTTAATACTATTTTTTAAACTATTTATACGTTGGGTTTTTGTTTTTTGTCTTTTTTGTGTGTTTTCTTTCTTTCTTTCTTTTTTTTTTTTTAGTGTGCAAGTGGAGGAGAGGGAAAGAGGGAGAGAAAGAGAGAATCTTAGGAGAATCTAATCCATGCTAAGCATGGAGCCTGATGGAGGGGCTCAATCCCACAACCCTGGGATCATGGCCAGAGCCAAAATCAAGAGTTGGACACTAAATCGACTGAGCCACTCAGGTGGCTCTAATATGACTTTTAATAATTATTTTCTATAATCAGGAAAAAAACCACCTATTTTTTTAACACACATACTCATATAGGCTGGTGGTTCTTATTAAACATTAACATTGGGACACCTGGGGGGGCTCATTTGATTGAGCATTGGACTCTTGATTTAGGTTCAGGTCATGGTTTCATGGTTCATGGGTTGGAGCCCTGCATCGGGCTCTGTGTTGACAGTGCAGAGCCTGCTTGGGATTCTCTGTCTCCTTCTCTCTCTGCCCCTTCCCTGTTTGCACGCTTTCTCTGTCTCTGTCTCTATCTCTGTCTGTCTCTCTCTCTCTCTCTCAAATAAATAAATAAAACATTAACATTAATGGCAATCCATAACCTATCTTGTGGTTTTCAAGGTCAGCAAGGTAGCCTTTGGTTCAGTGGCTTCAAGTTGATCATTACTCTGTTTGTTTGTTTGTTAGGTAGAAAGTATTATGCTAAGCGAAATAAGTCCTTCAGAGAAAGAAAAATACCATATGATTTCACTCATATGTGGAATTTAAGAATTTAAGAAATTTAAGGAATTTAAGAAACAAAACAGGTGAACATACAGGAAGAGGGAAAAAAAGGAGAAGGGGAAACAAACCACAAGAGACTTTTAATGATAGAGAACAAACTGAGGGTTGATGGAGGGAGATGGGTGGGAGATGGGCTAGATGGGTGTTGAGCATTAAGAGGGACACTTGTGATGAGCGCTGGGTGTTGTGTGTAAGTGATGAATCACTGAATTCTTCTCCTGAAACCCAACATGGCGCTGTATGTTAACTAACTAAAATTTAAGTTAAATTTAATTAAAAAAAAAAAAAAGAAAAAGAAACAGCTTCCTGAAATGAGTGTGGGGAGTTATTCAGTGTAATACAGTATAATTTTTGGAAACTGGGACTGACCCTAAGATCTGAACATCTAGGAGGGGTTGAGCAGGGTATTAAACTGTTCTTTTTGACTCTCGTCCATTCCACCCCATCGATCTCCTTGCTTCCTACATTCTTTGAAGATGGACACCACTGAGATGTTTCCTTCCTGCCAGATCTTGAAATGACGGTGTGTCTCGGGGTTTCTGCCCTCATTCTACTTGTCACTCTTCTTTCAGAATGTAATTCGTTTTCTTATCCAGAGTAGCTTTTCCCTCTGTGTATTATAGTGTCTTAGAGCAGTTCACATCACGAGCTTGGAAACTAATGAGCTGTGTTACCTTGGATAAAGTTCAGTGTTAGTTTTCTTCTCTCTAGAACAAGGTTACTCATTCCTACCTCACCTTAGTCATGACCACCATGGTAGTCACTCACCATGGTGAGTGAGAGGTAAAGCACTCACTACATCGAGTGCACGGGTGGGCAGCGCTCTCTGAGTGAGGTTGCTCGCTGTGATGTGCATTTTTCTGGTCGTGGTCATGGTGGTAGCCTCCAGGTAGGACACATCAAGTACCTGGTGCCACTGTGTATTTCTTCTCTTTCTCCCCTGGATCCAGTAGATTTTGAAATCCTATGGATATAACTCACTGATATTTCTCCTTTTCCTTTTCCCATTTACTCCTGCTTCGTGTTGATCACCTCGTATTTTGAGAGTAGTCATTATCAGCTAACTGACCCTCCTTTTTGTTTTTTTTTTTTTATGAAATTTATTGACAAATTGGTTTCCATACAACACCCAGTGCTCATCCCAAAAGGTGCCCTCCTCAATACCCATCACCCACCTTCTCCTCCCTCCCACCCCCCATCAACCCTCAGTTTGTTCTCAGTTTTTAACAGTCTCTTATGCTTTGGCTCTCTCCCATTCTAACCTCTTTTTTTTTTTTTTTTTCCTTCCCCTCCCCCATGGGTTCCTGTTCAGTTTCTCAGGCTCCACATAAGAGTGAAACCATATGGTATCTGTCTTTCTCTGTATGGCTTATTTCACTTAGCATCACACTCTCCAGTTCCATCCACGTTGCTACAAAAGGCCATATTTCATTTTTTCTCATTGCCACGTAATATTCCATTGTGTATATAAACCACAATTTCTTTATCCATTCATCAGTTGATGGACATTTAGGCTCTTTCCATAATTTGGCTATTGTTGAGAGTGCTGCTATGAACATTGGGGTACAAGTGCCCCTATGCATCAGTGCTCCTGTATCCCTTGGATAAATTCCTAGCAGTGCTATTGCTGGGTCATAGGGTAGGTCTATTTTTAATTTTTTGAGGAACCTCCACACTGCTTTCCAGAGCGGCTGCACCAATTTGCATTCCCACCAACAGTGCAAGAGGGTTCCCGTTTCTCCACATCCTCTCCAGCATCTATAGTCTCCGGATTTGTTCATTTTGGCCACTCTGACTGGCGTGAGGTGATACCTGAGTGTGGTTTTGATTTGTATTTCCCTGATAAGGAGCGACGCTGAACATCTTTTCATGTGCCTGTTGGCCATCCGGATGTCTTCTTTAGAGAAGTGTCTATTCATGTTTTCTGCCCATTTCTTCACTGGGTTTTTTGTTTTTCGGGTGTGGAGTTTGGTGAGTTCTTTATAGATTTTGGATACTAGCCCTTTGTCCGATATGTCATTTGCGAATATCTTTTCCCATTCCGTTGGTTGCCTTTTAGTTTTGTTGGTTGTTTCCTTTGCTGTGCAGAAGCTTTTTATCTTCATAAGGTCCCAGTAATTCATTTTTGCTTTTAATTCCCTTGCCTTTGGGGATGTGTCGAGTAAGAGATTGCTACGGCTGAGGTCAGAGAGGTCTTTTCCTGCTTTCTCCTCTAAGGTTTTGATGGTTTCCTGTCTCACATTTAGGTCCTTTATCCATTTTGAGTTTATTTTTGTGAATGGTGTGAGAAAGTGGTCTAGTTTCAACCTTCTGCATGTTGCTGTCCAGTTCTCCCAGCACCATTTGTTAAAGAGGCTGTCTTTTTTCCATTGGATGTTCTTTCCTGCTTTGTCAAAGATGAGTTGGCCATACGTTTGTGGGTCTAGTTCTGGGGTTTCTATTCTATTCCATTGGTCTATGTGTCTGTTTTGGTGCCAATACCATGCTGTCTTGATGATGACAGCTTTGTAGTAGAGGCTAAAGTCTGGGATTGTGATGCCTCCTGCTTTGGTCTTCTTCTTCAAAATTCCTTTGGCTATTCGGGGCCTTTTGTGGTTCCATATGAATTTTAGGATGGCTTGTTCTAGTTTCGAGAAGAATGCTGGTGCAATTTTGATTGGGATTGCATTGAATGTGTAGATAGCTTTGGGTAGTATTGACATTTTGACAATATTTATTTTTCCAATCCATGAGCAGGGAATGTCTTTCCATTTCTTTAAATCTTCTTCAATTTCCTTCATAAGCTTTCTATAGTTTTCAGCATACAGATCCTTTACATCTTTGGTTAGATTTATTCCTAGGTATTTTATGCTTCTTGGTGCAATTGTGAATGGGATCAGTTTCTTTATTTGTCTTTCTGTTGCTTCATTGTTAGTGTATAAGAATGCAACTGATTTCTGTACATTGATTTTGTATCCTGCAACTTTGCTGAATTCCTGTATCAGTTCTAGCAGACTTCTGGTGGAGTCTATCGGATTTTCCATGTATTATATCATGTCATCTGCAAAAAGCGAAAGCTTGACTTCATCTTTGCCAATTTTGATGCCTTTGATTTCCTTTTGTTGTCTGATTGCTGATGCTAGAACTTCCAGCACTATGTTAAACAGCAGCGGTGAGAGTGGGCATCCTTGTCGTGTTCCTGATCTCAGGGAAAAAGCTCTCAGTTTTTCCCCGTTGAGGATGATGTTAGCTGTGGGCTTTTCATAAATGGCTTTTATGATCCTTAAGTATGTTCCTTCTATCCCAACTTTCTCAAGGGTTTTTATTAAGAAAGGGTGCTGGATTTTGTCGAAGGCCTTTTCTGCATCGATTGACAGGATCATACGGTTCTTCTCTTTTTTTTTGTTAATGTGATGTATCACGTTGATTGATTTGCGAATGTTGAACCAGCCCTGCATCCCAGGAATGAATCCCACTTGATCATGGTGAATAATTCTTTTTATATGCTGTTGAATTCGATTTGCTAGTATCTTATTGAGAATTTTTGCATCCATATTCATCAGGGATATTGGCCTGTAGTTCTCTTTTTTTACTGGGTCTCTGTCTGGTTTAGGAATCAAAGTAATACTGGCTTCATAGAATGAGTCTGGAAGTTTTCCTTCCCTTTCTATTTCTTGGAATAGCTTGAGAAGGATAGGTATTATCTCTGCTTTAAACGTCTGGTAGAACTCCCCTGGGAAGCCATCTGGTCCTGGACTCTTATTTGTTGGGAGATTTTTGATAACCGATTCAGTTTCTTCGCTGGTTATGGGTCTGTTCAAGCTTTCTATTTCCTCCTGATTGAGTTTTGGAAGAGTGTGGGTGTTCAGGAATTTGTCCATTTCTTCCAGGTTGTCCAATTTGTTGGCATATAATTTTTCATAGTATTCCCTGATAATTGTTTGTATCTCTGAGGGATTGGTTGTAATAATTCCATTTTCATTCATGATTTAATCTATTTGGGTCATCTCCCTTTTCTTTTTGAGAAGCCTGGCTAGAGGTTTGTCAATTTTGTTTATTTTTTCAAAAAACCAACTCTTGCTTTCGTTGATCTGCTCTACAGTTTTTTTAGTTTCTATATTGTTTATTTCTGCTCTGATCTTTATTATTTCTCTTCTTCTGCTGGGCTTAGGCTGCCTTTGCTGTTCTGCTTCTAGTTCCTTTAGTGCTGTTAGATTTTGTATTTGGGATTTTTCTTGTTTCTTGAGATAGGCCTGGATTGCAATGTATTTTCCTCTCAGGACTGCCTTTGCTGCGTCCCAAAGCGTTTGGATTGTTGTATTTTCATTTTCGTTTGTTTCCATATATTTTTAAATTTCTTCTCTAATTGTCTGGTTGACCCACTCATTCGTTAGTAGGGTGTTCTTTAACCTCCATGCTTTTGGAGGTTTTCCAGACTTTTTTCTGTGGTTGATTTCAAGCTTCATAGCATTGTGGTCTGAAAGTAAGCATGGTATAATTTCAATTCTTGTAAACTTATGAAGGGCTGTTTTGTGACCCAGTATATGATCTATCTTGGAGAATGTTCCATGTGCACTCGAGAAGAAAGTATATTCTGTTGCTTTGGGATGCAGAGTTCTAAATATATCTGTCAAGTCCATCTGATCCAAAGTCTCATTCAGGGCCCTTGTTTCTTTATTGACCGTGTGTCTAGATGATCTATCCATTTCTGTAAGTGGTGTATTAAAGTCCCCTGCAATTACCACATTCTTATCAATAAGGTTGCTTGTGTTTATGAGTAATTGTTTTATATATTTGGGGGCTCCGGTATTCGGTGCATAGACATTTATAATTGTTAGCTCTTCCTGATGGATAGACCCTGTAACTATTATATAATGTCCTTCTTCATCTCTTGTTACAGCCTTTAATTTAAAGTCTAGTTTGTCTGATATAAGTATGGCTACTCCAGCTTTCTTTTGGCTTCCAGTCGCATGATAAATAGTTTTCCATCCCCTCACTCTCAATCTAAAGGTGTCCTCAGGTCTAAAATGAGTCTCTTGTAGACAGCAAATAGATGGGTCTTGTTTTTTTATCCATTCTGATACCCTATGTCTTTTGGTTGGCGCATTTAATCCATTTACATTCAGTGTTATTATAGAAAGATACAGGTTTAGAGTCATTGTGATGTCTGTATGTTTTATGCTTGTAGCGATGTCTCTGGGACCTTGTCTCACAGGGTCCCCTTTAGGATCTCTTGTAGGGCTGGTTTAGTGGTGACAAATTCCTTCAGTTTTTGTTTGTTTGGGAAGACCTTTATCTCTCCTTCTATTCTAAATGACAGACTTGCTGGATAGAGGATTCTTGGCTGCATATTTTTTCTGTCTAGCACCCTGAAAATCTCATGCCAATTCTTTCTGGCCTGCCAAGTTTCAAAAGAGAGATCAGTCACGAGTCTTATAGGTCTCCCTTTATATGTGAGGGCACGTTTACCCCTTGCTGCTTTCAGAATTTTCTCTTTGTCCTTGTATTTTGCCAGTTTCACTATGATATGTCGTGCAGAAGATCGATTCAAGTTACGTCTGAAGGGAGTTCTCTGTGCCTCTTGGATTTCAATGCCTTTTTCCTTCCCCAGTTCAGGGAAGTTCTCAGCTATTATTTCTTCAAGTACCCCTTCAGCCCCTTTCCCTCTCTCTTCCTCCTCTGGGATACCAATTATGCGTATATTATTTCTTTTTAGTGTATCACTTAGTTCTCTAATTTTCCCCTCATACTCCTGGATTTTTTTATCTCTCTTTTTCTCAGCTTCCTCTTTTTCCATAACTTTATCTTCTAGTTCACCTATTCTCTCCTCTGCCTCTTCAAGCCGAGCTGTGGTGGTTTCCATTTTGTTATGCATTTCGTTTAAAGCGTTTTTCAGCTCCTCGTGACTGTTCCTTAGTCCCTTGATCTCTGTAGCAAGAGATTCTCTGCTGTCCTGTATACTGTTTTCAAGCCCAGTGATTGATTTTATGACTATTATTCTAAATTCACTTTCTGTTATGTTATTTAAGTCCTTTTTGATCAGCTCATTAGCTGTTGTTATTTCCTGGAGATTCTTCTGAGGGGAATTCTTCCGCTTGGTCATTTTGGATAGTCCCTGGCGTGGTGAGGACCTGCAGGGCACTTCCCCTGTGCTGTGGTGTATAACTGGAGTTGGTGGGCGGGGCCGCAATCGGACCTGATGTCTGCCCCCAGCCCACCGCTGGGGCCACAGTCAGACTGGTGTGTGCCTTCTCTTCCCCTCTCCTAGGGGCGGGATTCACTGTGGGGTGGTGTGGCTCGTCTGGGCTACTTGCACCCTGCCAGGCTTGTGATGCTGGGGATCTGGCGTATTAGCTGGGGTGGGTAGGCAAGGTTCTCCGGGGCAGGAGGGGCAGGCTTACATCGCTTCTCCTTAGGTGATCCACTTCAGGAGGGGCCCTGTGGCAGCGGGAGGGAGTCAGATCCGCTGCCGGAGGTTTGGCTCCGCAGAAGCGCAGAGTTGGGTGTTTGCGAGGAGCGAGCAAGTTCCCTGGCAGGAACCGGTTCCCTTTGGGATTTCGGCTGGGGGATGGGCGGGGGAGATGGCGCTGGCGAGCGCCTTTGTTCCCCACCAAACTGAGCTCTGTTGTCAGGGGGCTCAGCAGCTCTCCCTCCCTTTGTCCTCCAGCCTTCCCGCTTTCCGAGCAGAGCTGTTAACTTATGACCTCCCAGAGGCTAAGTCGCGCTTGTTGTGGGAACACAGTCCGCCCGGCCCCTCCGCTTTTGCCAGCCCGACTCGGGGGCTCTGCTTGGCCGGCGAGCCGCCCCTCCGCCCCGGCTCCCTCCCGCCAGTCCGTGGAGTGCGCACCGCCTCGCCGCCCTTCCTACCCTCTTCCGTGGGTCTCTCGTCTGCGTTTGGCTCCGGCGACTCCGTTCTGCTAATCCTCTGGCGGTTTTCTGGGTTATTTAGGCAGGTGTAGATGGAATCTAAGTGATCAGCAGGACGTGCGGTGAGCCCAGCGTCCTCCTAAGCCGCCATCTTGCCGCAACTCTTCTGACCCTCCTTTTTGTTTCCAGCCCATCCTCTTCACTGTAACCCGAATAAACATTGTAAAAACAGAAAGCTGGTAATGACATCATTTCGCCTAATCAGCCCCTTAGTAGCACCCAGTCATCTAGAGCAACGCTTGGCAAACTTTCTATAAAAGGCCAGATAGTAAATATTTTAGGCATTACTGGCCATATGGACCCTGTTGCAGCTACTCAGCTCTGCCATTGCAGTGTAAAGGCAGCCAGAGACCGCATGTAAATGAATGAGAATGGTTGTGTTTCAATAAAACTTTACTTATAAAAACTGAAATTTGAATTTCATATGTGATAAAATATTCTTTGATTCCACCCCCCCCCCCCCCCCCCCAGCTCCCAAGCATCTAGAAACGTAACAACCATTCATAGCTTGTGGGCCATAGAAATGCTCGTGGCCACAAATATGCCTGTTCACCTGCTTGTCGCTGCCTGTAATGAGCTCATCCCGTTTTTGCTCTTGGTCATGCTCTTTCCCTTGTCCAGCACATACTTCATCCCTGCCTGTCCTCCTCCCCCTTCATCCACCGACTGCCTGTCAATAACCTCCTCCTCTTTCGAGGTTCAACTCAAGTGGTACCTGCCCCATGGGGTGTGATCCAAGCCGCCTGGGTTTATATCTCAGCCCCCTCCTTGGCACTTGACCGATTTACTTCCTCATATCTCAGTTTCTCATGTGAAACAAAACAATCATCGTCATTGTCATCATCATCATATTACCTGATTGCTAGGATCTTCTTTTTCTTTGTTCAACTCCATTGAGTTACCACATGTACAGCCCTGGGACTATGTTCTACTTATTAACTGTGTGATCTGTGTTTACCACTGTCGTCGTCATTGGTTTCACGTTGAAGCCTCTGTTATGCTTCTCAGCCAGAAAAGACTACAGCTGACCGTTGAACAACATGGGTTTGAACAGTGCAGGTCTGCTCATATGTGGATATTTTCCAATAAATATGGTACAGTGTTGTAAACGTATTTTCTCTTCCTTATGATTTCCTTAACAGTTTTTTCTCTAGCTTGCTTTATTGTACGAATACGGTATATAATACATAAAACATACAAAACGTGTTAATGGGCTGTTTATGTTATGAGGCTTCAGATCAACAGTAGGCTATTGGTAGTTACATTTTGGGGGAGTCAGAAGTTACACATGGATTTTTCAACTATGCAGGGGGTCAGTGCCCACACATCCTGTGTTATTCAAGGGTCAACTGTATTTTCTGTTGTCCCATCTGTACTCTTTTTTTTTTTTAAAGATTTTATTTTTAAGTAATCTCTACTCCTAACGTGGGGCTCGAACTTACAACCCCAAAATCAAGAGCCAGTTATTCTACTAGCTGAGCCATCAGGTGCTCCCCTTCTCTACCCTGTTTAGACATCTGTCCTAGCACGTAGAATACTTGATAGAGCTCTAACTTAGCTCAATGCATGGCATCTAATGAGTATAGTAATGTTAATACATAACGAATGAGTGAAAGAAAAAAGAGACAAATCTTAGCCTGACTTCAAGTAAATTCCAAAAAAAAAAAAAACCTCTTACGTTTCATTAAGTAACAGGACCAAAAGAGACCATAGAAAATAAATAGTTTCATAAAAATGAAAAGAATTTCAGGACTAGCTCTTATACAATGGCTCTTTTTTAGTGTTGGGCTCATGTCTGTAGGGACAAGAGATGCTGGCCACATGTGAAAGCTGGTTGTTCTCCTAGAGATTTGTCTCTGGTTTGTGCCCCTGCCAGTCCTTTATCTTACTTGTCGTACTAATAGTGCTGCTTTGGGTTCAGTCCCCCCTTGCTTTGGTGCAAGAAGCAGCATGCTTCTTGGTGGTATGAATGTAGAGCTTTGTGACCAGTACAGAATCATGTCTTGGGGAGAGTGCCAAGGATTCAAAGCAGCATTAGAGATAAGAGACCAGCCATAGAGCCATAGGTTCAGAAAGGCAAAGGGTGAGGGCTCAGGACCCAGGCAGACAGAAAAGATGCGGGAATGTGGGGCCAAAGCCCTTGGCTGGTTAACAAAAATGTTGCCTGTACAGGGACAGTTAGTGTAAATCCCTGGGCAGAATGTGACTTTCAGGCACCTTGTAGTATCTGGGAGTCAGTGATATTTAAAAAAAAATTTTTTTTTAAATGTTTATTCTTGAGAGAGAGAGAGAGAGAGAGAGGTAGAGAGGCAGAGAGGCAGAGAGAGAGGGAGACACAGAATCGGAAGCAGGCTCCAGGCTCTGAGATGTCAGCACAGAGCCGGATGCGGGGCTCACACCTATGAACCGGGAGATCGTGACTCGAGCCAAAGTCAGACACTTAACCGACTGAACCACCTAGGGACCCTGGAGTCAGGGATATTTTGTACATGAGTGCCGTGTACCGTGTGAAGATCCTCTGGGTATAGCTGTTCTGTCTCACCTTCTGTACTTTGTATGATAGAAACAGTCTCGGGCCTCATTTCGTTCAACAGATGTGGGTCATCACAGGCCTGTGTTGGGTATCTGTTGAGGTAATGGGTACAAAAGCTTTTTGCAAAGTCGCTAATGTAATATACACTTTTTAAATTTCTGTATGAATCTCCTTTCTATTGGAAAACACTTGCTTTTTGCTTAACAATAGTTTCTTACTAAAACTATCATTTTCATGCTCTTTGAGGCAATGGGAGATTCTGTACGTGGGAGGTACGTTCCGGAATAGCCTTGTAGTCTAACAATTCTAAGACTTTCTCAGCCAATGAAATAGTCAGCTTTATAAGTTGAATTCAGTTCATTTTTATGTCATGTATATATATTTTTTGCCCACTGGGGTATAAACTTCTTCAAGGAAAAGATACAATGCTTACCCATATGAAGGACTCTGTAGATCTTTATAAAATGACCAGATCTACACACGTCCTGTGCTAGAGCTGCTGAAATTTCAGCCCTGCCCTTTTCTTGTGCAAAACATCTCCTTAGATGTGTGCCTTTATTGGTAAATAAATAATTGGCATTCTGCAATTCTGTGCAAGAGGATTAGTGAGCATTGCAGACAAGGGCAAACATTTCAAGGAGAAACATTAGAAATAGCTTGCTCTCAGGCTAGACTTAATATCAGACCAAAGCTACACATTATAAAACCATTTCTTTTTGGAGCTGATTCACTGGGCCAATAATTTGAAATTCAGCGTGATGTTAGAGATTTTTTTTTTTTTTTGAATTTAAAATGGCTGTTGTTGGTACACTAGACTGGCAAATTACGTATGTCATAAGAAATGGAAAAGCTTTGTTTGTTGTCTAGTGCTCAGTTATAAACAAAAAGTAACTCTAAAACTCTTAACCAGCATTGTTGAAGTTTTAAAAAGTTCAGCATCTATTTGGGGTTTCTATATAAGTTGACCAGAAGCAACTTATTCAAGGAACTAAATATGAATTATTCTTTTATTTTTTATTCATTTTCTAAAAATATGTGTTTAAGGGGCGCCTGGGTGTCTCAGTCGGTTAAGCATCCGACTTCAGCTCAGGTCACGACCTCACGGTCCGTGAGTTCAAGTCCCGCATCGGGCTCTGGGCTGATGGCTCAGAGCCTGGAGCCTGCTTCCCATTCTGTGTCTCCCTCTCTCTCTGTCCCTCCCCCGTTCATGCTCTGTCTCTCTCTGTCTCAAAAATAAAAACAGTAAAAAAAAAAAAATTAAAAAAAAATATGTGTTTACTCTGAGAGAGAGAACGAACATGAGTGGAGGAGGGGCAGATAAAGAGGGAAAGAGAGAATCCCAAGCAGGCTCCACGCTGTCTGTGCAGAGCCTGATGTGGGGCTTGATCTCACAAACCGTGAGATCGTGACCTGAGCTGAAATCAAGAGTCAGGTGCTTAACCAACTGAGCCACCCAGACACTCCTGAATTATGCTTTTAAAAAGGAGGCAAGGGGGGCGCCTAGGTGGCGCAGTCGGTTAAGCATCCGACTTCAGCCAGGTCACGATCTCGCGGTCCGGGAGTTCGAGCCCCGCGTCGGGCTCTGGGCTGATGGCTCGGAGCCTGGAGCCTGTTTCCGATTCTGTGTCTCCCTCTCTCTCTGCCCCTCGCCCGTTCATGCTCTGTCTCTCTCTGTCCCCCCCCAAAAAAATAAATAAACGTTGAAAAAAAATATATTAAAAAGGAGGCAAGGATGAGGTGAAATTGGAGTGGTCGGAATTTTCAGATGGCCTTCAAGATTCCCAGAAGGTATATACACACCTTCTCCCAGTTACTCAGCTCAACAGTAATTCAGTGCCGCTGTGATGGAATATTGCAGATGTAATTAAGGGCCCAAACTAGTTGGCCTTAAAGTCTAGAGATCATCCAGCTAGGCTCTACTAATGGCAGGAGTCGTTTAAATCCAGCCTGGAGGTCAGAGACTGGGAAGTCGAAGAGATTTGAAGCTCGAGAAGTATTTGACATGGAGGAGAGTCCTCTTTTGCTGTTTTTACAGTTGGGGGAGTCCATGTGCCGAGGGATGTTGAGTGGCCTGTAGGACATGAGAGGGACCCGTGTCTGGTAGCCAGCGTGGAAAGAGGGACTTCAGGCCTACCAGGAACTGAGTTCTGTCCACAAGACTGTGGTTGAAGACATATCCCCTCGTCCCCCGGCCTCCAAAGGAGAAGTCAGTTCCAGATCCCTGTGCTCTGAGCAGATAACCCAGCCATGCTGAGCTAGGCCTCTGACCACGGGACTTTGAATTAATAAATGGGTGTTGCTTTAAGCCACTAAGTTTGTGCTAATTTGTTATTCAGCAATAGAAAACAAATACGAGGCTCCCGAGGCTCCTGTTACGATCCTTTGGATTGCTGTAGTAGCCTATCAACTGTTCTCTCTGGTTCTAAACTAATGTTACTCACGCTGTCTGTGGTGAAGAAACAGTTTTTAAAATTTCAGTGTGTTACAGGCCAGTGCAGTGGCGGATTGAGTCTTACAAAGATGGCTACAGAAGTCTCTCCCATCCCACATGCTCTTCCTTCACTCTCCCGTCGGGAGTTGTCTGTGTTTCTCCTCCACTTGAGGCTGGGCTGAGCTTAATGACAGGCTTGTAACCATTGAGAATGCAGTGCAAGTGATACCAGGGAGAAAAGACCAGACAGCTTCCACACGGTTGTTTAGCAGTGCTCCCTCTTGGCACCCGGCTGCCACGCTGTGAGAGGCCAAGCCACTTGGAGAGGAGAGCAGTAGGTGATCCAGTGGGCAGAATTAGCCGAGCCTTCCTTGAGTCACCTCATGTGGCGTGTGAGCGAAGAAGGCTTCGAGATGCCTACGGCCCCCCCCCCCAGCTGTTCTCGTCACCCGAGCCTTTGTGTCTTCCCAGCTGACATCAGGGAACAAGGATAGGTCATCTCAGTGTGCCCTGTCCAGATCCACGACCCATCGATTCTCTAGCATCACAAAGTAATTATTGCTTTATGACGCTAAGTTCGGGATCATTTCTTATGCGACAACAGATAACCAGAATAAATATTTTCAGAAAATATGATGAAAGTGAAATCTAACAAAGGCACGCAGAATATAAGCAGAAGTCATACGGTGTCACTTCCATGCTATACTATCGGTCAAAGCAGTTCCAAACCTGCCCAGATTCAGGGGGAGAGGACACAGATCCCACTTCTCAAGAGAGGAGAGTCAGAGCATTTGGGAGCCATAAAACAAAAACTAAACAAAACAAACACAAAAAAACTTTTAATATTGAAATACTTTTAGCCTCATGGAAAAGTTATAAAAGTAGTACAAAGAATTTCCTTATGCCTTTCACCCAGTTTCCACTGATGTTGGCATCTTATGGAACTGTAGCAGTTATCAAAACCAGGAAATTAACATTAATATAATAGTATTAACTATCTGCATATCTTATTCCAGTGTTGCCAGTTTTCTCACTAATGTCCCTTTTCTAGTTCCGGGTGTCACGTAGGGTCCCACATTGCATTTAGGCTTCTCCTCTCTGGTAGGAGTCCCCCCAGTTGGGGACAGCTCCTCACTCTGGTCTTTTATGGCTTTAACACTTTTGAAGTGCACTGGCTAGTAACTTTGTAGGATGCCACTCAATTTGAGCGTGGCACTTTTCATGATTAGATTGAGGTTTGTAGTCTTGGTGAAAGTACCCGAGAAGTGATGGTGTGTCCTCCTCAGTGCACGGTATCAGGGCGTACGTGATGTCATTGTCTCATTTCTAGTGACATGAAATGTGCTCCCTTGGTTAAGGTGGTGCCTGCCAGGTTTCTCCAACGTAAATGTCTTTGTGGGGAACGATTTTGAGGCTATGCAAATATCCTGGTTTTCATCATATTTTGGTGGGGTCACTTTTTATACTGCTGCAAAGTTCTTATCCCAACACACAGAAACTCAGTCTTTCAAATTTCACTAGTTGTCTTGTCCCAGACCTGTGATGGTCTGTAGGCCGGCTCTGGTCTGCAGACCATTCTTTGAGTAGGAATGTTCTAGACTGCACTCCTTCCCCCCCGTCATTTTCCCCCGTTACTGTCAGATTGGAGTTTGAACAGCAGATCTTACTGTGTCATTCTCCTGCTTAAAATCCTTCATAAACTTCCTGTAACCAGTCTTCTGGTTACAGATAAAACCCGGATAAAACCCAGAGTTCTTGGCATGACATTCAAGGCTGCATCATTCTGCTCCATCTTGCACATTGTCCTTTCACTACTCAGACTGCCCTGTCCCTCCTGCTCCCCCTTTCCATGTAGGTACGCTTCAGTTGAATTGGCCAGTTCTTTCAAGGCTCATAAACAGCTCTTTTCACCAGTCTGGGCTCGGTGGGTTTTCCCCAGGCCCATTCTCTTGTCACCTGTGTATACATCCATGATAGAAGTTAATTCTCTTTGTGTCTCTAAGCCATTTGACTCTGAGTTTGAAGGCACAGATTTTGAGTGTATAAGATTAGCCCATGGCACATGCTCAATGGTGTTAGTCATAATTGAGTACTGAGATAGTTTTCAGGGGAAAAAAATCTCTAGCACTAAGTAAGGTCTGTATCACAACATGGATTGTTAAAATGCAGGGACAGTAGATGGAGAAACCCTCCAGGGGCGGGGGGGGGGTGTGTATGGATAGTGTTCCCCATCCCCATAGTGATCCCCATAGGGTCAACCATGGAGATGGAGAGTCTTGACTTCTGGTCCTTGATTCGTGTGTATTGTCTCTACCCATGTGGGTAGGTAAAAACTGCAAGCCAGAGAGCGAACCTGACAGTGCAGGTCCACAGACCGACCCTGGTGTCTCCCAGACCCATCAAATCACTGTCGGGGCTACTTGCTTTGTTTTGCAACATGAGCCAGAACAGACAGAGATCCTTTCCTTCCCCTCCTTCTGGCTCCTCTTTTCTCTGAATATGTAGAAGTATGGTGGGGTAGGTCGGGGGACTTCAGGTACTTTTAATTCTTGTTCCTGGTTCGTCCCTACATAGTCTCCATGTTTTAAAGGAAAGTTGAAAAATGTTAACAAAGGTTTTGCAGCAACGTGGATGGAACTGGAAGGTACTATGCTGAGCGAAATAAGTCAGAGAAGGACAGACATATATTTTCACTCATAAGTGGATCTTGAGAAACTTAGCAGAAGACCACGGGGAAGGGAAGGGGAAAAATAGTTACAAACAGAGAGGGAGGGAGGCAAACCATAAGAGACTCTTAAATACAGAGAACAATCTGAGGGTGGATGGGGGCTAGGGGAGTGGGGGAAGGTGGGTGGTAGGCATTGAGGAGGGCACTTGCTGGGATGAGCACTGGGTGTTGTATGTAAGCGATGAACCACGGGAATCTACCCCCAAAACCAAGAGCACACTTTATACACTGTGTGTTAGCCAATTTGACCATGAATTATATTTTTAAAAAAAGATGAAATTCAGCCCAACTCACTTCTGTAGCTCTCTGAACAGAAGCAGAGGCATCTCCCTATTTCTACTTTTCCTACCTAAATTGCATCTAGTCATTTATATCTAACCATTGCTAATTTATTTTCTATTTAGCCTGAACTGTCAAGCATCAGTAAATAAAACTTTTAAGAAGTTTCCCAATACCAAGGGCAACCAACACTTACTTTAGGTACAGGAGGGAGTTAGAATGTCAAACAATGTATCCTAAAGGTTTTCATAAGTGTATTCAAAATTTGCTGATTCAAACAGCACCCTCTTGGTTAATAATGTAAACAGATATACAAAATCCCGGTGAATCTACGGAGTCAAAATTTTGTAAGGAAAACTCTTTAAGCACATACCACCTATTATTAAATTGTACTGTTAAGGGGAAGAAACAAAACAAAGAAGGCCTGTCCCTGCCAAAAAAAAAAAAAAAACCAAACAAAACAAAACACCCAAAAAACTGTTTCCAGTGGTCCAGTGAACTACTTTTGGGGAGGGCAGTTTATTTCAGTTTTCATCTGGAATTACTTAGAATCAGTGTGCTTAAGAGGGCTAACATAAAGAAAGAAAAGTATGCTGTGATGTAGTTAATATCTTCATAGTCCTTTGAAGATTAGGGATAATTTCAAAAAGATCTCTTTTTGTTTGTTTTTGGTTTAAAAAAAAATCCAGATAAAACTTTTTATTTCCTGTCCTTCAGGTTGTCCATAGACCATAGAAATTTTATTATTTTAGAATGTAGGGATACAACAGGCTTAATACTGGTGATTTAAAATGTTAAAAAAAATTTTTTTTTAATGTTTAGTTTTGAGAGAGAGAAAGACACAGATGCAGGTGGGGGAGGGACAGAGAGAGAGGGAGACACAGTATCCAAAGCAGCCTCCAGCTCTGAACTGTCAGCACAGAGCCCCATGAGGGGCCTGAACTCGGGAACCATGAGATCATGACCTGAGCCGAAGTCGGACGCTTCACCGACTGAGACCCTCCCTACAGGTGCCCCGCTACTCGTGATTTAAAATCATGGTGACTGACCACTGAACAGATCCCCCAACTGAGATAGACTTTTGCAGAAGTCTATTATGATGACTTAAGATTTGCTGCCTGAATAATTCCCGGGGATTCAGCCACATCAGCTTTCTTTGGAGGTAAGCCTCATCCTCCCTGGTCTACAGAGGCCTGAGCGCTGGGGCTGCTCTCCAGAGTACAAATTAAAGGAAGAAAGCTCTGAGTAGTTTGCTTCGTTACTTGGAGCATACCGAGAGTTTGATCATTTGAGACCCAAGCCACTAATTGGGCCTATGGTGGTATGAGAGGAGGTGGTTAAAATGAAGAGACAGATTTTTAAAAATCAAAGTGTAAGAGCATATTGAAGGCAAGCGAATATTGTCTCCAAAGTTGTCTAAAATCTGTGGATTTCAGATGCTTAACTACGACCCACATAGGAGAAATGCATTTTGCATCACCATCCAGTATACACGCCTGTAGACCTGTAACCGACACAAAAATGTCATCGAACGACACCCTATGTGACAGCTTTGGGTAGTCTCTATGTTATTATGTTTAATCAAGAAAATGCTAGTCAATAGCCAGTGAACTCCTCTTATTGCCCACTTATTGGCCACTGCCCACAGTCTGGAAAAAACACTGCCTTAGATCTTCGTAAACATCTGCAGCCCTCCTTGCTCCGGACTGGCTAAGTTGTTTTTGGGAATTTACACTTGCGGTTTAGTTCATGAGTCATGGAAAATGTCATAGAAATGCTGTGTTTTTTAAAAACTAAAAGCGCTTTTATTTAGCTTGAGCTCCCTTTTTATTTACCAGACGTGGCTCTGAATTATGTCAGTCCAATCCGAGAACAATTGTTATGGTTGGTGGTATTCAGAAAAATGTGAGGCCTGGTGTGCTAGAACCGATAGTTAGTTGAAGGGGGCTGGAGTAGTCGTCCCGGCCAGCCTGCTCATCGTGCAAAAGCCCAGAGAAGGACTAGTTGTAATCCATAAGAATGGGTTATGGTAGTTTCTGTAGGCACATCTTAGTAGTGGCATATATTTAAAAATACTGTCAGGAGGGGCACCTGGGTGGCTCAGTCAGTTAAGCGTGTCTGACTTCAGCCCAGGTCATCATGATCTCATGGTTGTGGGTTCGAGCCCCATATCAGGCTCTGTGCTGACAGTCAGCTTTAGATTCTGTGTCTCCCTCTCTCTCTGCCCCTCCTCTCCCTCAAAAATAAATCAACATTAAAAAAAAAAATACCACCAGGAGGGTGCTGGTATTGTGAGCAGATGTTCCTGGATCTGAATGTTGGGGGAGAGGGTAGAAGAAGCAGCTGTCACCTATAGGTTCCATTGGAGAAGAAGTGGGGCCCGTGTCCCCGGGACTTTGTGGGTTTGGGTGCCAGGGCAGCTCTGAGAAATATGCTTAGCTGTTTCAGCCTGGGCCTAATAAGAGTATAGATCGTAAACATTTAGAAAAAAATTTTTTAATGTTTATTTATTTTTGAGAGAGACAGAGCATGAGCAGGGGAGGGACAGAGAGAGAGGGAGACACAGAATCCGAAGCAGGCTCCAGGCTCTGAGCCATCAGCTCAGAGCCCGACGTGGGGCTTGAACCCACGAACCATGAGATCATGACCTGAGCCGAAGTCCGACGCTTAACCGACTGAACTGCCCAGGCGCCCCCCCCTTTTTTTTTTAAATTTTTTTTTTTTTTTTTAAAGATCATAAACGTTTTTAAAGCACAGTTTAGGAAGAGGGATGGTCACCATTTCAGGAGCTGAGGAAGTAGACTGGGAATGTGCCGGCCTGAGGCTGTGTGTGGTCTCGAGTCTGTGCATTTCCCGTCCTGCCCAGGCATTAGGTGGGGAGCTTTGGCCTCACATCTGAGCCTTCAGTTGCCCAGGAAAGTGAGAGACTGTACATGAGTTTGATGTCTGTAGTCAAAATCTTATCTCCTAGTATATTGGAACTGCAAAAGTAATCGCATTTACTTCTGCTAGACACTGGGGGCTTTCTAAGCGCTCCAGTCTTTGGGACTTCTTTCTGTATCTCACTTTCTCATAACACATATTTATAAACACCCCGACACTTTTTTTTTGGCGTGTCTCATAGGCTTCTCTTTTATCAGTGTGTTATCATAGACAAACAAGCTCGAGGGAGGCCAGATGATAAATTCCCTTCCTATCTACCGGGCAATTTCTGTGAAACAGACAAACTGCACACGCCCACAATGAAGGCGGCTGCTCGTCTTCAGTGCTGTGGTTTATCATCCAAAGTAAATGCTAATAAAATGAAGGCATCTGATTTATTTTTAAAACTGAATGAGGAGGGATCAACAGATTATAGCTTATGGGCCAAATATGGCACATACCTGTTTTTGTAAATAAAATTTTATTGGAACACAACCATGCCTATTCATTTAGGTATTATTTATGATGACTGGTACATTATAGTGACCGAGTTAAGTGGTTGCTGTAGAGACTGTGTGGCCGACCAAAGCCTACAATCTTTGCCATCTGACCCTTTACAGAGAAACGTTTACTGCCATAGACCAAAGGAATATTTAGAGACTGAAGTGTTGTTTTAATAAGAACTGTTACTTTTGAATTGAGGCTATTTTCTCTTAAATCGCATGAAAAAAACCTTTTGTTACAATAGATAATCATTAACTAGTTTTGATGAGGGAAAGGTCCCAAAGTCTTGATTAGGGTCTACTTTTTATTTTTTAAGTAAAAGATTAAAAATCATTATACATTAATTCATTAGTGCTGAGAAGATAGCTAATGAGGCATATATGAAAGATTACAGTGTGGCACACTTATAATTTAACTGTGCGGTGAGGGCTGGTTACATTATTTCGGCTAGCATTGCCTATTTTCATAGCCTTAATGAGAGTTGTGAATTTTAATTAATTCTTACATTTATAAATGTCAATCTATTTGAGATTTTACTTGCTACAGACCAGTAAGGCTAAGCTAATAGTCACTTGCAAAGAAGCCCCATATTTCTTGTATTTAATAGGGGTAGTTCAGTGTATTAAAAATGAATATAATCATCTGTTTTTCGGGCACAGAACTTAAGCAATGAAAGTGGGGGCTGTGGTCATCTTTATCAGGGCAGCAGTTTAAATACGAGTTATCTAATGTGTGCTTATCTTTTTATTTTTATTTTTTTTTAACAGACTTGTGGAAGAGAGCAAACTGATCCCACTCATTTTTGAAGTCATTCTGGTAAGGGAAACGTGTACCTGAAATTCAAGTGAAGTTTTAAGAATGTTAAGGTTTCAACCACGTTGTGTGGTCAGGTTCTAACCCTGACTGTCCAGAAGGATTCTGTGCCCTTCATTGTCTCATTCACCTTATCGGGCCTCAGTTTCCTTGCTTGAGCTCCTGTCCAGCTCTGAAATTGTATAGGGACACTGTTTAACCACCTGTGCTCATGTCACAAATCCTTCATCTGAGGTTGGTTTGCGGAGGAAGGGCAGAGGGATGACCACTACGCTTCAGTATGAATTTTCTGATGCTCGCTGTGAATCCCTCTGACGCTGTAGTCATGAGTCAGATCAGCAGTTTTGGGCCTATGGCCAGAAAGTTATGTTCTTCAGGATGTAGAACAGCTCCAAACACCTTTTTTTCTCTTCACAGAATGCTACTCAACTGAAAACCATCTGTTAAAGAAAACATTTCACCTATGGTTCCTATGTGTAGAGAATAAAATGGGATTGCAGGGTTGACTTCCCATTTCTGATAAATCCCTATTTGTTACTAAAGGCAGGTTTGAGAAGTAGGCTGGAAATCCGTACATCAACACAGTGCCCTTAGCGCTCTGTTCTCTTGTACCTAGTGGGTTATCCCCCTTTACCAAAAACTTGCCCTACAAGGCTGACTGACAGCGGAAGGGACAAAGGAGGAGACACATCCCCAGCCAGACTGGCCTAACCTCCCTTGGTCTTTAATGGAGCAGTAGCCGTGATAGTCTGCTAACTGTACCCATGGAAATTAGCTTTCTTTAATCCAAAACTGTTAGCCTATAGGTTGTTTGTGTGTTGATAATGGCTAAATAGTGAAAACATTACTTTTCTTAGCTGCAGATGAACCTTTTCCTTTCAGGAGAGTGGGTTGGGTTTGCTGAGCCATGTGATTGGATGGGGACAAGGGGCGAGAGTGGGTGGTATTTCCAAAGCGCGCTCAGGTGACGATGAGATGACGCAGAGCCGCCGTGCGAGGGGGATGTGCAAAGTGAGAGGCTGGAGCGAATCGCTTTGAATAGTAAGGAGATTTTATAAGCAGTGTCAGGAGAAAAAAATGGAGAAAAATGGGAGGAAGAAACATGCAGACGGAGAGCCGTCTAATGGGGACGTTAAGCTTCGCCAAGTGGCCGGTGTGTGTCTCCACCTTCAGCAGGGTACATACGTGACTTGCTGATTTGTTGCGGCATCGGATTTGTTTTGGAGGGCGGCGGGTGCAGTCAGCTGCCCGGTTTGAGTTGGGTTGGGTATGGGCGAGAGCCAAAGCTGTCCAAACCCAGCCGTATCGGGCTTGCGTTTGAAGAGACTGGTGTCGAAGACCTATGGAGAGCGCTCTAGAGCTACCGTGGGCCTGAAGTGGGGATGTGTCTCATCCCCTTGCTGTGGTAGGAGTGTTTCTGACCTGTTTAGGTCAGTGCAGCTCCTTTTGTGACTGATGAAAAGTTCTCATCCTATCCAGTCCCCTCAAGGTCTAAAATCCACACATAGGAAATTCCTTCTGGAAGGTTACCAAAGTTCCTCTGTGCTTGATTAATCTTTGTATAATGAGCACCTAGCAAGACTTCATATCTTACCATGGTAGATGTTTAATTGATTAATGCCATGGTTTAGACCTTTGTCATGTCGTAGAGAGTGGGTAGAGGTGACCTCCACTCTCCAGGTGAGGATCTCAGCCAGTCCTGAGTCCTGAGTCCTGAGTCCTGAGTCCTGATCTCCCAGGCATGTCTGGGATGATACTTTCCCCTAACCGGAACAGCTCCATACTCAGGTTTCTTGGAGGATCATATTTTAAAAAGAGGTCCTGTTGTTAAAAATTAAAAAGAAAACAAAAAAAAAACCCCAACATTTGTGAATCACTGCTTTTGGGGACAGGACTTTGATGTCTGTGAAGAACCTTATTCAATCCCTTATCTTTTTTTTGTCTTTCTTGAGTTGCATGATCTCAGGTTTTTCCCTCTATATAATTACATTTTTTAATCTGTGAGATGTCCTCATAGCAGTTATCCTGTGAACAGTTGTCTTGTCCTTTCTAAACTTTTATCACCGAGCAAGACATGACATAGCATTTTAGTGATTCTATGATGCATTTTTTTAATAACAGATTTTAGCATTTAACAGATTTAACATTTCTGAAACTGGGATGTACTTTCCAAATCAGTGGCATTTTGCGATTGCTTTCAGCCAGGAGACCTGGTTGTCATTGCCTTAACTAATTCATCTCATTTTTCTTTTTCTTTTTCTTTTTCTAAGTGCCCAAGAGTGATGCATTATAAAAATATATGTCCAAATATGTCTAAAAGGGCTCTTTCAATAAAAATAAAAGGAACTTTCTAAGTAATGAGAAACCATGTCATAGTTTAATTGGCAACATTTTTCTTTCTTAGTGCTTGATAAAATGATGGGTGCATCTTAGAACTGAGGGATTCCTGCTTTCACAGAAACACAGTATATTCTTGCGTTAAGTTTGGGTCTAAGCCCCCCGGCCAGTGTGGTGTCCTGCATACGCGTAGCAGCTTCTCGGCAACAGTTTGATCAGAAGAGACACCGTGGAAGATGGTGCAGGGTCCTGTGTGTTGGATACTCCTTGTGTCTTCTAGCCCCCCACCCCCATTACGATAGAAAAGGCTGGTGCCACCCCCATTACAGTAGAAAAGGCTGGTGGCCCACAGTGACCTCTTGATGACTTTTTTCTCTACTCTCAGCTCATAACTGTTTTCCATCTTCTGTTTGATGTACTTACAATCTGATACAGGCTTTGTAACTTCCTTCTTTTCTCGAGTTCCTCATACAGTGTGTTCTTACCAGCCATGCGTCCTCTCCTAGATGTTTCTCATTAAGAGAACAAATGTTTGTCTTATGGGCAGGAATTGCAGGCAGCTTCTGTGTCTTTCCCGTAGGCCTAGAGGGGAGTGAAGATGAAGGGAGCAGCGTTGTGAATTTGATGTCCTATCCGTGTCAAATAGCCATGTACAGATCGTACGCAGATAGAACAAAGAGCTTTAAGTATGGGCCACGCTGGTGAAGATACAGTGCAAAGCTGTAGTAATCAAAACAGTATGGCACTGTCACAAAAAAGATCTTTGGAACAGAATAGAGAGCTCAGGAATAAATCCGTGCTTTTATGGTCAATCTGTGACAAAAGGGGGGAACATACAATAGGGAAAATTAGTCTCTTCAACAAATGGTGCTGGGAAAACTGGCCAGCTACGTGTGAAAGTATGAAAGTCTACTACTTTCTTAGACCATACGCAAAAGTAAACTCAAAATAGATTAAAAACCTAAGCGTGAGGCCTGAAACCACAAAACTCTTAGAAGAGAACAGAGGCAACAATTTCTTTGACATCAGCCGTAGCAACGTTTTTCTAGAACTGTCTTCTCAGGCAAGCAAAACAACAGAAAAAATAAACTACTGGGGCTACACCAGAATAAAAATCTTCTGCACGGCAAAGGAAACAATAAACAAACCAGAAAGACAACCTACTGAATGGGAGAAGATACTTGCAAATGATTATTATCTGATAAGGGGTTAACACTCGAAATGTATAAAGAACTCACAGAACTCAACACCAAAAAAACCCCAGTCTGATTACAAAAATACCTGTTGGGATGAGCACTGGATGTTGTATGGAAACCAATTTGATAATCAATTTCATATTAAAAAAAAATAATAAAAATAAAAAAAAATAGGCAGAGAACCTAAAGACCTTTCTCCAAAGAAGACACACAGATGGCCAATAGACACGTGAAAAGATGCTCAATATCATTAATCATCAGGGAAATGCAGATCAAAACCACAATGAGATGTCCCCTCACACCTGTCAAAACAGCTAGAATGAAAAGAAATAACAATTGTTGGCAAGGATGTGGAGAAAAAGGAAACTGCATGCACTGTTGGTGGGAATGCAAACTGGGGCAGCCACTGTAGAAGACAGTATAGAGAGTCCTCAAAAAATTAACAGTAGAAATACCATATGATCCAGGAATACCATATGACCCTGCTAATTGGTATTTCCCCAAGGAAAAAGAAAACACTTTGAAAGCATACATGCACCCCTGTGTTAATTGCAGCATTATTTACAGTAGCCAAACTATGGAAGCAACCCAAGTATCAATTGATAGATGAATGGATAATGAAGATGTGGGGAGTAAACACACACACACACACACACACACACACACACACACACACACACAGGAATATTACTCAACCCTATAAAGTATGAAGTCTTGCCATTCGCAACAACATGGATGAACATAGACAATATTATGCTAAGTGAAATAAGTCAGAGAAAGACAAATATATGATTTCACTGCTTTGTGGAATCTAAAAAAACCACATAAATGAATAAACGAAAAGACCTATAAATACAGAGAACAAACTGATGGTTGCCAGGGGTGTGGGGGATGGGCAGAATGGGTGAAGGAGAGTGGGAGGTATAGGCTTCCGGTTATGGAATGAATAAGTCATGGGAATAAAAAGCACAGATAGTGTAAAGAATATTGTCAGTGGTATTGTAAGAGTGTCATATGGTGAACAGCATAGGATAATGTAGAGACTTAGTCAAATCACCGTGTTGTGCACCTGAAACTAATGTAACATTGTCAATTATAGTAAATAGAAAAATTGGTTAAGCACATAGCCATTTGAAAGTAGTCTTCATTATTTTGAAGGAAAAAAAAAGCCATTTCCAGTTGTAACTGTCTCCTCAGGAGGCACAGTGCTCCCTCCTGTCTGGATAGCTAAACATCTGGGCCCTCTGGATTCATAATGCAGGAAGAGCGATGTGCGAGCACATAATTGGACAGGAGCAGTGTAGGAGCTTTGTATGGGGAGCGAGAGAATGCTCTGGATCCCAGGGGAGGATCTTCTGTTCATTGCAGGGAGAGGAGTCTCGCAGAAGTAGTAACCTTTGAATGTGGCCTTGAGAGGGAGTTGCCATGAGGAGAAGGTGAGTACTTGGATGCACCTGGACCAGAGACCATGGAGAAGTGTAGGCAGGGAGTCTGGAGTGGGAGCCAAGATCCTGCAGGCTTTATACTGTGGTTGTTTCATATATGCTTGGCTTTGCACATAATTTATGCTTTTCAAAATCAGATAGTATCCTCTAGTTAAAAAAAAAAAAAAAAAAAAAAAAAAAAAGATCTTTTAGAGCCTCTAGCTGCAGGGACTGTGTGCACCGAGAAGGTAGACTGCTCAGATAGAGGTTGGGCCTTGGAGAGAATCAGGCTTAGGGTTATTGGAGACTGGTTGAGGGCTGGAATCTCCATCAGCAAGGCTTTTGAAAGTGGGGAAGGAGACATAAGACACAAAGGTCGGTTTCAGAGGTTTGATCTAAGGAGTTCCAACACCACATTCAGGGCAGAGAGCAGGGCAGAATGATTTTAATCCTGGGGTCCAGCTGCAAGTTTCCCAGCTCTGGACAGGCCAAGTGGTGGGGAAAGCCAGATAGCGATTGCTTACAACAAAGGAGCTGTCACAGCAGCTGGGCACTGCTTCCCTGGCGGGGCCCACCTGGGTGGGGGGCCTGCCTTTTCCTTGGCCTTGGGAAGCAGCTGTGTTGAGTAGGGGCTGGAGACTCAGGCAGGCTGCGTTGGATTAAGCTAAATGGCTTCCTATTCAGCCTTCAGGGCCTAGCATGCTAAGGCAGTCTGGATCTGTGTAACAAATGTGGGTTCTTTAGAATGTGAACCATCAGAAGGACCCAGTGGCTTGGATCCGAGTGCCGCCTTGCTGGCTGAGCGGGGTGGAAGGCGTTCTTCTTTCCCCTTCTGCCCTTTTCCAAAGAGTAGAAGTTGCTTTTAAATGTCTCTTAAGTATGAATTTGAATGAATCAGCCTGTGGATTTTGCTGTAACTCTAATCTCACCTCACTTTATTTCAGTGGTTTATGTTTTGGCCTACTTCAGTAAATCATTTTGATACCAAGTAATATAGGCAAACTGTATTTTATTGGGGAAAAAATCTTTATTCATAGCAGATTTTCCAACATGTGCCAAAATATCGCTGTCATGATGTTTTATGTGTCTGTTCCAAAACAAACAATTAAAGAGCAATTTCAGTGGCAAATGTTAACAATAAAAATGGGATTAGCAATACGCTAGTTTGACAATTATATTGTTTTAGCAATCTTGAGGATAGCAGCTGAAGCAAGCTCGAGTAAATCTTTCAAGTCAACGGTATCTTTAGGAAAGAGTCTCTTTATGGACCCTTGGAGCCGCAAGGATTTAATCATGGAGACACCAGTGTAGTGTAGACTGGCAACCACATTACTTTTAAGAAATGTTTTCAGTCCTGTGCATCCATCAGGCTTTTAAAATTACTTGGCTCTTTTCTACTTGCGACCCACCTGATGTGAATTGGTTCTTTCAGGGTATGTTAAAATGACAGGTTCCTTATAAGGTTAGGACTCTGCACACTTGTGTCCAATATGCTGTTAATACGATTCTGCTGTGCACATGGGCATGAATTTCTAAAGTAGAAAACAAGATTTGATTAAAATTTCAAAATGCTTGACTTAGGAAGATACTTTCAAAGTTACACAAAGAGTGCTTACTGGATGTAGGAGATAAATCTGTTGCTTCAAACTTGCATGGGTCCCTGTTCAGGGTTTCTATAGATTGCAGAATGGAACTCTAAAACCAGCTGTTGTATACGAGATGACTTTACACACTGTCCGTGCACTGTCATAAAAGTACGTACTTGGTTGTGTGTGTGTGTGTGTGTGAGTGTGTGTGTGAAGGGGAGGAAATGGATATGCATGGATCTGTTTTTGGTAGCTTGTGTCATCAATTTGTATTTGCAAAATAGCCCTCTAGGGCAAGGGTGTAATCTCTCGACCCTGGATTGAATGAAGAGAAGCTGTCCATATACCAACCGAACACTCTCATCAGATCAGTATCCTGATAGCCGGTTAGCCAGAATAAATGGGTGGAAGCTAAGGAAAATAAACTTATATCAGCAAACTTGGCTTGAAGCGTCACTGGTTTCTACATAAGTAGCCCAACTGGTTTGAAAGAAGATGGACTTTATTAAGATAAATACCACATATTGTGTCCACTGGAAAAAAAATGCTAAAATAGAGCTTAGGATATCTTTGACCAATCATAGGGCACACATTGGGAGTGTGTTACATGTGGCTTCTCCAGAGCCAGTGGAATCCCGAGTTTTATTATCATCCTCATGTCTAGTTAGTTCTGCTCCAGATCCTGGGCCCCACTTTGAGGAAATAGTATTCCTTCTTCCTTCTCTCTAAGGAAACAGTGTAGTTAAAGAGCACAGAAGTAGACAAGTGATCTGTACTTCCCAGGAGTGTAGCTTTTGCATTTTTTGGTTTTTACTCTTGGTTGGTTGTGGAATTAGACTTGTAAAGAAATGAGTGAAACTTGGGGTGCCTGGGTGGCGCAGTCGGTTAAGCGTCCGACTTCAGCCAGGTCACAATCTCGCGGTCCGTGAGTTCGAGCCCCGCGTCGGGCTCTGGGCTGACGGCTCGGAGCCTGGAGCCTGTTTCCGATTCTGTGTCTCCCTCTCTCTCTGCCCCTCCCCTGTTCATGCTCTGTCTCTCTCTGTCCCAAAAATAAACGTTGAAAAAAAAATTAAAAAAAAAAAAAAAAAAGAAATGAGTGAAACCTCAGTAAAAATGAGCAGCAGACAAGTGAAGGGAGTCCGGTACAGTGGGATGAGGGAGAAGCAGAGAAACCAAATACCGGATTAAATTTTAAAGAAGCGAAAAGATAGTATTATGCTGAAGAGACAGTTTTCTTGTCTGGATGTCTGTGAATCTTGGGTGTTTATGGGAGTCTCTGCCTTCACTCACCTCAGTGCCTGTGTGTTGATTACATTTCCCCCAGAGACCTGCACTTCTCACAGGGGAGCTAGTAGCCACATAGGGCCTGCCGAGCCCTGAAACGTAGCTAGTTTGACTAGAAATGTGCTCTAAGTGTCAAATATCAGATTAAAAAAAAAGTGTTAAGTAGCTGATTAATTTTCTAATATTATATGTTAAAATACTATTTTGGATATATTGGGCTAAGTGAAATATTATTAGTTTCATGTATCTCTTTGTATTTGTTTATGGCAGCTTCCAGAGCATTTAAAACGTGTGGTTTGCATTCTATTTCTGTCGGTTAGTACCGTGGTAGGTGATTTCCTAAGTCTCATATCCTCAGTTACGTTGTGAGTTTCACTTAGGGAAGAAACCATGCTGGCTACAACCTCGTTTGCTCCCAGCACGTTGCCCTCCCGCTTTTTGCCTTTCAGTATGTGTTGATTCATTCATGAACACATGAGAGAGGTGAGGCAGGGCTGTTACACTTAGATCCATCCATCCTAGACTGTGGTCACCAGCCGATCTTTCTCCCCTTGGTGATGGGTGGGAAGATGAAATAGAAAGACGGGCTAGTGTTCTCCAAGGTGGTACACTTGCAAAAGGTGGTTCGGCCATGGCTGGTGACACCATTTGATTTTACTTCTGACTCTGGACTGTCTGGAGATGCCCAGTCATTGGTCATTGGCCACCTTTGGGTTCAGCTTTGTGTTAAAAAATAAAATGCCTACTGTGGTCATCAGGCATTGCCTAGTCCCCTGACTCCAAAACTCTTGTGTTTAGGCCCCTTGGGTAGATGGGAACGGAGTAGAATAATTTGTGGTAAATGTAAAGAATTCCTGGAGGGCCTAGTGTAAAATCAGTGATTGCCCATTCTCAGGATGTAACTAACCTCTGAATGTTACTTCTGCATAAACTTCTCCAGTAATGTAGGATTCAATAGTTTCTTTGTGATCAAAACGGTTGAGAATACCCACTTTTAAAGAAAGTGGAAATGTCAGCAGAAAGTTACTAGTTTCGATTAAAGCCACAAACATCTATTAGCATTTGTTTTTGATGCTCTTGGCGTTTGTTTTCTTGGATGAGCAAGAAAAAGCAGAATTTATGCGCTTACCCAGAGCTGCAAAGGATTTTCAAACTGAGCCAGGAAATCTGACGGACTAAAGCAGTTTACAGATTTATGGGAAAAGGAGAGCTTTTTAAATAGCACTAGCAAGTGAAATTGCATTTTGGATTTATTAGAGGTACCAAATTGGAGAAAGACTGTGATGAGAAGCCAGTGAGGGCAAATTATTACATAGGATTTTTAGGTTTATTTTTTTCTGGTAACAAAATCAGCACCTACTTGTAAAGCATCCCAACAGCACAGCAGTATCTACGTAGAATGTGAAGATCTTCCATAATATACTGCACAGCTTAAATCATATTTCTGTACTATTTCTACACATGTGTTATATCTCTGTCTTTCTTTAAAAAAGTTTATTTATTTTGGGGTGCCTGGGTGGCTCAGGCAGTTGAGTGTCCGACTTGTGCTCAGGTCATGATCTTGCGGTTTGTGGGTTCGAGCCCCGTGTCCAGCTCTGTGCTGACTGCTCCGAGTCTGGAGCCTGGACACATATTTTTGAGAGAGAGAGAGAGCATGGGCTGGGGAGTAGCAGAGAGAGAGGGAGACAGAGAATCTGCACTGTCAACGTGGAGCCTGGCAGCACACGGGCTCAAACCCACGAACTGTGAGGTGATGACCTGAGCCAAAATCAAGAGTCAGATGCTTAGCTGATTAAGCCACCCAGGCGCCTCTCTCTCTTTGTTTTTTTAATAAAAAACGGAACAAACTAAATATTTTATTTTGTATCTGCCTTAGTGTATAATGTCCATGCCAGCACGGTGTGTGTGTGTGTATTTGTGTGTGTGTGTCCGCATGCACCACATGGGTACTATTTATTCTATTTCATGGCCATATAATATTTCATTGTAGTGGCATAATTTATCTAGCCAGTCCCCACTGACGGACACTTACAATTTTTCCCTTCCCTTTTTTGCTAACATGAACAACACTGAACAAAATAGCTTTGCACATCTGTGAGTTTTTGTAAGTTCTTAAAAGTTGAACTGTTATGCCAACGTATATGTATCTTTTGTGTTTTAATATTCCTCTCAAAAATGTTAAAAAAATTTTTTTTAATGTTTATCTATCTTAGAGAGAGAGGGAGATAGAGCGTGAGCAGGGGGGAGGAGCAGAGAGGGAGACACAGAATCTGAAGCAGGATCCAAGGCTCCAAGCTGTCAGCACAGAACCCGACGTGGGGCTTGACCCCATGAGCTGTGAGATCATGACCTGAGCCGAAGTCGGCGCTCAACCGACTGAGCCACCCAGGAGCCCCTCAGAAATGTTAATATAAAATTTTTTTACACACTACCACCTGTGCCACACTCACAGTGAGTATTATTATCCGTTGTTTATGTTTTGACCTGTTTGCTTTTAAGTATATATGTGCCTTCAGTGTTTTACATCATGCTTGGGCAAGGACTTCCCTCAACAAGTTTATATAATGTCAATCTGCATTTTATTCTGTACAGTTGTAGTGTCACGATTTACATTTTAAATCTTTGCTCTGAAATAACTTTGTTGTAAGGAATGGGTACAAATCCAGCTTTTCTCTTCCCTACTCCCCTGTCTCCATCACTGAGTTGTTGTTGCGACAGTGTGTGTTGATGTAGTTTGTCATTATGGTGACTTGACATATTATATTCATTATTCACTGGATCTCCACATACTGTCTGTTGTCTGTATTGGCATGTAATAAGCTGTATGTATATATTTAACATAGGTAATTTGGTGAGGTTTTGCATATGTCTGTTCAATCAAGGTAATGAACGTATCCATTGTCCCCTAAAAGTTCCTGCTCCTGTGTGTAATCCATCCCTCTATAGCCCCTTCCTGTCCCAGGCAACTATTAATTTGCTTTCAATCACTGTAGATTTGTTTTCACATGATAGTTTGCATATGGAATTTTATGTAAATGAGTAATAAGATATGGACTTTTTTTTTTTTATGGACTCCTGGCGTCTTCCACTCAGCGGATGTATTTTGAGCTCATAGTAGGTGCTGTTGTCTGTATCAGTAGTTCATTTGTTTTTATTGCCAGAACTGTCCATTGCGTGGATACACTACGGTTTACTTATCTGTTCATCTGTCGATGGTCGTTTGGGCTGTTTCCACTTTGGGGCTGTTACGCATAACGCTGTGAACCTTTGTGTATAAACTTTTGTGTGGACCTACTTTACTTTTCACTAAATGCCTAGGAATGGAATGGGTGGCATGTCGAATAAGTGTATGTTTAACCTTTTAAGAAACTGCAAAACTATCTTGGAACGTGGCTCTATTATTTTAGATCCCCATTAACTGTGGATGAGAGTTTCAGTTATTCCACAATTTCATTAACACTTGGTATGATTAATCTTTTTCGTTTTAGACATTCTAATGGATTTATAGTAGCACATCAGTGTGGCTTAATTTGTATTTCCCTAATTACTACTATTGTTGGGCCCATATGCCATCTGTGTATGTCTATGTATCTTTTATATATAGAAGGTATCTATATAAATCTCCTGCCCATTTTTTATTGTTTGTTTTCTTGTTATTGAGTTGTAAGAGTTCTTTTTTATGTCTCCTTACCAGTACTTTGTCAGATGTATATTCTGAATATTTTTATGGCTGTGTGTGGTTTGTTTTTTTATTTCCGTAGTAGCGTTCTGAATACTAAGGTTTCTGAAGTCTGAAAGTTTTCAATTTTGATAAAGTCCAAATATATGTTTTTTAATACTAGATACTTTTTGTATCCTACTTAAGAAATACTTGCCAAAACCAAGTTCACAAAATTTGCTCCTGTGTTTTCTTTTAGAGGCATAATAGTTTTAGTTCTTACACTGAGATCTGAAATATATTTGAGTATATGGTGTGAAGGGAGAGTTGGGGTTTATTTTCTTTCTTGAAGGTATTCAATTGTTCCAGCACTGTTCCCTGAAAAAATTATCCTTTCTGTGTTGAATTACTTTGACACCTTTGGTCAAAAATTAATTGATCGTTTATGTGTGAGTTTATTTCTGGACTCTGTCTTCTGCTCTGTTGTTTTACATGTGTAGGTCCTCTGCGTTTTCATATAGGTTTTAGTATACGCTTGTCAATTTCTCTTCCAGAATGTCTGTTGGAATATTTATGGGGATTTTGTGGACTCTGTTCATGATTTGGCTGTGAAATGACATCTGAATAACACTGTGTCTTTTGATCCATTAGCTTGGTATATCTCCATTTATTTGGATATTCTTTGATACCTTGTCAGCATTGTTTTGTAGTTTTCATTGCATAGGAAGGGTGTATACACAACTTTCTCCATTTAAGTATTTAATATTATTGATGCTGTTGTAAGTGGCATTCTTTAACTTCGGTTTCTGATTGTTCATTGCTAGCATATAAAAATACAGTTGATTTCTGTGTACCAAACTGTATCCTGCAACCTAGCCAAACTTACTTTTTATTTCTAATAGCTTTATAATAGAATCTTTAGAAATTTTCTACATAGATGATCATAACCTCTGTAAATAAAACTATTACTTTTTCTTTTACCATCTACATGCCTTTTGTTTTCCTTCCCTTTTTGCACCGGCTCAGACCTCCAGTGCAGTGCTGTATAGAGTGGTGAAGGCAGACATCCTAGACTCTTTCCAGATCCTAGAGAGAAAGGATCGTCTCTGATATGGGCTGTACATTTTTGTAGAGTCCTTTAGCAGGCTGAGAAGTTTCCTTTCATTCCTAGTATGCCAAGATGTCACTGTGATGGATTTTTTCCCCCATGTCTATTGAAATGATCATATAGTTCTTTAAAAACTGTTTTATTGCAAAGGTATTGATTGCTTGCTGCTTGGAGCTAAACTGCATGTGAGTATGCTCTGTTATTTCTTTTATAAAATGTTGGATTTGATCTAATGAAAATTTTAAGAATTTTTGTGATTATGTCCATGGAGGATACTGATCTGAAATTTTCTTGTAATCATTTTCTGATTTTTGTATCAGAAATGTTGGGCCCAAGGAATGAAGTGGAACATGTTCTCTTCAGTTTTTTTGGAATAGATTTTATTTTATTTTATTTTATTTTTTTAGAACTGGTGCTATACTCTCCTTAAATGTTTTGTAAAAATCACCAGTGAAACCATTTGGGCCTAGAGTTATCTTTGTGGCATGGGTATAAAGTATCAATTTGTTTTCACTAATGGGCATAGCGTTATTCAGTTTATTTCTTTTTGATATCTTTCAAGAAATTTGTATATTTCATTTAAGTTGTCACATTTTTTAGCATGAAGTTGTTTATGATATTCTCTTTTTTAGTGTCTAAAACTCTATGGCAATGCCTCCTTACCATTTCTGATATTGCTTATTTGAATAGCAATGAGAAATTTAATTCTTTTATTTTATTATTATTATTTTTAACTTTTAAAATTTATTTTTGAGAGACAGAGACAGACCATGAGCAGAGGAGGGGGGCAGAGAGAGAGGGAGACACAGAATCCAAAGCAGACTCCAGGCTCTGAGCCGATGTGGGGCTCGAACTCATGAACCATAAGATCATGACCTGAACCAAAGTCAGACGCTTAACTGACTGAGCCACCCAGGCGCCCCTGAATTCTTTTTTAATGTTTTTTGTTTGTTTTGTTTTTGAGAGAGAGTGTGCATGAATGAGTGGAGGAGAGACAGAGAAAGAGGGACAGAGAATCCCAAGCAAGCTCCATGCTGTCAGCACAGAGCCGGATGTGGGGCTCTGTCTTATGAACCATGAGATTATGACCTGAGCCAAAATTCAGAATCAGGTGCTTAACCAACTGAGCCACCCAGGTGCTTCAATTATTATTATTATTTTTTTGTTAAGTTGATTGATTTATTTTGAGAGAGAATGTGAGAGCAAGGGAGGGGCAGAGAGAGAAGAAGAGAATCCCAAGCGGTCTCTGTGCTGTCAGTGTGCAGCTCAGTGCAGGGCTGAATCCCATGACCCGCCAACACCATGACCTGAGCTGAAATCAAGAGTTGGACACCCAACCAACTGAGCCACCCAGGCACCCCTCTTTTTTTTCTTAATTCACTTGACTGAAGTTTTAATTACTTTGCTTGCTCAAAGAACTAGCTTTCAGTTTTATTGATTTTTTTCTTTTTTCTTTTTTTCTAGTTCATTAATTTCTGCTTTTATATCCTCCTATTTCTTTTGGGTTTTATTTTTTTGCTCTTAACGCTAATTTTTAAAGGTAGAGGCTGAGGTCAATGATTTGTGACTGTTCTTTCTTTCTTTCTTTCTTTCTTTCTTTCTTTCTTTCTTTCTTACTTTCCCTTCCTTCCTTCCTTCTTTCCTTCCTTCCTTCCTTCCTTCCTTCCTTCCTTCCTTTTTCTTCCTTCCTTCCTTCCTTCCTTCCTTCCTTCCTTCCTTCCTTCCTTTCTTTTGAAAGAGCTAGAGAGAGCAAGGGATGGACAGGGGGAGAGGGAGAGAGAGAAAATATTAAGCAGGCTCCATGGACAGTGTGGAGCCTGACATGGGGCTCAGTTTCACGAGCATGAGATCATGACCCAAGCTGAAATCAAGTGTTGTTGCTTAACTGACTGAGCCACCCAGGCACCCCTCTGTTTTTCTAATATAATCATTTGGTACTATAAATTTCCTTCTAAGCACTGCCATAGTTCCATTCCACAAATTTTGATATGTTTTGTTTCCATTTTCATTTAGTTTTATGTAATTTCTAATTTCCTTTGTGATTTCTTCTTTGATTCATGGGTTATTTAGAAGTGTCTTATATAGCTTGCCATTATTTTAGGCCTACTAAATATATTCTTTATTGATTTCAATTTAATTAGATTGTAGTTAGAGAACATACATTGTATGATTTGCATGCTATATAATTTCTTCACACTTGTTTTATGACCCAGTATATGGTCTATTTTGGTAAATGGTCCTTGAACACTTGTAAAGAATGTGTATTCTGCTTTTGTTGGTTGGAATGTTCTGTGAATGTCAGTTAGGTCAAGTTTGTTGTTAGTGTTGTTCAGTCTTTTATATCTTTACTGGTTTTCTGGATACTTGTCTGTTACTTGTTGAGAGAGAAGTAAGAGAGTGTGTTGTGGCTTTAGTTAGTTGATTTTGGTTATATAAGTTCTGTTTTCTGTTTTGAAGCTCTGTTGTTCTATGTAAAAATTAAATTTAGGATTATATGTTGTCTTGAGGAATGGAACTCTTTATCATTATGAGGTGCCCCTCTTTTTGCCTGGAAGCTACTTTTATCCTGAAATCTACTTTGTCTGATGTTACCATTACTACCGTAGCTTTCCGTAATTAGTGTTAGTAAAGGATGTATCCTTTTCCTTTGTTTAACTTTTAAGCTGTCTATGCCTCTACATTCAAAGACATTTTCTTGAAGACAGATGTAGTTGGGGCTTGCCTTTTTATCCAATCCAATAATATTAGTTTTCTATTTCAGGTGTTTAGAACATTTTCATTAAATGTAATTATCATTGTTAGTATATTTAAATCTACGATCTTACCACCAGTTTTTTATTGTTCCTTCTGTTCTTTCTCTCTTCTTTCTGTCTTTTTGAGCCATCTTTTGGATCAGTTGAGTGTTTTCCTTTTTAGCGATTGGTGTAGGGTTTACAGTACGCATCTTTGGGGGCACCTGGGTGGCTCAGTTGGTTGACTGTCCAACTCTTGATCTCAGCTCAAGTCAGGATCTCATGGTTCAAGAGTTCTGCACTGACAGTGCAGAGCCTGCTTGGAATTCTCTCTCTCTCTCTCTCTCTCTCTCTCTCTCTCTCCCCCCCCCCCCACCCCATCTCTGCCCCTACCCCGCTCATGCTGTCTCTCAAAATAAATAAGTGAACTTTAAAAAAAAAAGGAAGTTAAAACAACTTAAAAATTTTTTTTAAAAAAATACACATCTTTGTGTAACCCACTGTTACCTGTTATAACTGTCATATAAGTTATTACCTTACATAATGGTTACCTGCAAATACACTGCTAGACAAAGTAGCCAAGAGTTGATTGGACACAAAAGATCACAGGTCAAATAGAAAAATTCTCACATCACACAGTTCGCTGAATCAGTTAAGCACACACAGTGAGAAGCAAGGATTGAGGTAAATTAACACGTTTTAAGGAGGGTGCAGGCAAGCTGGCATGCACAGGCCCCAAATCTGGGGGACGGGGTATTCATCTCTCACCCCTGCCTGCTACATCAGCCCTCCTCAGCGTTGAAACGTGAAGAGGGCCCACCAACAGAAAATGTCTCAGGCCAGCAATACGTATTTGCTGTCTGCGAGAGACACTGAGACGTGCGCAGGTGGCCCTGGCTGCAGCTTTGACCGTGTGCTTGCTGAACATCCGTGGATTTTATGTGTTTCTTCGGCAAAGAACACGCCGGACCTGATCAGATGTCATCAGCGTGTGGCTTAACTCTGTCTGCATGTTATACTGAATATTTGGTGCTTCCTGGTTTTATATTTAGTTTAATATTTAGTATATCATGAATGTTCAGGGTCTGGGGTCTCGTGCATGTTTAATGACTTGTGAATCCTTTGGTCCTCTCCTCCATCTCCATTCATGCTCAGCACGCTTCTGTTCTACACGTCCGTGTCATCGACTTCAAGCATCCCTTTTTTTCTTCCTTGTTTCTGTGTCTGAATGAAATACTCTCAAGTGATAGAGAAACGTACTTTATGTCACCTGATGTCTTATGTGAGGCCCTCACAGCAGCGTTCTTCTCTTCTTAGTGGCTTCCCATTCCATCTGTCAAAGGGTTGAACTCCTGCAGAGCCCTCTGTGGTATATGGTGATTACCTCCCCGGCCACATGCCTTCCTTCTCTTTCCCTTCCTGTGCTTTCACCGTCCTGACCTCTCCATTCCCAGAATAGGCTGTGCTTAGGGCTGCTTTTCTCCTACCTCAGGACCTTCGCTTCTCCTAGTCTCTCCCAGAATGTTCTTCTCCCATCTCTTTGCATGGCAGAGTTCATTCCATCCTGCAGATTCCAGAGATACTTGCTTTGCCTCTTGTCTGAAATAGCTGTGTCTCTAGCTTCACCTACCATCTGACAGGAAGTAGCCTTAGGTGGTAAGTAGCCACACATTAAATATCTGTCGGATAGGTGAGGGTAGAGTGCATTATCATTCTCAGTGCAGTGCTGGGCTTAAAATGCAAACGATTTTTTAAGATTTTTGTACAAGTATGTATCAACAAAATTGGTCCGTGGTTTCTGTGTCGAATTCACTACTGTGTTTTTTTTTTAACTTTGTATTTTGAAATATTTCTGGTTTCACCAATAATTGCAAAAGTAGGACAGAGAGGTCCTGTGTTCCTCACGTAGTTTCCCACCGTGATTCTGTCTTCTGTAACTCCAGTACGATATCACGACCAGAAAGTCTACATTGGTAGCTGCATAGTTCGCTTGGCGTGCATTTGGTGACATTTGTTTTATGGCTCGGGATGGGGCCTGCCTGGGTTTAGGTTCTGTGGACCTTTGAAAGGAATGTGTATTCTCGCATTTCTCGGAGTGGATGAGATCCTGTTGGCTGATGGTGGTGTTGAGTTCTTCCGTATCCTTGCTGGTTTCCTGTCTAGTGATTCTGTCAACTGTGGAGAGATGGGCGTGGAAGTCTTCAGCTGTAATTGTGGCTCGGTCACTTCTCCCTGTCTCCCACTTGGTTCTTCGGTGTTTTGCAGCTGTGTTGTTTCATATTCATACAAACCAAGGATGTTCATATCTTGTTAATGATTGGCACGATTATGTAATCTTATCATTGTTTATTATTTATTTGTGGTTATTTTATTTTTATGTAATGTCTGTGTTTCCTCTGATTTTCTTTCCTCTGTAGTCTGTTTTTTCTTTTTTTTTTAATTTTTTTTTTCAACGTTTATTTATTTTTTTTTGGGACAGAGAGAGACAGAGCATGAACGGGGGAGGGGCAGAGAGAGAGGGAGACACAGAATCGGAAACAGGCTCCAGGCTCTGAGCCATCAGCCCAGAGCCTGACGCGGGGCTCGAACTCATGGACCGCGAGATCGTGACCTGGCTGAAGTCGGACGCTTAACCGACTGCGCCACCCAGGCGCCCCATGTTGTTTTCTAATATCAGTACAGCCACACCTGCTTTTGATTCATGTTTGCATGGCATATCTTTTTCCATCCTCTTACTGTTGAAGCCGCCTTCATCTCTATATTTTAAATGAGCTACTTGTAGACAGCCTATATTTGGGTCCTTTCTCTCCCCCCCACCCCCTTAATCCACTCTGCAAGTCTGGCTTTTCAGTGATGTATTTATATGCTATATATTTAATATAATTATTGATACGTTATGTTAGTAAGTTTGCCATTTTATTTCTAGTTTCCCCCTTTTTTTGTTGTTAATCCTCTGTTTTCTTTTTCCTGCCATTCTGTGGATTACTGGGACATTTTCTTAGAATTCCATTTTGATTTGTCTATAGCATTTTTGAGTGTATCTCTTTGTTATAGGTTTGTTAGTTATTCTTGGTATCATAATTTATAAACATGCACACAAGTTATAATGATCTAATACTGTCCTATTTTTTGCCAGTTAGAATGAAGCATGGAAACTTTATCTCCCTTCACAGGAAGTTCTTTTGTTTATAAAATTCAGCTCTGAAGCTGTCAGGTCATGTTTTTTTGTTTTTTGTTTTTTGTTTTTTTTCTTTTTCTAAGTTTTTGTTTGCATTCCATTTAGTTAACATATGTAATATTAGTTTGCGGAATACAATGTAGTGATTCATCACATATATATAACACCCACTGCTCATCACAAGTACTGTTCTTAATACCCGTCACCCACTTAGCCCATCCTCCTGCCCACCTCGCCTCTAGCAACCCTCAGTTTGTTCTCTGTGGTTAAGAGTCTGTTTTATGGTTTGCCTGTCTCTTTTTTTTTTTCCTATATTCATCTGTTTCGTTTTTTAAATTGAACATAGGAGTGAAGTCATATGGTATTTGTCTTTCTCAGATGGACTTATTTCACTAAGAATTTACTGAATTTACTACTATATGTACCACAACTTCTTTTTTTTTTTTTTTTGTCAAATTGGTTTCCATACAACACCTGGTGCTCATCCCAACAGGTGCCCTCCTCAATACCCATCACCCACTTTCCCCTCCCTCCCACCCCCCATCAACCCTCAGTTGATTCTCAGTTTTTAAGAGTCTCTTATGCTTTGGCTGTCTCCCTCTCTAACTTTTTTTTTTCTTCCCCTCCCCCTTGGTCTTCTGTTAAGTTTCTCAGGATCCACATAAGAGTGAAAACATATGGTATCTGTCTTTCTCGGTATGACTAATTTCACTTAGCATCACACTCTCCAGTTCCATCCACGTTGCTACAAAAGACCATATTTCATTCTTTCTCATTGCCACGTAGTATTCCATTGTGTATATAAACCACAACTTCTTTATCCATTCATCAGTTGGTGGACATTTAGGCTCTTTCCTTAGTTTGCCTATTGTTGATAATGCTGCTGTAAACATCAGGGTGCATATGCCCCTTCAAAGCTGTATTTTTGTATCCTTTGGGTAAATACCTAGTGGTGTAATTGCTAGCTCAAAGTAGTTCTATTTTTAACTTTTTGAGGACCTTCCATACTGTTTTCCAGAGGGTCCACACCCCTTTGCAATCCCACCAACAGTGTAAGAAGGTTCCTCTTTCTCTATATGCTCGCCAACATCTCTTTCCGGTGTTGTTGATTTTAGCCATTTTGACAGGTATGAGGTGGTATCTCATTGTAGTTTTGATTTGTATTTCCCTGATGGTGAGTGTTGTTGAGGATTTTTTCATGTGTATGTTGGCCATCTGGATGTCTTCTTTGGAAAAATGTTCATGTTTTCTGTCCATTTCTTAACTGAATTAATTTGTTTTTCAGTGTTGAGTTTGATAACTTCTTTATAGATTTTGGATACTAACCCTTTAGCAGATATGTCATTTGGAAATGTCTTCTCCTGTTCCAACGTTGCCTTTTAGTTTTGTTGATTGTTTCCTCCGCTGTGCAGAAGCTTTTTATCTTAATGAGGTTCCCAATAGTTCATTTTTGCTTTAGTTTCCCTTGTCTCTAGAGATGTATCTAGTAAGAAGTTGCTGTGGCCAATATCAAAGAGGTTGCCGCCTGTATTCTCCTTTAGGATTTTGATGGTTTCCTGTCTCACATTTAGGTCTTTCATCAATTTTGAATTTATTTTTGTGTATAGTGTTAAGAAAGTGGTCCAGTTTCATTCTTCTCTGTGTCACCATTCAGTTTTCCCAACACCGTTTGTTGACGAGACTGTCTTTTTTCCACTGGTTATTCTTTCCTACTTTGTCAAAGATTGGCTGACCATATAGTTGTGGGTGCATTTCTGGGTTTTCTGTTCTGTTCTTTTGATCTATGTGTTTGTTTTTGTTCCAGAACCAGACTGTCTTGATCACTACAGCTTTGTAATATAACTTGACATCCAGAATTGTGATGCGTCCGACTTTCCTTTTCTTCTTCAGGATTGCTTTGGCTTTTTGGGGTCTTTTGTAGTTCCATGTAAATTTCAAGATTGTTCTAGCTCTGTAAAAACTTCTGGTTGTGTTTCATAGGGATTGCATTAAATGTGTAGATTGCTTTAGGTAGTAGACATTTTAACAATATTTGCTCTTCTTCATGAGCATGGAATGTTTTTCCATGTCTTTTTTTAAGTTATTTTTGGGAGAGCACAAGCAGGGGAGGGTCAGAGAGGGGGACAGAAGATCTGAAGCAGGCTGTGCGCTGACAAGCTGACAGCAGCGAGCCCAGTGTGGGGCTCAAACTCACAAACCGTGAGATCATGACCTGAGCCGAAGTCAGGTCAACCGACTGAGCCACCCAGGTGCCCTGGAATGTTTTTCCATTTCTTTGTGTCATCTTCAGCTGCTTTCATAAGTGTTCTATCATTTTTAGAATACAGTTCTTTTACCTCTTTGGTTAGGTTTATTCTAGATATCTTATGGTTTTTGGTGCAATTGTAAATGGGATGGATTCCTTGATTTCTCTTTCTGCTATTTCATTATTGCTGTACAGAAATGCAACAGATGTTTGTATGTTGATTTTATATCCTGTTACTTTGTTGAATTCATGTATCAGTTCTAGCAATTTTTTTGGTGAAGTCTTTCAGGGTTTCCACATAGAGTCTGTAGAGAGTGACAGTTTTACACAGATGTCGTCTGTAAAGAGTGAAAGTTTGACTACTTCTTTGCTGATTTAGAAGCCTTTTAGGGGCGCCTGGGTGGCGCAGTCGGTTGAGCATCCGACTTCAGCCAGGTCACGATCTCGCGGTCTGTGAGTTCGAGCCCCGCATCGGGCTCTGGGCTGATGGCTCAGAGCCTGGAGCCTGTTTCTGATTCTGTGTCTCCCTCTCTCTCTGCCCCTCCCCCGTTCATGCTCTGTCTCTCTCTGTCCCAAAAATAAATAAACGTTGAAAAAAAAATTTAGAAGCCTTTTATTTCTTTTTGTTGTTGGATTGCTATGGCAAGGCCTTCCAGTACTATGTTAAATAGTATTGTTGAGAGTGGACATTCCTTTTATGTTCCTGAGCATAGAGGAAAAGCTCTCAGTTGTTCCCCGTTGAGGATGATATTATTGTGGGTCTTTCATATATAGCCTTTATGATGTTGGGATATGTTCCCTCTGTCCTTACTTTGTTGAAGATTTTTATCAAGAATGATGCTGTACTTTGTCAAATGCTTTTTCTGCATCTATTGACAGGATCATATGGTTCTTATCCTTTCTTTTATTAATGTGGTGTATCATGTTGATTGATTTGTGAATACTGAGCCACCCCTGGATAAATCTCACTTGAATGTGGTGATTGATTCTTTTAATGGACTGTTGGATTCGATTTGTTAGCGTTCTGTTGAGAATTTTGCATCCACGTTCATCAGGAATATTGGCCTGTAGTTCTTTTTAGTGGGGTCTTTGTCTGGTTTTGGAATCAAAGTAATGCTGGCCTCTTAGAATCAGTTTGGGAGTTTTCCTTCCATTACTATTTTTGGAAAAGTTTGAGAAGAATAGGTATTAACTCTTCTTTAAATGTTTGGTAGAATTTCCCTGGAAAGCCCTCTGGCCTTGGACTTTTGTTTGTTGGGATATTTTTGAGTACTAATTCACTTTCTTTGCTGGTTATTGGTCTACCCAACTTTTCTATTCCTGTTTCAGTTCTGGTAGTTTGTATGTTTCTCAGGATTTATCCATTCCTTCCAGATTGCCCCATTTGTTGGCATATATTTTTTTCATGATATTCTCTTATAATTGTTGTTGGTTGTGGTTTCTCTTCTCTCATTTGTGATTTTACTTATTTGGGTCCTTTCTGTTTCCTTTTGGATAAGTCTTGCTAGGGATTTATCAGATTTATTAACTCTTTCCAAGGACCAGCCCTGGTTTTATTGATCTGTTCTACTGTTTATGTTTGTGTGTTTCTAAATCATTTATTTCTATTCTCGTATCTATTATTTCCCTCCTTCTGCTGGCTTCAGGCTTCATTTGCTGTTCCTTTTCTAGCTTCTTTAGGTGTAGTGTTAGGTTGTGTATTCCTTCTTGACTAGGCCTGTATTACTATATACTTCCCACTTATGACCACTTTTGCTGCATCCCAAAGGTTTTGGACCATTGTGGTTTATTTATTTATTTTTTTTTAATATGAAATTTATTGTCAAATTGGTTTCCATACAACACCCAGTGCTCATCCCAACAGGTGCCCTCCTCAATACCCATCACCCTCCCTCCTCTCCTTCCCCTCCCTCCTACCACCCATCAACCCTCAGTTCTCAGTTTTTAAGAGTCTCTTATGGTTTGGCTCCCTCCCTCTCTAACTTTTTTTTTCTTCCCCTCCCCCATGGTTTTCTGTTAAGTTTCTCAGGATCCACATAAGAGTGAAAACATATGGTATCTGTCTTTCTCTGTATGACTTATTTCACTTAGTGTAACACTCTCCAGTTCCATCCATGTTGCTACAAAAGGCCATATTTCATTTTTTCTCATTGCCACATAGAATTCCATTGTGTATATAAACCACAATTTCTTTATCCATTCACCAGTTGATGGACATTTAGGCTCTTTCCATAATTTGGCTATTGATGAAAGTGCTGCTATAAACATTGGGGTACAAGTGCCCCTATGCATCAGCACTCCTGTATCCCTTGGGTAAATTCCTAGCAGTGCTATTGCTGAGTCATAGGGTAGATCTATTTTTGATTTTTGGAGGAACCTCCACACTGTTTTCCAGAGCGGCTGCACCAGTTTGCATTCCCACCAACAGTGCAAGAGGGTTCCCGTTTCTCCACATCCACACCAGCATCTGTTGTTTCCTGAGTTGTTCATTTTAGCCAATCTGACCGGCGTGAGGTGGTATCTCAGTGTGGTTTTGATTTGTATTTCCCTGATGAGGAGTGATGTTGAGCATCTTTTCATGTGCCTGTTGGCCATCTGAATGTCTTCTTTAGAAAAGTGTCTATTCATGTCTTCTGCCCATTTCTTCACTGGATTATTTGTTTTTCAGGTGTGGAGTTTGGTGAGTTCTTTATAGATTTTGGATACCAGCCTTTTGTCCGATATGTCATTTGCAAATATCTTGTCCCATTCTGTTGGTTGCCTTTTAGTTTTGTTGATTGTGTCCTTTGCAGTGCGGAAGCTTTTTCTCTTCATGAGGTCCCAGTAGTTCATTTTTGTTTTCAATTCCCTTGCCTTTGGAGATGTGTCAACTAAGAAATTGCTGTGGCTGAGGTCAGAGAGGTTTTTCCTGCTTTCTCCTGTAGGGTTTTGATGGTTTCCTGTCTCACATTCAGGTCCTTTATCCATTTTGGTTTTATTGTTGTGAATGGTGTAAGAAAGTGGTCTAGTTTCATTCTTCTGCATGTTGCTGTCTAGTTCTCCCAGCACCATTGTGTTTTCATTATCGTTTGTTGTTATGTGCTTTAAAAATTTTCTTTTTTAATTTCCTGCTTGACCCATCATTCTTTAGTAGGATGTTCTTTAACCTCTGGGTATTTGTGGTCTTTCCAAATTTTTTCTTCTGGTTGACTTCAAGTTTCGTAGTACTTTGGTCTGAAAATTTACATGGTATGATCTCAATCTTTTTGTACTTGTTGAGTCCTGATTTATAATCTGTTCTGGAGGATGTCCCATGTGCACTTGAAAAGAATGTGTATTCTGCTACTTTAGGAAAAAATGTTCTGAATATATCCGTTAAGTTCAACTGGTCCAGTGTGTCGTGCAAAGCTATTGTTTCCTTGTTGAATTTCTGCTTAGATAATCTGTCCATTGCCATAAGTTGGGTTTAAAGTTCCCTACTATTAACGTTTATTATCAATGAGTTCTTTTTGTTTGCTATTGTTTTCATATATTGGTGCTTCAAGGTGGGGGCATAAATATTTACAATTGTTAGGTCTTCTTGTTGGATATGATACATTGTCCTTCTTCATGTCTTGTTACAGTCTTTGGTTTAAAGTCTAGTTTGTCTGATATTAAGTATTGCTACTCTGGTGTTCTTGTGATGGTCGTTGGCATGATAGATGGTTCTCCATCCCCTCACGTTCAATCTGCAGGTGGCTTTACATCTAAAATGTGACTCTTGGAGGCAACATATGATGGATCTTGTTCTTTTTTATCCATTCTGATACACTATGTCTTTTGATTATATCATTTAGTCCATTTACATTCAGAGTGATTATTGATAGATGTGAATTTAGTGCCATTTTATTATTTGTTTTGTTGTTGTCTCTGGAGATTTTCTTTGTTCCTTTCTAGTCTTTGTCCCTTTTGGTACTCCTTTTCCACTCAAAGAGTCCCCTTTATATTTCTTGATGGGCTGGCTTGGTGGTCACAAACTCCTTTCATTTTTGTTTGTCTGAGAAACTCCTCATCTTTCCTTCTATTGCGAATGACATCTTTGCTGGATAGAATATTCTTGGCTGCATATTTTTGCCATTCAGCACATTGAATGTATCATGTCAGTCCCTTCTGGACTGTCAAGTTTCTGTGGAGATATTTGCTGCTAACCTGGTTTGTCTTCCCTTGTAGGTTAGGATTTCTTTTCCCTTGTTGCTTTCAGGATTCTTTCCTTATCTCTGTATTTTCCATATTTTACTATGATATGCCTTAGTGTTGGCTAGCTTTTGTTGATTTGGATGGGAATTCTCTGTGCCTCTTGGATTTGGATATCTGTTTCCTTCCCCAGATTAGGGAAGTTCTCAGCTTTAATTTCCTCAAATAAACCTTTTGCCCCCTTTTCCCTCTCTTCCTCGGGAACTCCTATCAAACAAATGTTATTATGCCTTATGAAGTCACTGAATTCCCTAAGTCTGTATTCATGATCCCATATTGTTCTTTCATTTTTTTTCAGTTTCATTATTTAACATAATTTTTATCTTCTATGTCATTTATTCATTCCTTTATTTCCTCCATCCTTGTTGTCATTGCATTCAGTCGGTGTCACATCTTGGTTATGGCATTTTTCATTTTGTTCTGACTAGTTTTAGTTAATTTATCTCTGCTGTAAGGGACTCCCTGTGTCTTCTATGCTTTTCTCGAGCCCAGTTAGTATTCTTATGATTGTTGCTTTAAATTCTGGATCAGGCACTTTACTTACATCTGTTTTGATTAGATCCCTGGCATGACCTTTTCTTGTTCTTTCTTTAGGGATGGATTCCTTCATCTTGGCATTATGTCTAGGTCTCTATCTTCTTCTGTGTGTTAGGAAAGCCTATTATGTTTTCTGCTGCTGAGACTAATGGCTTTATGAAGAAGAGGTCATATACTGTCCAGGGCCTGGCACTTCAGGAAGTGTCTCTGGTGTATGCTGTGTGCACTCTGCTGCTGTGTTTTGGCTGCCCTTTATCTTGGGTCATTTCTTTGCAGAGTTTCTCCTTGCCTGCAGTGGAGAGAGTTTGGACCTTGTCCAGAATGTGGTGAGTTTAACTCGGTGTGCTCTGGTCTGTTTGTTAACAGAGACCTCATGCTATTTCCATTAGAGCTGAAGCTTTGTATAACTCTGTAGTCCATCTATGTGCATGCAGGGGGGTTGTGCTGGTCTTCTGGGGGAGTGGCCTGCTGCTTTGGTTCTCAGGCCCACTGCCCAGAAAAGCAGCACCTGCAGGGCACAGGGGGGCAGGCCTTGGTGCAAGTGGTTTAGGCTGCCACTGTTGGCACTCTACTTCTTAGGTCAGTTTATGTTGAGGTGCAGGAGAGAGAAATGGCTCTCTGTCCCTCTCCCCCTCGCCCTCTGTCTCCCTCTCTCTCTCTCTCGCCTCTCTCTGTGACCAGGGATCCCTCCACTCTGCAGCACCCACAGTCTGTTGCTCCCTCAAATCACGTCTCCATTCCTCTTGTCTCCAGAGAGGGGAGTTCACACCTGCAATTGTCCAGGAAGCCCTTCTAGGAGAGTGAACAATCTCCCCTTTTGTGTCTTAGGTGTCCCTCAGATCTTTGCTTCGCCTCGTCTGTGTCTGGGCTGTCTGTGGTACACCTGTGTTCTATCCCAGCTAGGCCAGCTGAGTTTTAAAACTCCAAACTTTAGGGACTTGCTGTGGCTCGGATCCATGTTGGTCCCACGGGGATGGGTTCACTGCACTGAGACTAATGCAGTTTTGTCCAAGAAGGGCAGTCGCACCAAAGTGAGGGGTACGGATTTTGGAGTAAAGGACAGCAAGGAGCCGATGTTCAAGTTACCTACCCTCAGCAGGTGTCTCTGCACTTATGCTGAGAGGCGGGGAAGGGTAATGGCACCCCCGGCTCTTTGGTCCCTGGAGAGGCCACTTCTTCCAGTTACACTCCAAGAAGGGAGTTCTGTCTCTTCGAGTGCATCCCAGGGAATCCTCAGATTGCGCCATCTGCTCCCAGGCTATCTACTCTCCTCCTCCACAGGAGCACAGCAGTGCTCACTGGGTTCCACACTGGTCATGCCGCAGACCTCTAAAACTTCCATCTCTGAGTCCCACTGGTTGTAAAAACTCAGGAAAATCAGCCCCTCTCATTTTCCCAGTCAGTGTCTTTGGAGAATTGTTTTCCTTGTGTGATCCCCATGTGCGCTCGCTCTCTCTCTCTCTCTCTCTCTCTCCCTCTCCCCCTCCCTCTCCCCCTCTCCCCCTCTCTCTGTCCCTCTCCCCCTCGCCCTCTGTCTCCCTCTCTCTCTGTCTCCCTCTCTCTCTATTGCCTCTTTCTGTGACCAGGGATCCCTCCACTCTGCAGCACCCACTGTCCGTTTCTCCCTCAAATCATGTCTCCATCCCTCCTACCTTCCATGATGTGGCCTTTTCTCTCCCTCTAGTTAGGCAGTTTGTCCTAGGCCTCAGATTGATTTTTTGAGTATTCAGAATGATTTAATATTTATCAAGCTGTGCTCGAGGGATGAGACAAAGCTAGGGTCCTCCTACTGCTCTGCCATCTTGGCTTCTCTCTGGTCGTGGTTCTTTTTAAGGAGATTCTAGCTCTCTGACCATTTAAAAGCCTTTCGTCTTAGTGTAGTTTCAGATTTGCAGAAAGATTGTATAGATAGTACAGAGTTCCTCTGTACTCTTACCCAGTTTTCTTGTTAAGATCTTACATTACTGTGCTACATTTGTCACAGTTGGCAATCCAATACTTGACTCAGATTTTCTGCTTGTCCATAGTTCCTTTTTCTTTTCTTGGCATCATTATGACATTTAGTCATCATGTCTCCTCAATCTCCTCCTCAGACTTCCCTTGTTTTTGATGACCTTGCTGGTTTTGAGTAGCCCTGGTGTTTTGACAAATGGCCTGTAATCCGAGAGTGCCCGGTGTTTTTGTTTTTTGTTTTTTATTCGTGGTAAGATAGTCATGGGTTTGAGGGAGGAATACCAGAGAGGTGAAGTGCCATTTGCATTACATCACAGTAAGACCTATGAAGAGCAATCAGCATGCTCTGTCACTGAGCATTGACCTTGACTGTGTAGCTGAGGTTTTTCAGGTTTCTCTTGTATAATGTTCCTTTCTCCCTATTTCTGTACTTCACTCTTTGGAAAGGAGGTCATGAAGCTCGTCCAGCGCTGGAAGGATGCCGAATTCAGCTCTGACTACTTGAGGGCACAGTATCTACATACATTATTTGGAAGTTTTCTCTATGGGAGATTTATCTCTTCATTTACTTTTTTTTTATCGTTTGACAACTTTTAAAATTGCTTCCCTAGTTATTGCCCCTTAAAGCTTTTTTCTGTATTTTAGAAATTTGAATATTTCTAAAATATCATCCAAATCCATCAGTTATCAGAGTGGCACTGTATACATATTTATTTAAACATATATGGTTATTTACTCCCTTTTCTTCCTAGTTTGTTGTATTTGTGACTTCTGTTTTGTTTGCACTACAATAGCTAGTGTTTCATGATTTTTTCCCCCTCAAATCACTAGCTCTCGGATATTTACCAGTTCTACCAATTTTATCCCATTACGTTAATTCCCTCTAAAAACATCACTAATCATTCCTTTCTCTTTTATTAGAATTTTTTTTGTCCTTTTCCTTATTCCTGGATTTCAGGGCTGTTATCCTCTCATCAATTTTCCTTGTGAGAAGTAATGGGTGCCAACCAGAGCTACCCCTGTCTCCTGAGAGTGTCAGGGACAGAAGTGGAAAGTGTTACATGTGGAAGTTTGTGTGCGACTTGGGGCAGTCACTGTCATTCAGTCGGTTGGTTCGTTGGGCACTACTGGGGGCTTGGCCTCAGTGAGCTCCCGGTTTACTGTGGAGGCCAACATAAATCAGCAGTTTAGTGCAACGTTGTGTAAGTTATAACAGATAACAGCGGGCCAGCTCTCGGGTGCTGGGTGATTAGAGCCGGGGCACGTTTGTGCTGAGCCCAAAGCCGTGCAGTTTGCGTGATGGGCCGTGTCGGGCACCACCAAAGTGTGTACTTGCTCAGTCCTCTTTCCTGAAGGGCACAGGCCCCCAACTGTGCCGTTGCCTGTGTGACTCCTGCTCTCCTGGCAAGAGTAACTTCGGGCAGTGTGCCTCTTGTGCCTTTTTGGCTGTCTCTTCTGAAGGATCATCTGGGCTCTTGTGACCAGGTGGGATGCCTTTGTCACAGGTGCTCACAGCACCCTGTGCTTCTGAACACTGCTTGTCACAGATGCAGTTTCATGTGATGAGTTGATTAGGGTCTGTCACTGCACCATTGACTTCAGACAGCAGAGACTGTCCTATTTTGTCACCGTTCTATCCCTGCACCCAAATCGGGGAATGGCACATCATAGGTTCTCAGCAAAGGCCTTCATTGAATGAGCAGTGGTAGATGCCAGGTGCATTGGGTTCAAACTCTGAAGTCCCTTATGTCCATGCCAAAGGGTTTGGACTCTGCCTCGTGTCCTCTGGTGAGCCTTGGAAGAACCTTAAGCAAGGATTTCACATGATTGCATTTAATCTAGAAAGATCTACTTGGAACCATTTATGTGAAAAGCATGATTTAGGACATGTGTGTAAGGCAATGTTAACCAGTAGGTATTTCTTAATTTTGTAGATATTAACCAGTAGTTACTGTTCACAACACTCCCATTTTGGAAGTGCCTTTTATAGGCAGTCTTTTAATACATTTATGTAGATTCTTTCCTATGCTATGCTTAGGAATGGTTTTTAGAGGTTTCACCTGTGGTAAGTCGAATATTGCCTCCACCTACCAGAGGTCCCTATCTTAATCCCTGAAACCTGTGTATTTTAGGTTGCTTGGCAAAGGGGAAATTAAGGTTGCAGGTGGGATTAAGGTTTTAATCAGTTTACTTTAGAGAGATTATCCTGGATTATCCAGGTGGGCCCAGAGTAATCATAAGCATCCTTAAATATGGAAGGAGGAGACAGAAGGGGCTCTAAAAGTGACAGCATGAAATGCAAGACAGACTCAACTGGCCCTTGCTTACTCTGACTCTGGAAGGGTGCCACAGGCCAAGGATTGCCAGGAGCCTCTGGAAGCTGGAAAAGACTGGCCTCCAGGAAGGAATGCAGCCTCACCAACATCTTGATTTTTAGTTCAGTGAGACCCAGCTTGGACTTCTGACCTCCAGAACTATGAGGTAATAAATTTGCGTTGTTTTAAGCCACTAAGTTTGTGGTAATTTGTCACACCCATAATGGGATACTAACAGAAAACCACTTAACTGTGGTTTATAATAAGCCTACCGTGTAAGCAATCATGAGAAAGAATACAAAGGAGTCTTTGTAGAAGCAGCAACTGAGATTAACTATGAAATTCCGCTTGGGTCTTTTTGTGTTTGTGTATTTGATGGGTGATAAAAGTGTCCACATATATTGGCTGCTTTTTTAGATTAAAATTCACATTAATGTTTCTTGATCTAAATTGGTCAAAGCAGAAATAATCTTCTTTTTTTATTCTGATGCTGCCCCCACATGATTCACATGTGAATAATTCCTGCTGTGCCAAATAACCATGGCAGTTTGTAGGTTTCGTTGTAAAAATAATTCATTTTGCTCTCCATGGCAGGTTTTGCTTTGAAATATATTACTCATGTGCTCTGGGAGATTGCTCACATATGTCTCTCTGTCTGTGTCTGCTCTCCTGAGATGCTCTGTGTCTGTTGAAGCACTGCATTTTTATTTTTATTTCACTATAAAACGTTCGATAGTTTTCCATAGCTCCAGTTGAGCCACTTTTTAGCAATTAACATTTTAGAGGGTTTAGTTAGAGAGTATGCCGTGTTGTAAAGCAGTTGAGATGGATGGCAGGGGTAGCAGGCTGGAGCAGGGTCAGCTGCTTCCAGTCTTGCGATGGAGGCTGCTGTGGGCGGGGGAGGGACTGGTTGGGTCCAACTGGGACGTCTCTGCATTGGTCAGCTTTGCTTTTAGGAGATTCTTGTGATGTTCGGCAGGTCCCCTCATCTCCAAGGGGCCTGAGAACTCTTAAAGTTTATTAGCTTGAGTCCTTTGGGAAGTCGGGGACTGCCACTAATGAAAGGCATGCTTAGAAATGAGGTTTTTTTTTTAATTTTTTTTTAACATTTATTTTTATTTTTTGAGACAGAGAGAGACAGAGCATGAACGGGGGAGGGGCAGAGAGAGAGGGAGACACAGAATCGGAAGCAGGCTCCAGGCTCTGAGCCATCAGCCCAGAGCCTGACGTGGGACTCGAACTCACGGACCGCGAGATCGTGACCTGAGCTGAAGTCGGACGCTTAACCGACTGAGCCACCCAGGCGCCCCTAGAAACGAGTTTTTAAGAAAGTTGTTACTGTTTTAATTTCGGGAAATGCCACGTTCGGAGAATGTAGTGCAGCTGCGGCATTTAGGAGTTTTGTTTGGGTCTCCCCTTTCCTCCGTGTGGCGCGTGATGAAGTGTACGTTTTACCTTTGGGCTCTTCTGTTGTGCAGAGCTGCCCCCTGCCCCGAATCTCTAAGTTTGTGTTTTGAGGAGCATATCTCTTTTTTGGCCTTAATTTTTTTTCCCCCAATGGTAACTCTGCTGTCTCAGGATGGCGATCAGGATTACCTCTCTGAATGTGGGTGTTGTTACCTCCTTAGGACCTGCCCAGAAACCTGTCCCCTGCCCACCTACCCCCCACCCCATAAGTACCTGCATTACTCCCTCCCCATGGCCCGGGCAGGAACCCAGACAACAACACGAGGTGGTTCTACACTGAATTCATTGTTTGGTGTCACCAGGGACTTGATTGCGCAGGACCCTGGACTATCTGCCTAAAACATTCAAGCTGGAACATGCTCTGGGGGGAGGGATAGGAAAAGCCAAATTTTCCTTAAGATATAAAAGCTATGTGGACAACTTGCCATGTCCTGATGAGTGCAAAGCCCTACATGTTTTGAGCCTGAAGACGGAAAGCCCCTGTGTATTTTCCCTGGTCTACACAGAAAAGCTCTTTGGGCCTGATTCAGTTTCCCCAAGAATCCGTTGGCATGGCCCTGCTTCACGAGAACAAGTAAGACTTAGCTTTTGGTTTGCCTGTGGGTGGCACATGGGACTTACCTTGAGATTTTTACATTATGCCCCACACGGAATGGGGAGATGGCAGAGTGAGTAGCTGAGTATCTGTTGTGGTTGGGACCCTTCTCAGCCACCTCCACGCTGCATGAGATCAAGGTTCTCAGTGGACTTTGCCTCCTGAGCAAAGAGTCTGCAGAGTCAGCCTGTTCTCCAGCCTGGGCGCCAACCTTGGGAAATTAGACTCCGGTGGGCTGCTACTTCTGTCTGGAAGGTAGAGGTTAGGGATGTGCTAAGTAGCCTACGGCGCACAGTCTGGCCGCCACAACAAAGTCAGTAGCAGCCACGTCGCTCTGGAGTCCGGCTCGCTGTCTTCCAGATTTCTGACTACTGCTGTCCTCGTTCTTGGTGACTTCAGTGTTCGTGTGGATGGCCATTCGGCACCTCACCCGTCTTCTGTTCCGTTCCGTCCCTACACACACCTGACCTGCCCATCTGTGGACACGTTTCCAACCTTGTCTCCCTTATAAGTGCACTATCTTCACGGCCTGGCTCCGAGCCGCCTCCTCACTGATTTTCCATCTTAGCCATAGTAGTTACCTCAGAAGTTCTCAGATGTCTAGGCCACTGATCCAGCCAGCCTCACTATCTGCTAGCCTCTCTGTGTCATCCCTTCCCTTCCTCAGCTCCATCTCCTGCCTTTGAAAGCACCCAGATTCCCTCACCCCCTTCCCTGTCCCTTACTCCCCCGTCAGACCTACCACTTTCTTGAAGCCCAGCTGTCCTCTTGTTCTTCACCGGCAGCTGATAAATTAAAATCTCCTGGCGGAAAACATACAGTTATACCAACTGGTTTCTCTGTATTTTTTTTTAATTGTTCATGTTTGTTTATTTTTGAGAGAGAGAGAGAGAGAGAGAGGGAGGGAGGGAGGGAGGGGCAGAGAGGAAGACACAAAATCGGAAGCAGGCTCCAGGCTCCGAGCTGTCAGCACAGAGCCCGACGCGGGGCTCGAACCCGTGAACCGTGAGATGATGACCCGAGCCGAAGTCGGACGCTCAACCGACTGGACCCCCCAGCCGCCCCCAACTGGTTTCTCTTTCAATTAACTGACTGTATCTCAACTGGAAATCTGTGCTGGGAGTCCACGCGCGCTTCATGTGTGGTTTCCCGCTCTCCAGTTGAACACCTTCCTTGGGGTAACATCCCCAGTTGAGCGTCCGACTTCGGCTCAGGTCATGATCTCTCGGTTCGTGAGTTCAAGCCCCCACATCAGGCTCTGTGCTGACAGCTCAGAGCCAGGAGACTGCTTCGGATTCTGTGTCTCCCTCTCCCTCTCGCCCCTCCCCAGCTCACTTTCTCTCTGACTCTCTCAAAAATAAACAAGCATTAAAACATTTTTAAAAAATGATGCGAAAGCACATACATGTTTAGGTCTCTTCCCAAGCTAGCTTCCTTGCCTGCTTGGTTGATTTAACGTCTATTCTGGTGAAATTTCCACCCACACTTCTAAATAATGTTTTTAATTTCAGCTTTTCCTCATTCTTCTTCTTTAGATGTTTTACTACTTCTGCACATTTTGACCAGAACCCTACTTCTAGAAAAGTGAAGACCTCAGTCTTCTCTATTAAGGTTTGTTTCGTTTCCATAAATTACTTGATTTATTGTGAGGAATAATGTATAGACTTTGTCGTTACGAGGAATTTTTCCCAGTGCGATGACACAGCTCTGCAGGCCACTGTAGGTCAAGTCCTCATTGGGTATGTGAGACTGTGGAGTGGATGGGAGCACAATGCTGGGGACAGAGTAGATGCTTAGTAAATGTATGTTATAAACTTAGGAGGATAATGTGTCGGTTTCCACATTTTTTTCCCCCTGATTTTCATTTGTATCCTCTCTGTCAGACTTGTGTACTTAGCAAGCACTAATGATTTTAGTCAAGTGAGATGAGGCTTTGAAATCCCTCCCCTTACCTGGGCCGATTTCTGTTGGGGGAGAGGAAGATGCTGACTTTCCAGTGTTAACCTTTCCTTCTCCCTTGCTGTTATCATCACTATTGGGATGGGTCAAGAGAGGTGCCAAGACCCCTGGCCTCTCTACAAGGACTTTCAGAGGGTTTATTTTCACAGAACTTTCCTCCTTGGAGCCAAGGTGATTAGGGACTACTCGGAAAAAGCCCAACAATACAAACCCATTCCTCTTCCTCCCTCCCTCCCTCCCTCCCTTCCTGACATATTTGTTTATTCAACTAAAATATCTTGCAGTAATGACATTGGTTATGATAATCTGGAGAAAATAAAGCTAAATTTAATGCAATTGTCTGTTTTATCCCCCAGAACCCTGTTACTACAGGTGAGAGATTGACAGATCTGAAACAGGAAATCAATTCATTAGATTTTTGTTCTCTCATCCCTAGTTTTGATCATTTTAGCTAAATGAAATATGTTTAAATTTAAGAGAATGTATACATCACTTATATCATGTACTTGAAAATTAAGGCAAACCCATTGTTATAAGAGTTCTTAATGATCACTAACCATACTCACTGGCTTGGATTATCCTTTGACTATAATGAACTCACTTCTGATGGGGACGGAAGCATCCATTATATTATATCAAATGCTAGTAATTGAAAACCAGGATGAGCAGGGGGATAGAAAGAATACTGTTGGGTAATGTTTTGTCCTTTAAAAAAAATTTTTTTTTAATGTTTATTTTTGAGAGAGAGAGAGAGCGCGCGCGTGAGCGTGCGCGCGAGTGGGGGAGGGGCAGAGAGAGAGACACAAATTTGAAGCAGGCTCCAGGCTCTGAGCTGTCAGCACAGAGCCTGATGCGGGGCTCAAACCCACGAACAGTGAGATCCTGACCTGAGCTAAAGTTGGACGCTTGACCGACTGAGCCACCCTGGCGCCCCACTTTTGTTCTTTTGACCTTGACATTTTGCTTTTAAGATTTTCACCTTTGGCCTTTGGTTTTCTACAGTTTTGCTATGATCTGCTTCTGTGTTTTATTTTTAACCTGTTTTGGATTAACTGAGCTTCTTGAATCTGTGGGTTAAGGGTTTTTTTTTGCTAATTTAAAATACTTTTTTAATCAGTTGCAGAGAGTACTTGGCTCTTACCTCTCTCAGTATTTCTTCTGCTTTGTTCCTTCATTCTTGCTCATTCCCTTTTCATTCTGGGCTCAAATTTTACCTGTTAGATCTTTTGAGTGTCCCACATGTTTACTTACAGTCTTAACCATTGTTTCCATCATTTCTTTCCCTTTCTGTTTAGTTATTTTTTAACCTATCTTCTAGAAGACAAAGCATGGATTTAGTTGTATCTAAATTACGTTTCAAGCCCATCCATGATATTGTTAATATAGATATTTTTAATTGTTCAATTCCAGGATGTCCGTTTGATTTTTTAGGCCGATTACAGCTTTCTGTGACTCTCCCTTTATTCCATCTGTTTTGCCACTGTTTTCTTCATTATTCATAATTATTTTGAAATCCTTCTGTAGTAACTCCAGCATTTTTTTCCCTCTTAATATTGGTCAAATTTTCTTGCCTGTTTGCATGTCTAGCTTTTTTTTTTTTTTTTTTTAAAGCACACGCACAAGTAGGGGAGAGGGGCAGAGGAAGAGAGAAAATCTAAAGCTTGGTTGTATGCTCAGCACCGAGCCCTCTGCTTAGCACAGAGCCCTTCCCACCACCCTGGGATCGTGACCTGAGCCAAAAATCAAGAGTCGGACGCTCAACGCACCGAGCCTCCCAGGCGCCTCCGCATGTCCAGCAGTTTTTTGTTGTATACTTAGATAAACACTATAGAGATTACTGATGATATTATATCTTCTATCAGAGAGAGGCCCCACCTCTTTTTTCTTAGACGTTTAGGGGTAGAGTCTGATCAACTTAGTCCAATTAGAGAGTAATAGTCCAATTAGAGAGTAAGCTGGGTCAGGGCTGTTAAGATTTGGTTCTAATTCTGGTACAGACCAGTTCTTTGGGCTTGGCTTTCCTGGACTTTTGATTAACACGTGGTAGTCGTCGGTCCCCTCAGTCCTGCAAGACCGGGAGAATCAACTCTACCTTTCAGGATGTCCCAGCCTCGTTCTCAAACTTAATGCTCATCTACTTTCAGAATCTGACAAATACCTTAAGGGAGAGACCATGTGAATGCTTGGGATGGAGTCCTTTTCCTGACTAGTCATAGTTGGTTTGTTTGTTTCTTTCTGTTTCCTTTTTTCTTTCCTCTTTTCTTTTCTTTCTTTCTTCAAATGTACTTTTAAATTGAAATGTAATTAATATACAGTGTTATATTAGCTTCAGGTGTGCAATATAGTGATTCAAAAATTTTACACATTACTCAGTTGCTTAGCAAGATAAATGTGCTTTTTTTTTTAAAGTTTTTATTTAAATTCCAGTTAACAGTGTAATATTAGTTTCAGTTGTACAATATAGTGAATCAACACTTACATACAGGGTGCTTGGGTACTCAGTTGGTTAAGCGTCACTTTGGCTCAGGTCATGATCTCGAGGTTCATGAGTTGGAGCCCCACCTCGGGCTCTGTGCTGACAGCTTGGAGCCTGGAGCCTGCTTTGGATTCTGTGTGTCCCTCCCCCACTCATGCTCTGTCTCTCTCTCTCTCTCAAAAATAACCAAACATTAAAAAACAAAGAGCACTTACAGACAGCCCAGTGCTCATCATGACAAGTGCCCTCCTTAATCCCCATCACCTATTTCACCCATCTGCCTACCCCCTTCCCCTCTGGCAACCATCAGTGTGTTCTCTATAGTTAAGAGTCTGTTTCTTGGTTTGCTTCTCTCTTTTTTTCCCCCTTTGCTCCTTTGTTGCGTTTCTTAAATTCCACATATGAGTGAAATCACATGGTATTTGTCTTTCTCTGACTTATTTTGCTTACCATAAAACTGTCTGGCTCCATCCATGTTTTTGCAAATAGCAGGATTTCTTCCCCCTCCCTGCCATGGGTGAGTAATACTCCCATTGTATATGTATACCACATCTTTTTTTTTTTTTTTTAAGACGTAGGGTTAGGGCCAGGGTAAAGGTATGTTCCTGGTATCCTGCAGTTCAGAGAGCTCTCTAAAGAATAAAACCTCAGACATCTGCTGGGGGGAGAATAGAGTGGCAGTCATCTACTGAGCTGACACAAGGAGGGGCTTGGGGCTCCAAATACTCTAAATATTCAGTTATTCCTTCTGTTTTTAATCTCTACCTTCACACCCATTTTCAGAAGTATTACCAATTCTTAAATGTTTGGGTCTTCTCCAGAATAACTAGGCTGCTTCTCAGCTTTTCTTATTGTGTGTTCAGGAACCCATTTTCTCAGCTCTAGAGGTAGGGTTAGGGTAAAAGTTTGTGCCTGGCACCTGTAGTTCAGAGACCTCTCCAGCGGTTAGGGGTAGGGGTTAGGGCTGGGGCTATGTTTAGGGTTCACGTTAGGGCCTGTGCCTGGAATCCTGCAGTTCAGAGACCTTTCCAGAGAATAAAACCGCAGACTTCTGCTTGGGAATGTATAGACATGGCTGCCATCTACTGAGCCGAGTCAGGGAGGGGATTGGCTCTAAATATCCTTTAAATAGATATTGACTTGGTCTTCTGTTTTATCTCTGTCTTCATACCCATTTTCAGAAATACTGCCCATTCTTAAGTTGGTATTTAAATTCCAGGTAGTTAACATACTGTGGAATATTAAGTTAAAGTGTACAATGCAGTGATTCATCACTTCCATACAGTACCTGGTACTCATCACAGGAAGTGCCTCCTTAATCCGACCATCTTTCTCACCCATCCCCTCACCGCCCTCCCCTCTGGGAACCATCATTTTGTTCTCCGTAGTTAAGAGACTGTTTTTTGGTTGGCCTCTCTATTTCTTTTTATTCCCCCCTTGCTCATTTATTTTGTTACTTAAGTTACACGTAAAAACCCAAACTACAATGAGATATCACCTCATACCTGTCAGAATGGCTAAAATAAACAACACAAGAAATTACAGGTGTTCGCGAGGATGTGGAGAAAGGGGAACCCTCTCACACTATTGGTGGGAATGCAAACTGGTGCAGCCACTCTAGAAAACAGTATGGAGATTCCTTATAAAGCAAAAAAAAAAAACCAAAAAAAAACCTACCCTATAATCCAGCAGTTGATTTACTAGGTATTTTCCCAAAGAGTACAAAAGAGTACTAATTCAAAGACATACAAGTATCCTGATATTTATAGCAGCGTTATCTACAGTAGCCAAAGTGTGGAAACAGCCCAAGTGTCCACCAACTAATGAATGGATAAAGAAGTGGTGTGTGTATACACATGCGCGCGCACACACACACACACACACACACACACACACAATGGAATATTACTCAGCCATAAAAAAGAATGTGCCATTTTCAATAATGTAGATGGAGCCAGAGAGTATTATACTAAATGAAATAAGTCAGAGAAAGAGAAATACCATATAATTTCACTTGTATGTGGAATGTACCATATTTTCTTTATTCACTCATCTATAGATAGATATTTGGGTTGCTTTCATATCTTGGCTATTGTCAATAATGCTGCAGTAAACATAGGGGTGCACATATCTTTTGAATTGTTTGTTTGTTTCCTCTGGGTAAATTCCCAGTAGTGGAATTAGTGGATCATATGGTAATTCAATTTTTAATTTTTTGAGTAACCTTCATACTGTTTTCTATAATGGCTTCACCAATTTGCATTCCTGCCACCAGTGCATGAGGCTTCCTTTTTCTCTATGTCCTTCTCAACACTTGCTATTTCTTGTCTTTTTGATTTTAGCCATTCTGACATATGTGAGGCAGTAGCTTATCGTGGTTTTGATTTGCATTTCCCTGATGATGAGTGATGTCGAGCATCTTTTCGTTTGTCTGCCCTCCATGTGTATGTCCTCTTTGGAAAAATGTCTGTTCAGGTCTTCTGCCCATTTTTTAAAATGAAAAATTTTTGATGTTTTTTTTTAATGGTTTGGATATTAACCACTCATTGGATATGTCATCACAAGTATCTTCTCCCATTCAGTAGGTTACCTTCTTTGATATTTTTTTCTTTTGATGGTTTCCCTTGCTATGTAAAACTTTTTATTTGGTGCATTTTTAATACCTTATTTTCACTTTTGTTTCCCTTGCCTCAGAAGACACATCTAGAAAAATGTTGCTAAGGCTGATGTCAAAGCAATTACTGGCTATGTTTCCTTCTAGGAGTTTTATGGTCATGTCTCACATTTAAGTCTTCATCTTGAGTTTATTTTTGTGTGTGCTGTAAGACAGTGGTCCAGTTTCATTCTTTTGCATGTAGCTGTCTAGTTCTGCCAACACCATTTGTTGGAGGTACGTGTTTTCCTCATTGTACACATTGCCTCCTTTGTTGTAGATGAATTAAAGCCTTTCGGTACAGTGCAGGGAGCGCACCCTGCAACTCTGTGCACCTGCAGCCCCAGCAGATGGACTGAGGGTGTCTGTTCTGAGTGCCTCTCCCACCCAACTGCAAGTCTGGGACCAAACCCTGCCCAGTGCACCCAAAGCAGGCAGAGTGGGTCATTGCAGCTGACTGGACTGAAGACAAACACAGCTCAGCCGCGGAAGTAAGGTGCATGCAGTCTCTCTAAGGAGACATCCCTAGAATATCTGATTCTGGTGAGCAGAGGGCATTCTGTGACAGAGCACCACAGGGCCGCTTCTTCATAAGGCCACTACTTTCAAGATGAGGAGGCAGAGCTGACCTTCCTAATAACAATAGCAAACATGGAGAGTTAGACTAAAGGAGGGGGCAGAGGCGTATGTTCCAAATGAAAGAAGAGAACAAAACTGCAGCAAAAGCCTGAAATGAAATAAGCAATATGCCTAATAGAGAATTCCAAGTCATAGTTCCAAAGATACTTATTGGACTTGAGAAAACAGTGGAGGATCTCATTGAGACCTTCAACAAAGAGATAGAAAATATAAAAAAGAACCAGTTGGAGATGAAGAACTCGGTGACCAAAATAAAAGAAATACACTAGAGAGAATCAGTAGTGGAATAGAGGATACAGAAGAACACAGCAGTGAGCTGGAAGACAGAGTAATGGAAAGCAACCAAACTGAACGGCAAAAAGAAAAAAGAATAACAAAAAATGAGAATAGATTAAGGGAACTTTGTGATATCATCACGCATAATAACACTTGCATTGCAGGGATCTCATTGAAAAGAGACAGATGGGGGCAGAAAATTTATTTGAAGAAATATTAGCTAAAAATTTCCTTCATCTGGGTAGAACGGACATCAGATCCAGGAGACACAGAGATCCACCCCCCCCCCCCCCCCCACCGCCAACAAAATCAACTCAAGGAGGTCCACACAAAGTCACATAATAATTAAAAGGCAAAAAGTAGCGATGAAGACATTCTAAAAGCAGGAAGAGAGAAGAAAACCATTGCATACAAGGGAAACCCCTTAAGTATGTTAGCTGATTTTTCAGTGGGAACTTTGCAGGCCAGAGGAGGTGGCATGCCATATTCAAAGTACTGAAAGTAAAAACCTACAAGCGAGAATACCTACCCAGCAAGGTACACACTAGAAGGAGAGAGAGTTTCCTAGACAAACAAAGGAGTTCATGACCACTAAACCAAACTTATAAGAAACATTAAAGGGAATTCTTTGAGTGCAAAGAAATTCTATAATTAGGAGTAAAAAAAAAAAAAGATTATGAAAGAGAAGAATTTCACAGATAAATGCAAACATGTAATAAAAGTTGTAGATTAATTACTTATTGTGCATCTATAAAATTGCATAGATTAACATCACTATGGAGGTTAAAGCACAAAAGCAGTAAAATCAGTTATGTTTACAAAAATCAGTCCAGGGATTCACAAAATAAAAGGATGTAAATTATCACACCGTATACGTAAAATGGGGAGTGGGAGAGGGGTGCCTGGGTGGCTCAGTAGGTTGAACGTCCAGACTCTTGATTTTGGTTCGGGTCATGATCTCACAGTTCGTGAGATTGAGCCCCACATCTGCTCTGCACTGACAGCAAGGAACCTGCTTGGGACTCTCTATCCCTCCCTCCCTGACCCTCCCACGAGCTTTCTCAAAATCAATAAACTTAAAAAAATAGGGAGTGGGTGTAAAAATTTAGTGCTTTTAGAATAGGTTTCAACTTAAGCACCCACCAACTTAACATAGACTGCTATATGCACAAGATGTTATATCTGAGCCTAGTGGTGTCCATACCAAAAAGATGAAAATCTAAGCATAATACTCAAGAAAGTCATCAAACCATAAGGGAAGAGAGCAAGAGAAGAAGAAAGGAACAGAGAGGTACTGCGAAAGCAACCAGGAAACAAGGAGCAAAATGGAAGTAAGGTCCTACCTATCAGTAATTACTTTAAATGTAAGTGGACTAAATGCTCCAATCAAAAGACATACGGTGACTGAATGGTTATTATTTCTTAGGTACTACCAACTGTGGGAGATTCTACTCCACCTTTTACAGATTTTCTGTTCATCTTATCAACCTCCTGTAGCACCCATCAAATGTTTGAGGGATGCTGCTTTGGTATGAGGCCTCTTAAATTTCCTGTTCATCCTTCCAGCCCCATCCGAGTGTTAAAACCTTTGAGAGTTTCTCACACTGGAGCCTCCTGTATGTACTGAGGTCATCCAGATGACCCTGGAGGAAGAAATGGAATTATCAGTTGACCTTGGAAAATTTCTCTACTTTCTAGAATTTTAGTTTACCTCCTTGGTGCTTCCACAGCTCTCTGATGTCTCTACAAATATGATTTTATAATTTGTCTGGAGTTTTCTGGTTATTATAAGGCAGTATTGGCCTTTGTGATTTAATATATCTTAGTAGAGGCAAAAATCTTCTAATTGATTAAATTCCTCTTTTAGCTTTTTAAATTTCATCCTGTTGCTTGCTTTCACTAGCTTCATCTTTTTGTAGCTTTTAAAAATTGAATACTTCCTGTATTTTAGCATTTTTATTGTGGTGTTTAATGCTATATGTTTTTATTTTATGAACTGCTTTAGCAGTGTCTCCTGCATTCTAATATGTAACGTTTACATTATCTTTATTTTTGTAAACATTTTCAATTTTGATTTGTATTTCCCTCAAGAATTTTAAAATTGCACTTAATAAAAACTTGTTTGGTTTTTCATATTTATAGTATTAGTCCAATGAATAAATTTCTATTTGGGGGAGATTTATTGATGTTTCTTTGTATATGCTGTGGTACATTTCTTGAATTCTCTCAACATTTGAAAACTGTTCTCTTATTCTCTGTAGGGTTCAGAATTTGGCATATATCTGTAAGCTCTATATCTATAAGGTATATCATATATGTAAAAGATATACCTTACTGATTTTTTCCTTAATCTGTCTTAGATTGAGGGAAGTGAATATAGTGCCCCATTATTCGTGCGTTTCTGTGTATTTCTCCTTCTCCTGGTTTGGGAATTCTTCTAATACTGGGTGCAGATGTCAATAATTATTACATCCTTATTTAACTTTATGGTCTATAGTTGAAATTTGTTTAATAAATTTGTTCTTTGTCATGTTTTTTGATCTTCTTTTCAGTCCTTAAAATAGAATTAGAATAAACAATGGGTTTGGACTCCTGTCTGGTCCATGGGTGGCGTTTTTGCAGCCTCTTTTCCCATAGTTGTCATTCCTGCTGAATGCGAATTTTTCCTCCTAAATCCTCTAATTCTTTTTTTTTTTATTTTTTAGCATTTATTTATGAGAGACAAAGAGAGACAGAGTGAGCAGGGGAGGGGCAGAGAGAGAGGGGGACACAGAATCCGAAACAGGCTCCAGGCTCTGAGCTGTCAGCCCAGATCCCGACGTGGGGCTCAACCTCACGAACCACGAGATCATGACCTGAGCTGAAGTCAGATACTTAACTGATGGAGCCACCCAGGCATCCCCTAAATCCTCTAATTCTTGACAGGCGTGATCAAGATTTGAACCAGAGACCCCTCTATTTAGCAAGTTGTGATTCCAGTTATACTTAGCTTTTTCATCATTACACATGTTGGACGTAAACGTGCTTTGGAAAGAATATTTAAAACCACACCTGCAGTATTCTGACAGGTGATTCTGTTCTCTGCAGAGCCCAGAGTGAACAGCCACTGTCCTTCGCTGTGTTCCATGTCTGTGTGCCCCTGGGCTGACTGCATGATTGCTTACAACTCGCTGCTGTGTATTCTAGGACTTACACCCAAGTGGCCATGTAGGAGCATCTCCTGGAAGCAAACGCTCCAGCGGTTCTGGCCAGTAGTAACAAAGCACTCCAAACATGATAAAAGTCCATCAAAGAGTGGGAGGGGGAGGAGGTGAGGTGACCACCAGCACAGGAAGTGGGGACGATTGTGGCTTCCCTTCAGGGCTGGTATGGAAGCTGTGGCTGGTTGAAGATGGTCTCTCTAGCAGGTGATACGTTATTGCTGAATGAGATCCTAATCCTAGTGTAATGCTCTCCTCACAGATATAAATATAAAATCTCAAAGTACTCATCTCCCTGGTCACTTCCTGAGTGTGGAGGGGGTAAGATTTAAAAAAAAAATTTTTTTTAAGGTTTTATTCATTTCTTACAGACAGAGTGTGAGTGGGGGAGGGGCAGAGAGAGAGAGAGAGAGAGAGAGAGGGAGACACAGAATCTGAAACAGGCTTCAGGCTCTGAGCTGTCAGCACTGATCCCGATGCGGGGCTTGAACTCATGGACCGCGAGCCCATCACCTGAGCCGAAGTCGGACGCCCAACCGACTGAGCCACCCAGGTGCCCCCAGGGGGTAAGATTTTAGATGATCCATTTCTTCTTATAAACCCCACAGGGTTTCATAGTGGAAAATAAATGAGACTTATTTGTGCTTGCAAATCAAATGGCCATAAAAGGTTATTTCAATAGACAGAGGCAAAATCATACTAAAATAATTTAGTAAAAATGGGAGCTAAGAGCATGCTTAATGGAACATGATTAGATTTAATTTTCTTACTATTTCCATCATTAAAGCTCCATTATCTTCTCCGAGACTTCATTTAGGTTTCCAGCCACATGGAGGCTCTGAGGCGTTCGTGGGGAGCGCATGGAGGCCTGTGAGTTCCATTAAAAAACAAAAACAGCTAATGATATGCTGTTCTTTCATTTTTGCTGTTTGACATCCAGAGTCTCTTGTATTCTCTTCCTAACCTGATCTCTTAAAAGTCATAAGTGTCATTCTCTAAGAGCTTTCATGCAAAAGAAGTTTGATTCTGGAGTTGAAAACAAAACTGCGACTCGCTGATGAATGTCCCTCAAGTGCAGAGGTTCTGAGGAGTTTTAAGAATTGCTCTGGTTATCCTTTGGCTTCGAGTATCTTCACGTTGCCTCATCCGGAACCAGCAGATGCCCCGACAAGGGGGAAACGATTGGGCCTCGGGCTCTTCCACGGCTAAATCCTAGCTGTAGATGGTAACAGAATCAGTAACGGTATGAGCTCTTCACAGGTGGTAGAACTTCATAGGTAGGGGTAGGTAAGAATCCATACATCTGACACATCTCTAGAAAATATTGTGCCCTCTGCGTGATGTCACGAAGGAGAGGGTGCTGGCCTTTCCAGCCAGAGGTGGACTCTGGTTACTTCGGGTTCAGCGTGAGGTCCGTGCCACGGGCCTGAGTACCAGCAAGTTGCTAAGGTGAGGTCATGAAGACGGGTCCCAGGTGAGGTGAGGAGTTCAGAGAAGCCAGCAGGCCGCGGGCCCTGTGGAGCTAACCAGGAGGGTGATGTCCAGTCGCCCAGCCCAGTCCGTGCCGTGGCCCTGTAACCGATGTATGTCTGGAACAGCCACGGCGTATTTCTAGTTGCTGTTGTTGTTGTTGTTGTTTTTTAAGTTGGAGTATATCTAGTTTGTGTTTAACTCCAGTGAATCCAAGAGAAATGACTAACCTAGTCACTTACCATTAGCCGAGATTTAGTATGCATTCTGCAGGTGTCATCCACGTATTCAGAGTAGTCAGCCTCAGCGTGCCTTTGTAATGTCCCATTTCTCTTAACCTCGGGTTCCCGGGTCCCTGGGTTTGCGTCCTTCCTCGGGTCCTAGACCCTTCCAAGCCTGCTGGTTCTCCCTGGCTGGCCCCATTCCCCTGCCCTGCCTACAATCTTTCCTGGTCTCGCCAGCTCAGCAGCGCCCCGCTCCCTGGTGTGCGGGAGCACGGCTTGACTTGATCGGCGGGCCGTACTCCCCTGGGACCCGTCTGTCTCCCCGCGCGCCCGCTGCGTGGGAAGTGGGTGGGAAGCCCCGTGACGGCAGGTGCCTGCTGGAGCGCAACGTGGCATCGGCGTCTAGGGCGGGCCTGGCGCCGCTGGTGTTCGGGGTAGCTCGGTGAAGGGATGGCGTTCAAATGAGTGCAGGGGAGATGATTCGGGCCGTACCTCCAAAATAGGGTAGGCTGTTTTCTGTAGCGTAGGAGGACATCAACGGGGAAGACCACCCCAAATAACGAATAATCAACAAACTGTTCCCGTATTTGTAAAGATTTCCAGATGTGTTTGTGTACGTGGGTGTTTGCGTGTATTTTCAAATGTATACAAATTCACATTAAAACCTCTTTTTGTTTTTAAATATGGGAGCTCGCATTCATTCTGTCCAAGGCAGTTCTGTTTTCTATGTTGTTAAACCTGTAATTAAAAAGATTGTATGCACCCCCATGTTGATAGCAGCACTATCCACGATAGCCAAAGTATGGAAAGAGCCCAAATGTCCATCGATGGATGAATGGACAAAGAAGGTGTGGTATATACATACAATGGAGTATTACTTGGCAATCGAAAAGGATGAAATCTTGTCATTTGCAACTACGTGGACGGAACTGGAGAGTATTATGCTCGGTGAAATTAGAGAAAGACAGACATCATATGACTTCACTCACATGAGGACTTTCAGAGACAAAACAGATGAACATAAGGGAAGGGAAACAAAAATAATACAAAAACAGGGAGGGGGACAAAACAGAAGAGACTCACAAACATGGAGAACAAACAGAGGGTTACTGGAGGGCTTATGGGAGGGGGGAATGGGCTAAATGGGTAAGGGGCACTAAGGAATCTCCTGAAATCATTGTTGCACTATATGCTAACCAATGTGGATATAGATTAAAAAAAAAATTAAAAAATTGTAATGATACCTCTTCTTCCCCCTCTTCCAGTATTTATGTGATGACGTTGGACTTCTGGTAACTGGGGTGGCTTCTAGTATTTAGGATTCTTTTAGGGGGCTGAAGAAAGCAGGACTCTGAGGACATTGTTTCACCCCACAACCTATTGGTTAGATGCACATTGGGAAGACATGGATGAGGGATGCCTGTCTTGTGCTAAAACTTCTATTGGAGTGATCTTTGCTATAATCCACAAGTAAATATTTGAGACTGTGCAGAACTGTCTTGTTTGACTCCAGTAAAGCATAGACATTTGATACTTGACATAATTTGATATTATTTACCTTGCTTTCAAATAAACATTTGAGAAGCGTCAAACAAAGACAAAACTTCAAGCTATGAAATAAACTGTGCACTTACGTTTGGAGTCTTAGAGATTGCAATCCGGGAGATACAGCTTTGAAATAGAAAACCTGCTCTGGGGAGAGAGGAGGTTGGAAGTTTTAAAAGGAAAGAGAAGATTTCCATAAGTTGTTTTGAAGAAAAGATGCATTGGTGCTGGTATATCTACAGTTATGTTAATCTGTATGTGATTGGTAGCTGGGCTGATGTTATACAGGAAACCCACCTATGTGCATTATAACACAAGTAGATGCCCTGACTTTTAACCTGAGTTCAACTAAAAAAAAATAAAAATCTGGGAGTTTGAGAAAGAAGATGTGTATGAGCCCCACTCTCTCGATGTCCTCCTGGCTTCATTTTAAGTAACTCTCTTAGCAATGCTTATTCTATTTTATTCTCTCCTTTGCCGGAAGATACAGCCTTGGGTTTAGCATGAAAGGATGTTGGAGCAGAAGGGGACCTTGGAGGTGGGCCTGAACCTCCAGCAGGTCACCAGGTTGCCCACTTGTGCACGTGTCAGGGGCAGGGCTTTCCCTTCTGCTTGCTTCCAGTGGAGCTCCCGGTGCTCGCACCTGCGTGGGGCAGCTGACGCGAAATGATGAGCCGGGTGCTCCATCCCCCTGGACAAGAGGGGAAGGGCTCCCTGTCCTCTGTATGGATTGAAAGGACGTTTCTAGCTGTCTGAGGTTTTGGCCTCTTCCCCTGCCCTTGGTGGATCTGGTGACAGTGACTTGTATGCTCAGAGTCGTTGCTGTTGGAGTCGTTCTGGTGGAGCCTACGTTCTGTGGCACTTCAGAGCATGATGACATGGTTGAAGTTCTGTTGGTTATTTCTCCTGAATTTGGTTCACAACTCTCTAGGGAGCTTCCTGGGTGAAATCTGAAACTGACCCTGGTACTGGAAGGGCAGGGAGAGGTGAAGGAGGAGGCCGGCCGCTCCAGCTCGGTAGGTGGCAGTTCAATAAGCAGAGGGAACCCACGTACGGACGAGGCTTGTCCTGGGCGGGCAGCAGCAAGACAGTGGATCTGTGCAGCCACCTGCCAAACCTTAGAAGTTTGTTTAGAAAGAGGCCCTAACTGGGTGTGGCCACGTTGGCCGCTCAGGTGTTCGCCGCCCATCGCCATCTCAAGGCTGTGTCCTTGGAGTGGCCTCTGGGAGCGGGAAAGGTGACCAGAACCCACATTCCAAGGACAGGGCAAGGGTGAGGAGCCTTCGGTCACCGGGGTCAACCGGCAGTCACGTCTTTATGATGACTGTACCCAACAGCTTCCACTGTAGGTTTTTGTGTGTGTAAACCTGTGTGTTTGTTTTGGTTGTTTACTGTGTTACTCATGCCCTGAGAGAGGAGACTCTAAGATTGGTGACAAACTCCAGTCTTCTATGGATGGTGTATGCACGTCACAGAAGCTCAGGGGCATCTTCTAAAGACCAGCACCCCTTCTCCGACTCAGACTCACCAGCATTCACCTGCCTGTGCCCATCCATTGTCATGCACGCCAGCAGAAGGGAGGACGCGTGTCAATCAGTGTGGTCAATCAAGGGACCACACATATTTTCATTTGCAGCTCATCAGAATTCACATGCAGAAGGGGCTGTGACACCACTTCTCTGTAAACTCACAGCGGGGTGGCCAGGTGAGAGTGTGGTAGCAAGAAAACGATCCCAGCCCGTGTGCTGCATGAATTGAGAAAAAGCTTGAGGTGCTGGGCATTAAAGAGAATCAGTTGCTCCTCTGCTCCCTGTCTGTTGAGAATGGCATGTGTCACCAGGCTGACGCCAGGCGGTGCTAAAGGCAGTGACCTGAGCAGTTGTCTCTGTGCAGCTCCCGATGAGATGTTGGTCAGCTTTTATTTGGAGGCACCCAGTGGCCGGACATGTACTGTGTCGGCTGACTTTTTGTTCCTAATTCAGGTGACCCGCTGCTTTGTGATGCAGAGGCTTTTCGTTTTAGCACCTGTAGACTTGGGGTGGCACCCTGGGCTTGTCTTTTCTGGGCTCGCTTTTCCGTCTTGAGGAAATCCATTAGTCCCTCCTTTCTTCCTTCCCATCCTCTCCAGTCTCTCTCCCTTCTAACCTTTGTCCCTCTCTTCATTCTTATCACTCATTCTGATTACTGGTTTTCTCTCTGACCTGCATGAAGAAAACTTAATGACGCCATCTCGATATGTAATTTCTTAAAGCTGAAGCCTGTTTATTGAAGTACAAGAAGTAAAAATATGAAAACCCTGTATCTTTCCCTTTCCTCTCCTCCCTTCTCCTTCATCCTAAGCTCAAGGCACTTCCCAGGCACTGTTGGGACTGTTGCTTTGATCCAGAAGCAGTGGGTGTGAGCAGATGGGCACTGCATGAATAGAGCCTTGATTGTCCAGCAGACAGCCAAGACTCCCATAGGGATTCGTCCCAGAATAGATGTTAAAGAGGGGGGTCAGGTTTCAGCTGACATCTCAAGGTCCTTAGGAGATGCCCAGCCTGGCTTGACCTAAGAAATTAATTTGAGCTCTCCATAGTCCACAGTCCCCTTCTAGGTTTCAGAAATGAGACCAGCCAATATATGGTCACATTCTTTCTTGGTCAAGTTGGTCAGTCTCCTTACTCCTCTGGAATCTCCTTATTCTTCTTGTGTTTCCAAGATATACCCTGGTCTCTGCTCAGCGTCTGTGTGTTTCTTGATCCCTTCTCTCAAACCTTTTCCCAACACAAGACCCCTTGACCCTGCCCATGGTTGTCCAGCATGATCCACATTAACACTTCTATGTTTTTACCCAGTTTATGCATTTATTAGAGTGTCTTCAAGTTCTAGTTATTATTTTGGGTCTTTGCTGGCATTTTGTATTATCTAATAGATGAAAAATTCCTCAGATGATTTTTATCCCGTCACAACCAATTTATTCTCCAGGATCGTGTATTTTCTATCATTGTGCGGCCAAAAATGAGCATATTGAATGTTCCAAAGTGATTATACAAATATAACTGTTACTATCTAAGTAGAGTCTAAGAAAAGGAAAGCTGATTGCCCTCTGTTAATGGAGATTGAGAACAGAAGTGTGATCATGCCTAAAATACCAAGTGCACCAAATTCCAGGGTGAGTGACAAAGATCCGGGCCGCATTGTGCTGCTGATTGGTAAACATCCAGTGTGTGTGTTTGCAGTTTCCCTGATGTCTGATTTGTTCCTTGCTCAGAATAACTTATTGGAAAACGGTGCTCCTTGTTTAAAATTTCAACTCAGACCGTGAGAAGGCTAGGCTCTCACTGCCACTTTAGAGGCAGCCCTGTGTAACAAAAACTGGTTGAAAAACCCAATGGGATCCAGACAGTGTGTGCTTTTGGGGTGGGGGGGGAGTCAGTAGGCATCATGTCCTCAGGAATAGCCCACCTACCACTTGCTGACCTAGTGGAGAGGTGTTAATTAAGGTCAACTGAATCTGTAGCGCCAGGGACCGGTGTCTATATTATTACTCCAGTGTTTGCAAAACAATAACAACGTTTGTAAAGCTGCCTACTTGACTCTGCATGCCCTGATGTGACTTTTAGAATTGTGAGGACAGAGTGAGGTGGTGGAGAAGGAAGACACCTTCTCCTGCTCCTTCTCTTCTCTTCTGGGGCCTCAGTTGTTTTATCTTTAAAATCAAAAGATTGAACTAGAAAGTTTTCTCAGCTTCTTCCAAAGTCTGATACTTTGACTCTCACTTCACTCCAGGTTTGCCTGCTGGTTTGGGGCAAGCCAAGGAGCTCTGACTTTCCTCGGCCCGGTTTCCTTTCTGCCTAGGGCCATCTCTCTCTGCTCTCTGAAACCCTAGGTTCACATAAACTCGCCAGCTCCCAACACGGTCTTCTCCGGCAGACGTGGCCAGTACTCCTTTGAGACAGGAACCGCGAGCACCACGCTTGGTGAACTCCCCAGTGTGGGCAAACTCCCACAGTAAAAGACAGCCGTAATTGAAAACTGTCTCGTGATAATTGAATGTATCGATCTTTCCAGTCCCCGAACGCAATATTTTCTTTCTTTAAAATGGGACACTTCTTTATATTTGTGAGCAATCCTTTTTAACAGAGAGCCCCATTAAAACCGTGTCTGCGTCTGTCAGGAATTGTGGAGTGTACATTTTCCATGCCGATGCACATGCTTCGTGAGTCCTTGACAACTATTTCACACGTGAGAGATTTGACGTATTTTGGTTAAAGGGAAAAGGTCTGAATTTGTCATTTATTGCAAATATCCAAAAGCGAGTATGTACCTATTAAACGTTTGGAGGACGGTCATTTTTATTGCTCAATAAGTATTTATCAGTTATTTAATTGAAGGCGGTTTCTGGTCAGTGACAAGTTCATTCCTGACGGAGACTCTCATGAGCTATCTATCCCTTCCCCAGCTGTATTGACCCAAGCAACTTGGAGCAAGATTGGTTTTTCGTTAATACACCAGAGGTCTCTGCTTACCAGGCGCCGCTCCTGGCACTGGGGACTTGATCGAAAGTCCCAGCTCTGCCCTCCAAGGGCTCGAGATCAGGTGAGGAATGAAGGAAGGAACCAACCGTTATGTATACGGTAGGTGCTATGATGCAGTCAGGCACGGGAAGGTGATGACCGTGCTGTCCAACGGGAAGGACCGCCTTCCCCACGGCCCCCAGCTGCTGCCAAGGACACCTGGCCTGAATCTTTAAGAGGGGACGGTAGTCTGTCAAGGCCTTATTTTGTTAACATTGTGATTATTATTTTGGGCAGTGGCAGGGTGTAACGGGAAGGCAGAGGGACTTGTGTGTCTGGACACACCCCTGTATTTGCTCATTTGTCCCCTTCGGGCCTGTGTTTAGCTCACACAGGGTGTTGTGGGGCAGATCAGCCCGTCCATCGGCATCCCAGGCAGACACGTGGGAGGGGTGCAGCCCGCGTCTGGGGACGCTGGTCCCCGCTGCTCCCCTCTGTCTCCATTGCCAGGGCTCTCCGGCCCGACCGGCACTGGTTCTGATCCGCTGTGCCTGTCTTGAGGCGTAGCGCCCTGTCGGGAGCCAGGGGGAGGGGAGCTCGCTGCTAGAAGCTTAAATGGTGTGAAAGGGTAGGAGTGCTGAGCAAGCCAAGTGGCACAGTTCACCTGCCAGGGGGGCATCCGCAGCACTCGGCCATTGGCGTGGAGCGAGGGCTGGAATTCTCCAGCTGAGCTCGGCATATGATTGGCAAATGGTACCATTTGGTCCACAGCCTCCTTTCTGTGCCAGCTGGAATGTATTGCTAATAAGAACTTGTATTTGCTGCTGCTTGAGGGCCTCGACAATATCTGTCAGTCAGATTCAAAAATTTAAATTCTTTTCTCGCATGTGTTGAATCAGAAAGATGATGACCCAAATAAAAGAAGGGACTTCGTTCTGTACCTCCAGGCTTTTAGGGTGAGAGCATCCTATGTGTCTGGCTACCTATGGGGAAGAGTGCCTCCTCAGCCTGCTAAGCCCCCAGCAGCCCTGACCACTGGGCCCAGGAGCTATTTGACTGTTTGGCAGCTGGCACAGCAAATGCCCAGTAATGGTCACCCCAGCCCCAACTTTGTCATGCCTCAAACATTCCCACTCTGGATGTCCATATATCCTTGCCTTCCCAGGAAATCCTGTATGCATTTATGAGGTAAATGGGTGAAATTCATTTTATTTTTTAGTGTTCTTCCCTTTTGAGAGAGAGAGGAGGGGGGCAGAGAGAGGGAGGGAGACAGAGAATCCCAAGTAGCAAAGGGCCCAATGTGGGGCTCGAACCCATGAACCATGAGATCGTGACCTGGAACTGAGATCAAGAGTTGGACGCTTAACCAACTGAGCCACCCAGGAGCCCTGTGAAATTAATCTTAAATTTGTGCCCCTTCAGCTTGTTCCCTTCCCTGTTCCTTACCCCCGGGGGTCAGAATTTGGCTCAGGAAATCATGAGAATATTTCCAAAATCATAACGTGATGCTGCTCTGGGATCAAAAGCACGGGAACCACAATGCCCTTGCTTCTGCCACCCATGGTTCTGGTGGCCTCCCCTCCCTTCAGGCCTTTGATTCCCCTGGGGCTCTGGACAATCTGGATGGTGGGAAGCAATGGCCCTCCACCTTGGGCCTACGGTGGACTCTCATGTGTTCCCTGGGCCTGCGGGTCCCACTTTTAAGCCCTAGGAATGGGGATGAGCCTTGCTACTTGAGAAAGAGGAGCCTGGTCTGCAGTGGAGGAGAGGAGGCTGGAAGTAGAGTCTCCACTAGGGGACTCGTGGCAGCCCCAGCCAAAGATGGCAACCGCCTGTGGCAGAGGAGAGCTGCTAGAGGGGCCCCGGGGAGAATCAGGGGGACTTGATTGCTGATTGGATGTGGGAGGTTGGCGAGGCAGTTGGCCCCTGGGTAATTCCAGGATCTTTGGCTGCATGGTGGGCAGACAAAAGGAGGATGTGTGAGGAGAAAGGACAGGATGAGTTCAGTTTAGATCCCATGGAGTTTGAGTGGTGTGTGGCACAGCCTTGTGAAAAATCAGCAATCTGCAAAAGTGTCCTCGTCCCCTCAGATACGGTTGTCACATCGGGACGCTCTGAAGAGCCTTCTGTGGGCTCCAGCTGTCTAGGAACCCAGCCGTGTGGGAGAAGGTGTAAAAGGGACAGTGAGTGGACACCCCACTCTGTCCTAGAGCTGCACCTTTGTACTGCGTGCAGGCTTGTGCACCGCAGACTAGCATCCTGCCGTGCAACGTGTGGGTTTCCCCTGAAATATGATCTCACTGTGTGTTGAATAGGACGTGTCCTGTGTTTATTTCCAGGAGATCAGAGATTCCATGTTCACAACACTTGTGTGTGTGCTTCTGCCTTCTAGCCTCCCCTTGGCTTCTAACCTCCGTCGGGACTGGTGGGTGCCTTTTGGTTTGCTGTCTTTTGAGATCTGACCCCACACCAAGGGCAGCAGAGAGTGACCGTGGTTCACTGTTACTCTTCATCGCTAAAGGCATTTCCTGCCTTGACTATTCAGACCCCTGCCAAACTTTTGGATCTGGCCATCTGAAGGCTTTTAGTGCCGTTTCCGCCCTCAGATACTAGAACGAAGTCTAACACTTTGTTTACAGTGAAACTGCTTTGGGATGGCTGATCATTTTTCAGTAGTGTTTCCTTGCTGTGCCCTTGGTATTTCAGAGCTGTCCTCTTTAAGCACTGAAGCAATTAGTTTTGAGAAGGCTGATTCTTCAGGGTCCAGTGCTCCCCTGCCTTTCATTTGCTGAAGCTGTACATTTTAATGAAGTTGTTTCATCTATGTTGCCAAACACCAGAATTTTGCTGTTTCCATTCTAATTATCTCTACTGGCAAATGCTGTGTTTTATTAGAGCTCTCAAGTGCTCTGTTTATTAAATGTCCATACACTATGCCATTAGGCACACAAATTAGGTCAGCTGTGCTTATTGATGGGTTATGGATAAAGGAGTTAAATGTTTTCGTCATGATCTTGAAATGCAGTAGGATTGCCTTCCGTGGCTGCGTGGGTCGTCAGTGATGGCTTCTCTGATGAACTCGGCTGCCTTTCTTACCCAGCAGCCGAGGCTAATGCTATGTCTGAGCAATGGTGCTGCGGATGGGGGGGGGCTCGAGTATGTATCTTCAGTCTCTCGGGTAATATGCTTATTCTTTCCTTTCCTTTAGTTGTGACCAGCACCTCCATCTCGCTTCCCGGGTTGTGTGTCTTACAGCATCGTGATGCATAGTGAGGGCTTTCATGAGGCCAGCAGGTGCCAGTGATGGTGGCACAGGGAGGGCAGCACTGCAGCACTTCCCCAATTCAGAACTTGGCTGCTTCTTTCCACCTCCTACTCCAGGCCCTTTAAGTTCCTCCCACCTCACCCCGTTGCTCCTCAGGTGGTATTGGTTAAGCTGGGATGTGCTGACGGGCTGGTGGCTCCAACCCCCCCCCCCCCGCCCCCGTTCCTGTGGTCCCCAGGCGATGCCGCGTGGTGATGAGGGGCATGGCTTCTGCCATCGCCCAGACCGCATCCCAGCCTCGCCACTGAAGAGCTGGGTGATTCTTGGCAAGTCCCACCTCCCCTCGCTACCCTCCATGTCCTTATCTGTAAAGGGAGAACCGGAGCCACTTGGGTGTATGTGTGAGGATTAAATGAGATGATAATGCAGGTTACATGCTTGGGATACAGGCCCCGGCACGTAGTGCCACATCAGCAAAACTGTCAGCCCTGCTTTGTCCCTGTTCAGGCCCACATGGGTGTCTGCCACCCTGGGCCAAGATCAGTGCCGAGGCCGCTGGTGGCCTGGCCCCTGACCCTGTGCCACAGGCCCTCTTGTGCCACAGTCATAACCTGCTCTGTCTCTCCTTAGAGGGCTTTACTGGCATGCGTTGAGGTGCCCGTGGTGTAGACTGCCTGCTTTATTCATGAGCCATGGGAATTAAAGAAAAAAAAAAAAAGACATCAGGTCTTTACCTAGCCTTCCGTTATAGTCTTTCCACCCTGGGGCTCAGGCATAGCTTGCTGGGGGATGGGGTGCCTTAGAGGAGTATCCAATGGGACCCAGTCTTCCATCGGGATCATCTCTCCCTTCCAACTCTGGCCCGTGGCCTTTGAACCAAACTCGAGTTTCCCTTTTCTCTTTGCATGAGGCTTGCGAAGTGCCCAAGACTAACTCTGGCCCCACATATTTACCGTACTGTTTTCTCCCTTCTTAGAAATCCTCTACTCTGACTTTAAGAAGCGACTATGATGTTTTTTAATAGATAATTTATCCCCTGTAGGCTAATATGGTTGTGAACAGCAAGAACAAATCTTATTAACGTTGCTAAGAGAAATGAAATAACTCAGCTTGATAGAAGTTAATGGAAGTGTGTTTAATTCATATGTACACCTTCTCAACTGCTCTTTGCATGTATTTAATTCTTTCTGGGGGAAATGATAATCTAGGCCACAGCAATCGCTATCTTAGTTCCCCTGGAGAACCACAGCATCATCTTGAGCAGGGACAATGATTCTGTCCCATGCTCTTTTCTCCCCCACACCATGTAGGAAGCATATATACCTGCAAGAGGGAAGAATAACTCTATAGAATTCTCTACCACACTCTTCATAAAGCCCTCACTTTATATTAAACAAAGGTCACAGTGTATGAATTGTTTGAAAACCAACAACAAAGAAACATAAAAACAACAATGTTTTGGGGCACTTGGATGGCTCAGTTGGTTAAGCGTCCAACTTCAGCTCAGGTCATTGTCTTGTAGTTTGTGAGTTCGAGCCCTGCATCCGGCTCTGTGCTGGCAGCTTGGAGCCTGGAGCCTGCTTCGGATTCTGTGTCTCCCTCTCTTTCTGCCCCTCCGCTTCTCACTCTCTCTCTCTGTCTCTCTTTCTCAAAAATAAACAAACATTAAAAAAATTAAAAAAAACATTTTTAATAATGGCTAGAAAAGGAACCATTTCTCTCAGTCTGGTTACAGGATTATGGGTCTCTTTTTTATTTCCTGCATCAAGTATTTGGTCCTGAGGACCCCCAGTGATAAGGTTGGTGGGGGCTGCTAATCATCAGAACGCACCTTCGCTTAACGCCCCTCTGCAGGCTGAGTAGTGCGGCTGGCAGAGGCCTTCATTCTGCAGGGAGTCTGGAAACTCCAGGGCAGGAGTCCGAGAACCTGGTTGGCCAGGGTACAATCCTGGGTTCTTAGTGTTCAGGGGTCATGGAGGTTTGGATAGTGGGTTTTTGTACTAAAGGAAATGCCTGTATCGACAAGCGGCCTCACCCCATCAGCACAAGGGAAAATTGAAGTACTGGCTTCACAAAGAGGCAAAAATATTACCAAGAGCATTGTAGAAAAGATACATTTAATCATAAAAATGTGTAGATCAAAGGAACAATGGATTTATCTCCAGTGAAAAGGACCTATATTTGCTGACAGGCTGGTCTTTGAATAAGCAGTGGAATGTGTTATTTTACTGAATGGGACCAAAAAAAAAAAAAAAAAAAACCTGAAAAGATTTATTAGCTCCTCTTTTCTTGACTAGAATAGGTTTCCTATGTATCGTTAGTTACTTTATCATGAATAACGTGTCGTGTCATCTTGTGCCTATTAATCACCCTTTCCTCGCAACCAACTATACGAATAATTAGATGAAATTGGTGGCGGACCATCGCTTCCCTATTCATCTTCTTGAGCCCGTGTCAGTGAAACATTCAAACGTTACCATTTACTCTTCAGTGTGTGTTTCTAAAGAAAGTTAGAAATTTGGGGGCATCGTTATTTGGCAAGCAAAGCCCTTGTCTTACATCAAGCGAAGTCACAGATGGCGAGGCGCATGACGCCAAGGGGCTGTCATTGCTGAGAGACCCGCATCCGGTGACACAGCAGCTTCGGAGCCAGATGCAGCGTGGGTGTTCTCGTAAGCCTTGGAAACCACGTGTCCATCAAGGGTCTCCTGGTCGCTCTGCTGTGTGTTGTCCCTCCAAGACCTGGCGGTTTCATTTTGTGACCTCAGTCACTTTCAGGTGCGGTCTCCCCAGGTCCACGTAGTTACTTCTGGTCACTCTGACTCCTGCGTCACCCATCTGAAGCAGAGACAGCCGTGTGGCTGTCACTCAGCTCCTGGGTTGGAGGCCACATGCAGCCGCACTGTGCTCTAAATGACTCCTGCTGCCTCCCAGCTAACTGAACACGCGGATGGGGGGAGTGTCTCAATGCGGAAGGATCTGCTTCGTTAGGTGCAGAAAGTTGACCATTTAGCCTCATGCAAAGGATGAAGGGACAGAGGTCACCCCATCATTTGTCTCTATCGTGGTGTAATTGTAATTCTGCATAGTTATGATGACATTTGTGATCTATTGCAGGAACATCAGGAGAACATTCTGGGTCACACCATGCAAAGTGTGATTGCGTTGCTCAACAATCTGGTGGCCTGCAAAGATTCCAATATGAAGCTACTTTATGAACAAGGTAAATGCTTCTTAGAATTCCTTTTGAGACTCTTGTTTTTTTTTTTTTTTTCCTATTTGTTATTTTCCTCATCATACGTAGCAGGGAGTCAAGAAGTGCTGTTTTAAGTTGATGAATCAGGCGCGGCTGAGTGGCTCAGTTGGTTAAGCATCTGAGTTCGCCTCGGGTCATGATATCACGGTCGTGTGATTGAGCCCTACGTCGGGCTCCGTGCTGAGTGTGGAGCCTGCTTAAGATTCTCTCTCGCTTTCTTTCCCTCTGCCCCTCTCCCCTACTGGCATGCTTGCTCTCCCTCTCTAAATAAATAAAATAAGTTAAGTCTAGATATGTATGCAGCCCCTGAGGTACATTTTTGTCAGGTGCGGCTCCTTGAATTTTGGTCCTCTCGAACTTGAAGACCTGTGAGCTAAGGACACACGTTACTGCTCTGCCACATTTCTAGACTGTAACGAGGAGACGTAGCAAGAAGGACCATCAGAGGACCTCTCATTTAAAAGGGCAAAGTAAAGGTAGATAACAGTCATTGATCCATAACAATGTTGACATCTTGGGGAACACGTTTCCTCAGCCCTCATTGTTCCAAAAGGAAAAAAAATACTCCCGTGCTTTGAGAATAGTTTGCCCTGGGAATGGTTCTCTGTGGCTCTTGCCTCTAACTTCTGAATCCTTGTTCTTTTCCCATAAGAGTGGCCCATACTCGTAGCTGAGTAAGACTCTAAGCCTGATTCTTCCCTGTAGAAGTTTGGGACCCTACGACTGTTTTTCATTCTAAAAGGAATTATCCCTGGTCTCCTCAGTCCAAACCGGTGGTGCTTCTTTCAATGTAAGTCTAGCAAAAACTTTGTTAGTTTCTTGTAAATTTTTTTCTGGTTTCATTGAGAAATAATTGATACAACATCACTGTATAGGTTTAAGCAGTATGGCGTGATGATTCGGTTTACATATATTGTGCAGTGATTACCACAATAGGTTTAGCTAACGTCCATCTTCTCCTATAGATACAATAAAAAGAAAAGAAAGAAAAACTGGGAATAGTTTTTCCTTATAATGAGAACTGTTAGGATTTGCTCTTAACAGTTTTCCTATATATTATGTAGCAATGCTAACCGTCATCTTATGTTGTATATTACAGCCCTAGAACTTACTTATTTTTACAACCGGGGGCTTGTACCCTTTGACCACCTTTCTCCTTTTCCTCTGCTTCTGGTAACCACAAGTCTGATCTCTTTTTCTGCGAGTTCGGTGGTGATAGTTTAGATTCCACATATAAGTGAGATCGTACAATATTTGTCTTTCTCTTTCTGACTTATTTCACAAAGCATAATGCTTTCAGGGTTTAACCATGTTGTTACCAATGGTAGGTTTTCCTTTTCTATGGCCGAATAATATTCCATTATGTGTATACATACACACCCTTCCTTCTTTATCCATTGATTGCTTGAGGGACCCTTAGTTTGTTTTCATGTCTGGCTACTGTAAATAATGCTGCTGTGAACATGCAGGTGCAGGTAGCTTTCTGAGTTAGTGTTTTTGTTTCCTTTGGGTGTATTCCCAGAAGTGGAATTACTGGATCATATGATAGCTCTTTGTTTTTTGTTTGTTTCTTTTGTTTGTCTGTTTGTTTTGAGGATCCTCCATACAGTTTTCCATAGTATGGAAAGGCTGCACCAATTTACATTCCTGCCAACAGTGCGCAAGGGTCCTTTTCCTCATCCATGCCAGCATCTGTTACTGCTGGCCTTATCAGTGGTGGCCGTTCTAACAGGCATAAGGTGATACTGCATTGTGGTTTTAATTTGCATTTTTCTAATGACTCGTGATGTTAGGCATCTTTTCATGTACCAGTTGGCCTTTTGTGTATATTCTTTGGAGAAGCGTGTGTTCAGGTAGGTCCTTTACCCATTTTTTAATTGGGTTACTTTTTTTTGCTACTGCGTCATATGATGTCTTTTTTAAAAAATTTCATGTAAATCCAAGTTAATTAATTAACATGTAGTGTAATATTGGTTTCAGAAGTAGAATTGAGTGTTTCATCACATACATATAATACCCAGTGCTCGTCCCAACCGTGTGATTTCTTTGTATATTTTGGATTTTAGCCCCTTGTCAGATACATGGTTTGCAAATACTTTTTCTCTTTCCATAGGTTGTTTTTTTTACTTTCTTGATGGGTTCTTTGGTGTACAGAAGGTTTTTAGTTGGATGTCATCCCACTTGTTTATTTTTCTGTTCATTGCCTGTGTTTTAAGCATCACATCCAAAAAGTCATTATCAAGATGCATGTCAAGAAGTTTTACTCCTATATTTTTTTTCTAGGGCTTTCATGGTTTCAAGTCTTAAATTTAAGTATCTAATCCATTTTGAATTAATTTTCATGAGTGGTGTAAAATATAGGTCCAATTTCATTCTATCTGTTCTCCACTCAGTGTTCTTAGTTCCCTTGTCAAATATTAGTTGACTGTATGTGCTTGGATTTATTTCTGGGCTTCTGGTTCTGTTCCATTGGTCTCTTTGTGTTTGGGCCAGCACCATAGTGTTTTGATGACCATAGATTTATATTCTAGATTGAAAGTAGGAACTGTGATGCCTCCTGCTTTTTTCTTCTTTTTCAGGATTTCTTTGGGTATTCGGGGTCTTTTGTGGCTCCATCTGGGTTTTAGGAGTGTTTTTTCTACTTCTGTAAAAAAATGTCATTGTCATCTTGATAGGGATTCCATCGAATATCTAGATGGCTTTCGGTATTTTTGACATTTTAGCAATATTCTTCCAATCCATGGACATATCATACTTTCCCATTTCTTCCTTTCTTCTTTGATTTCTTTCATTAGTGTGTTGTATTTTTCAGAATAGACATCCTTCACTTCTTTACTTATGTTTATTCCTAAGATTTTGTTGTGTTTGATGCTGTTGGAACTGGGATTGATTTCTTTGTTTTTCAGAAAATTCATTGTTAGCATATAGAAATGCTATTGATTTTTGTGTTAATTTTGTATCCTGCAACTTCACTGAATTTACTGATTAGATCTAACCGTTTTTGGTTGAGTCTTTAGAGTTTCTTTATTTAAAATGACATCATCTCATAGGGGTACTTGTACCCCAGTGTTTGTAGCAGCACTTTCCACAATAGCCAGATTATGGAAAGAGCCTAAATGTCCATCAACTGATGAATGGGTGAAGAAGTTGTGGTTTATATATACAATGGAATACTACTTGGCAATGAGAAAGAATGAAATTGGCCTTTTGTAGCAACGTGGATGGAACTGGAGAGTGTGATGCTAAGTGCAATAAGTCATACAGAGAAAGATAGATACCATATGTTTTCACTCTTATGTGGATCCTGAGAAACTTAACAGAAGACCAAGGGGGAGGGGAAGGGGGAAAAAAAAGGGAGGGAGGCAAACCATAAGAGACTCTTAAAAATTGAGAGTAAACTGAGGGTTGATGGGGGGAGAGAGGGGAAAGTAGGTGATGAGCATTAAGGAGGGCACCTGTTGGGATGAGCCCTGCGTGTTGTATGGAAACCAATTTGACAATAAATTTCATATTAAAAAAATTTAAAAAAATAAAATGACATCATCAACAAAGAGACAGTTTTGCTTCTTTGTTTACAATTCCTTTTACGTGCCTTTATAAAGACTTTTATTTTTTTTTCGTGCCTGATTTTCTGGCGAGGACTTCTTGTACTATGTTGAACAGAAATGTTGAGAGTAGCCTTTTTTTCCCGACCTTAGAGGAAAAGCTTTTAGTCTTTTGCAATTGAGGGTAATGTTAAAGTGTAGACTTGTCATATTTGGCCTTTATTATGTTAGGGTATGTTCTTTATGCCTAATTTTTAGATTTTATCATGAATGGACATTGAATTTTATCAAATGCTTTTTCTGTGTCTAGTAAGATGATCATATGATTCTTTCCTTTCTTTCTATTAATGTGACATATCACATTGATTTTGCATATGTTGAAGCTTTCTTGAATCCCAGGGATAAATCCCACTTATTCGTGGTGAATGATCCTTTGCCGTGCTGCTGACTTTGGGTTGCTAATGTTTTGTTGATAATTTTTGCATCTATATTCATCAGGGATATTGGCCTGCAGTTTTCTTTCTTAGTAGTGTCCTTTTGTGGTTTTTAGTAACAGGATAAATGCTGGCTTTGTAAAAACGAGTTCAGGAATGTTTCCTACTCTTAAATTTTTTTGGAAGAGTTTGAGAATAATTGGTATTCTTGTTTAAATGTTTGGTAAAAGTCACCAGTGAAGCCATCTCGTCCTGGGCTTTTCTTTGTTGGGAAGTTTTTGCTTACTGATTCAATCTTCTTACTAGTAATCTGTCTGTTCAGATTTTCTATTTGTTGCTTGAGTCAGTCTTGGTAAGTTGTACATTTCTAGGAATGTTTTCATTTCTTATAAGTTGTCCAGTTTGTTGGTGTGTAGTTGTTTATAGTAGCCTCTTAATCATGTTTTGAATTTCTGTGGTGTCCATTGTAATGTTTCCTTTTTCATTTATAATTTTGTTGATTTGAGACCTTTCTCTCTCTCTCTCTCTCTGATTAACCTAGTGAGGGTTTGTCAGTTTTGTTTACCTGTTCAAAGAACCAACTCTTAGTTTGATTAATCTTTTCTATTCTTTTTCTGTTTCCTGTTTCATTTATTTATGTTCTTTTTTTTAAAAAAAATTTTTTTTTTCAACGTTTTTATTTATTTTTGGGACAGAGAGAGACAGCGCATGAACGGGGGAGGGGCAGAGAGAGAGGGAGACACAGAATCGGAAACAGGCTCCAGGCTCTGAGCCATCAGCCCAGAGCCCGACGCGGGGCTCGAACTCACGGACCGCAAGATCGTGACCTGGCTGAAGTCGGACGCTTAACCGACTGCGCCACCCAGGCGCCCCTCATTTATTTATGTTCGAATCTTTCTGTTAACTTTGGGCTCAGTTCTTTTTCTTAAAATTGAAGCACAGTTGCGTTTCAGATGTACAACATAGTGATTCGCTAAGTCTGTACGTTATGCTGTGCTCACCGCAAGTGTAGCTACGATCTGTCATCATACAATGCCATTGCATTACAGTTGGTTTGTCTTTTTCTAGCTCCTTCAGGTGTAGATTCAGGGTGTTCATTTGGGCTCTTCTTAATGTAGGCATTATTGCTCTGAACTTCCCTCTTAGAACTACTTTTGCTGCATCCTTCAAGTTCTGATATGCTCTGTTTCCATTTCCATTTGTCTCAAGCTTTGTTTTATTTATTTTTTAAAAGTTTACTTATTTATTTTGAGAGAGAGCACACACAGCAGGGGAGGGGCAGAGAGAGAAGGGGAGAGGGAATCCCAAGCAGGCTCCGTGCTCATGCCATGGAACCTGATGTGTGGCTTGATCCCGTGAACTGTGAAATCATGATACGAGCCGAAACCAAGAGTCAGCTGCTTAACCGACTGAGCCACCCAGGCGCCCCAAACTTTGATTTAGTCTCATGTTTTTTAAAGTTTTTTTTTTTTCAACGTTTATTTATTTTTGGGACAGAGAGAGACAGAGCATGAATAGGAGAGGGGCAGAGAGAGAGGGAGACACAGAATCGGAAACAGGCTCCAGGCTCCGAGCCATCAGCCCAGAGCCTGACGCGGGGCTCGAACTCACGGACCGCGAGATCGTGACCTGGCTGAAGTCGGGCGCTTAACCGACTGCGCCACCCAGGCGCCCCGGTTTAGTCTCATGTTTAATGTCTTCTTTAACCCATGTTGTTCATGAGAGTGTTTAATTTCCACACATTTGTGAGTTTTCCAGTTTTCCTATTGGTACTGATTTCTAGTTTCATGCCATTGTGTCAGAGAAGATACTTGATATGATTTCAGTCTTTTAAAATTTGCTACGACTTGTTTTGTGGCCTAATGTATGGTCTGTCTTAGAACATGTTCAGTGTGCACTCAAAAAGAATGTGGGGGTGCCTGGGTGGCTCAAGCGTCTGACTCTTGGTTTGGGCTTGGGTCATGATCTCATGGTTCATGAGTTCAAGCCCCACATCGGGCTCTGCCCTGACAATGTGGAGCCTGCTTGGGATTCTCTCTCTCTCTTTCTCTCTCTCTCTCTCTGCCCCTCCCCTGCTCTTGCATGTGCGCACACACACACACACTCTCAAGATACATGAATAAACTTAAAAAATAAAGTGACTAAAAAGAATGTGTATCCTGCTGTTGTTGGGTAGAATTCTCTATGTATGTCTGTTAGCTCCATTTGGTCTCTAGTGTTGTTCAAATCTGCTGTTTCCTTGTAGATTGTCTGTCTGGTTGATTTATCCTTTGTTGAGTAGAGTATTAAACTCCCCAACTATTACTGTATAACTGTTATTTCTCCTTTTACATCAGTTAGTCTTTGCTTATATATTTAGGAACTCCAATGTTCAGCACATAAATATTTATAATTGCTATATTTTCATGTACTGACCTCTTTATTATCATATAATGATCTTTTGTCTCTGGTCATTTTTAGCTGAAAGTCCATTTTGTTTGACATAAGTATATCTACCCCTGCTTTTTTTTTGGTTACCATTTTCTTGAAATGTTTCTTTCATCCCCTCACTCTCAGTGAAGACTCTTCATGTATTGTTGGATCTTGTTTTGTTTTTTAATTCATTTAGCCATTCTGTGTCCTTTCATTAGAGAATTTAATTTGTTTGCTTAAAGAAATTATTGATAGGTAGGGACTTACTGTTGCCATTTTGTTGATTGTTTCTGGTTGGATTATAGATTCATTGTTCTTTAACCTGTTTTTGTTTTTTGTTTTGTTTTGTTTTGTTTTGTTTTTTGAGTTTTGATGTCCTGATACCATATGTTTTGACTTTTTTGGCATGTTATTTATGTAATTACTATGGGATTTTTTCTTTTTGTTACATTGAGGCTTATGTAAAATATTTTAAGCTTGTAACACCCCTATTTTTTTTTAAATTTTTTTTCAACGTTTTTTATTTATTTTTGGGACAGAGAGAGACAGAGCATGAACGGGGGAGGGGCAGAGAGAGAGAGGGAGACACAGAATCGGAAACAGGCTCCAGGCTCTGAGCCATCAGCCCAGAGCCCGACGCGGGCCTCGAACTCACGGACCACGAGATCGTGACCTGGCTGAAGTCAGACGCTTAACCGACTGCGCCACCCAGGCGCCCCTAACACCCTATTTTAAGCTGATAACAACTTCAGTTGAGTTTTTAAACTTGACACTTGTACCTCTCTCTCTTACATTTTAGGTTATTGCTGTTACAATTTAGATGGTTTTTTTTAATTGTGTAATTAAGAACAGATTATTGTAATTATGGTTACTTTGAATACCTTTGTTGTCTTAAAACTTGTAAACTAGAGTATTATTCACCACTGTTACGTATTGTAGAATCTAGCTCTGACTGTATACTTACCCTTACCAGTGAGATTTACAGGATCTTTTTGTATTTTTATGATGGTATTTGGTATTCTTTTACTTCCACTCAAAGAACTTCCTTTAGCATTTGTTATAATGCATTTCTGATGGTAATGAACTTCTTTTGTTTATTTAGGAAAGTCTTTGTTCCTCCATCATTTCTAAAAGACAGTTTCACTGGGTATAGAACTCTTGGTTTATAGTTAATCTCTTTCAATATTTTAAATATGCCATCCCATTCTCTTCTTGTCTGAAAGTTTCTGTTTAGAAATTTGGCAGGAATTTTGTGGGGGTTCCCATGTATGTAACCGTCTTTCTTTTCTCTTGCTGCTTTTAAAATTCTTTATTACTTCTGACAACTTGATTATAATGTGTCTCAGTGTAACTCTGTTCAGGTTCAACCTATTTAGGGTCCTTTGGACCTCATGCATCTAGATGTCCATTCCTCTCCCCAGTTTCTGGAAGTTTTCAGCAATTATTGCATTAAATATACTTTCTCTTCTCATTCTGGAATCTCCATAATGTGAATATTTTTTCTTTTATTGTGTCCCCATAATTCCTGTAGGCTTTCTTTATTCTTTCATCGTTTTTTCTTTTTGCTTCTTTGACTATATAATCACCTTTCCTCCAGGTCATTGGTTCCTTCTTCTGTATTGGTGAGTCTACTCTGAAAGCACTATTGAATTCATCAATTTAGTTTCTTTTCAACTCGGGGATTTGTTTGTTTGTTTATTGCTGGTTGCTATTTCCTTATTGAATTTCTTGTTTTGTTTATGCATTGTTTTTCTAATTCATTTCCTTGCTGTGTTTTCTTGTTCACTGAGCTTCTTTAAAAGATTTTCCTGAATTCTTTGTCTTGACAGTGCATAGATCTCAATTTTGGGGGGGCCAGTTATTGGAGCTTTGTTAGTTTCCTTTGATGGTGTCATATTTACCAGACTTTTTATGATCCTTATTCCTTGGGTTAATATCCACGCATTTGAGCAATCAAGATACTCTTCCAGACTTTGCAAGTTTCCTTTGGCAGAGATGGCTCTTCACCAGTCAGCTCAGCTTGGGTTTCTGGGTGTGTTTGCTGGAATGTCCTTGGGCAAGTGGGATGGGCTGTTTTTGTCTGTTTTGGAGGTGAGGCAACTATTTGTCCTCAGGGATGGAAGAGATGTGCCACTGGCATGGAACAGTTGGATAGGATTTCAGGCTCTGTTCCCTATCTGAGTGAGGCTGTGGGATGGGCTCCATGGTTGGTTGGAATCTCCGATTAGGCTTTCTAGATGGTCAAGACTGGGTATTTTATTCAGTAGGAGATTGAGGCTATGAATTAGCTGGATTAGCAGGATAGCAGGATGGTATCCAGCACCTGCGTAGTTCATTATTTGGGTATCTGAATCAGGTGAGAGTGTACTGAATTCCCTTGTCAGGTGAGGCTGCCAGTTTTGCTCTGCAGATGGGCAAAGCCATGGGCTGTGCTCGGTGTTTATGTGCCACTGTACTTTGGGTTATGGAATGGGCTCTACCGTTGCCTGTGTGTTCGGGGTAGATTGGCTGAAGGCCATAATTCAGCAATCAGCAGGGCTACGAATGACACTGCCTGCCTGGGAACGTTAGGAGAAACAACTCTCAAGCTGCTAAAGCTCTTTGTTGATCTAAGTCAAGCCAGCTTGCACCCTGAGTTCTCTGACTGAACAGGGCCACTGGGCTTGGTCTGCAAACTATTGGCTCTGCTTGCCCACCTCTTGGATCAAGTGCTACTGGGCTCACAGCTTCGAGGATGTGTCACCAGCCCATCTGGTCCAATGGGGCCAAATAACACCCTGCACGGTGTGTGGAGCTATGTTGCTGCTCCCTTGCCTGGATAAGATATAAAGGCGCCACTCCAGGTTACCCTCAGTTTCCCAAGTAGCCCCCTTAGTTGAGAGGAGCCAAGAGTTACCCTCAGCCTTGGTGGTGAATGAATCCTCCACTTGTATGTAGCACAGGAATACTCCATGCCCAGTACTGGCTTTGCTCTGCAGATGATCAGCTCTGCTTCCTCAACTGCCTTTGGCTCAAGTGTCACTGGGTCACACTGCTTACACTTGTCACCAGCCGTTGTAGTCAGATTGTGCTGGAAGTTACTCCCCATAGCAGGTAAGGCTGTGATTCAGCCCCTTGCCTGGGCGTGGGCGAACTGGGCGCTAGGGATGGCAAAACTTGTTTGAAGATCCAAATCAGACAGATCCGCACTGTGCAGTGAGTTCCCTGATCACGGTGCACCCCCAACTGGAATGTACAGATGAGTAAAGCTGTTCATTGATATTACTACTTGGGCACCACAGATACAAACTCAGTCTGCCCAGGTCCCTGTGCTGGGTGTTAGAAGCCCTTCCCTGCCTCACTGGTAGTCAGTTGTCCAGTGATTGAGCCCCGCAGACTCCCCCTGCAATCCCTGTGGTGCAAGATCAGACTAGGGTCTCCTGCAAAGCAACTCAAAACTTTGAGGGCATTGCTGTTGGTCCCTGTGGGTTCATTTTCCCATTAGCGGAATTGAAGAGACCTTTCCCTGGGGTGCTGCCATGGCCTGGGGGAGGGGCAATATGGTCACCACGTGGCTGTTTCTCTTACTCTTCTAATGTGGTCTGTCTCGTTCTCTGTGGTAACAGGGGTGTACTTCAGCCTTACCTCTGTGTTCAAGGATTCTCTCAGTGGTGTCTCGTTCTTGAATGGTTGTTTCCTGTCGTGAAGTGAGTAAAGACAGGAACCGTCTCTATCACCGTCTTGGTGACGTCACTTGGTTTCCTGTAAATCTTACTGATATTTGTTTCATTGAACAAAAAGCCCACCCACGAATCCCTTCAGAACATTCTAACTTTGGACCGAGAATTAGGAGACTACAAAATAGTGCTGGTAAGATTCTTAGCAGCCCTGTTGGCTGGTTGAGAGAGTCGGTAAGGAGTCAGATGTCTGAATTTGAGAATAGAGAGACTGTAGGTCCTGGCTCGTAAAAATGTGGAGTTATGTGGCTGAGGCGAGATGAAGGACAACATGCTCGAGGAGAGGCACTTAGGGAACTGAGAGATCAGGTATGGAAGGATCGGTTATGAGGTGACCTCTGTGGCTACAGAGATACTGTATGCGGCGGACCGTTAGAGCCAGAGCACCTGAAGAAGCCCAGGCAGATTTGCCAGGAAGCTAGTGACGCTGAAGTGTCAAGGGCCCTCTGTTACAGAGGGGCAGTTTTACATTCGTAATGTTTTCCTCTTCTAGTCTGTCCCCAGCCGCAACCATGGAAGCTTCAGTTCTCCTGATTCCTGGCCCCATTCCGGGCTTTGTGGAGTGAACTGGAAATCACAAAAGTAATCGTGGCAAGAGTAGTGTTAGTTAATGCTAATAATATTAGTGATGTTAGTGTTAATACTGTGCTCAGGGAATGGGCGGAAGTGCATAAGTGGTCTGAGGGTGATGGCAGTTGGGAGAGAAGAAACAGGCGGTGGAGACTGTCGATCTAAGATTAGTAAACTGTTGCCCACCAGCTGTCTGCTTGCTTTTACAAATAAAGTTTTGGTGGCACATAGACATGTCCCTTCATTTACATGTATCTTTGGCTGGATTTGTTTTATAATGGCACTGTCGAGTAGTTGAGACACAGACTGTGTGACCCATAAAGCCTGAAACATTTACTATTATGGCCTTTTAAGAAAAAGCTTTGCCAGCCTTCGGTCTAGAAGCAGCTGTACGGAACAAGACGACACCACCTAGAAATGTGTAGAAGGAAGCGGACAGTTTGAAGGCTTTTGCTAACGACTGTGAGTTCCACGTGTCATAATGGAAGGGGCTCCGGTTGAAAATGGTAGACAGTTGCCTCTGAAGGATGATGTGCAAAATCGTCTTTCTGTTTTGACCGCAGGAGACGGTGGGTGAACAACTGTGGTCATAAGCTGCGGTGGCAGATGAGGTAGGGATAGTGGGCGTGGTGAGTCCACGTGGTCTTAAGGCTGAGGAGCGTGGTCAGGCCGCAAGGATGGCGGGGTGAGGAAAGGTGGTGGGTTCCAAGAGTACAGGGTTTGGGAACTCCTTGCCGGCCCCTTCTATTAGAGGGTGGAAGGGAAGAGAGGTGGGGAGGCTCCTGCGGCCTGCAGAACAGTCTGCTTCCAGTCTCTAGAGATGAGCACAAGGTCCGATTTTCCTTCATGCTCTGCTGCTTCTCAGACCCCTTGGTTACTGACTGTGCAGACTGATTTTTCCAAAGCTGGGTAAGATCTGATGCATGTTTGCAAACCCAGAGCGTGTTAAGATTCACTGGAGTGTGGCCACGCGAAGAGTCATTGGTGACCTGCCACTCTGTGGCCTTGAATGTAAGTGGTTGGTTTGAATTAGGTCTTCCTGTTAATCTTTATTTTGGATAAATTCTGGCTCAATCACTCGTTTATATATTTATTACAGTTCCCACAGAATTAAGTTCCCTCTTCCAAACAGAGCTGTTTCCAACAATGATACTTGAAAAGTCACCTGCATATAAGTGAACTGTAAGGTAGAGGAGGAAATGAGCATTCTTGCTTTCGAGTGCTTCACAACAGTGCTGTGTTAGGCCGGCGTAAACGGAGTTTCATCCTCAGACCATGCACTAACAGCGCTGAGAGGTCTCTGGAGGGTCTGCTCCCCCCGTGCTCTCCTGTATCAAGTGCTCTGACGGATCAAGCATGTGGAACAACGTGGACACTGATGATTCTGAGTTGAAAAGCGAGAAGAGTTGGCCTCCAAAGGGGAAGAACTTTTTAGAAAAACTAAACCAATTAATTTCACTTACATGTTCCTTTTTAATGTACATAGAAAGGCAGGAAGCGAGTGACTCCATATCCGAAGTCTCAGAGAGCACTTGCATTGAGGGTAGGATAGGGTTTTAAGTGATCCTTCTGATCCATGGCATCTCAGACTCAATGAGGTACGGGAGGTGGTATATGGGAAGGCTTCAGTACGGTGCCCACCGCCTCTCAGACTGGTAAAGAGAGTCGCCATCCCACCAGCATGCACCCGCATTACGCAAGTCAGGTTTTTTGCTTAACCGCTTTCAGTTTTAAAGGAACCATTTAGGGCGAGAATTATAAAACAAAGTAAGACCTTGTGTTTACATTTGAAAAATATCAGAGTTATTAACATTTTAAAACTGGCTGCTGGCCTGTCCCTGTGCGATGACCTTTCAACAATGGATATTAATTCCAGCTCAGTTTCACCAGCAGAGAAATGTCAGGAAAACGTATTTACGTGACACACTGCCGCAGCCAGAAAACTGTAGCGCCTCTGAAAGAAACATTTGAAGAAGTTAGGTTTGTCCCTGCTGGTTTGTGCTAATGTCAGAAATCAAAATACTCCTTTCTTACCAGGGTTATTATAAAACTCCCTGAATTGGCGTTTACTTAAGAGACCGGGAAGTCACTGAGAGCTGCTTGGGCTTTGCACGGGTACTTGAAAGCTATCTTAGATTCTTTTACTTTTATGAACGAGATTCAAAATTAGGCTGTACAGTAGAGGTTGGCAAACATCTGCAAAGGACCAGATAGCAAATGTTGTAGGCCTGTAGGCCGTATGGTCTTTGTCAGTACTATGGGTGCAAGAAAGCACCCATAGAGAATCCATGAATGAATGGACATGACCTTGCTTCAGTGAAATTTTATTTCCAAAATGAGGTGGCCAGCCCACTGGCCATAGTTTTCCAACCTCTGTTATACAGTAACTAACTCAAACTATATCAAAAGTACTCTTAAGTTTTTACAAGCCAACATATTTGTAAAAGTTAGTTATTAAATTTTGATTCAAGTTAGGAAATAACAACACAAAGAAATAACAGGAAGTTGCATATAAATTCATATGTGCAGGAAGAGCCTGCTGCCTTTATAGTGGTGAAGACACATGAGGAAGAGCAGAAATTTGCCTAAAGGGTTTACTCCAAAAATGATAATTAATAAATCTCATTGTGTCAATTAGCCGTTGCTAGATAATAAACCACCCCCAGGCTGAGTCACTTAAAATAAGCCCCTTATTTTCTCACCATTCTGTGGGTTGGCAGCATGGGCTGGGCTCACTTGTCTGCCTGGATCCTCGGCGGGGCCTCTCATCCTCCAGGGGGGCTCCCTTGGTCTTCTTCACACGGTAGCCACCTTCAAGAAGAGCCCGCATGAGAGCTGCGAGGCCCCTCAGAAATGTCGTGCCCCTTCCATCACACGCTGTTGGTGGAGGGAAATCACGAAGCCAGGCTGGTTCGGGAGCTGAGAAAAGAGACTCCGCCTCTTGACAACAGGAGCTGCAAAGAGTCCTTGGCCATCTTTAACCCAGTTCAGTTACCTAGACATTTAGAAGCAGAACTTCACATGGCCCCACAACTGGTGCACTAGGGGTCGGCAGACTGTTCTGTGAAGAGCCAGACAGCACATACCTTAGGCTTGGTGGCCACAGACTCGGGCAGCTACTCAGCTCCGCTCCTGGAACTCCAAAACAACCGTAGGCCATACATAAAGGAATGAGTGTGACTGTGTTTCAGTAAAAACTTATTTACAAAAGCAGAGAATTTGAACCCCTGATCTGGTTCCTTCAGTCCTGGTGCCAGGCATCGTTCACGTGTGAGGAACACAGCAATGAACAAAACCGACAGAAATCTCTGCCCTCGTGGAACTTAGGTTCCGGGGGAGGAAATGAACAGCAAACCAAATAAACGAACAAGAGGGTGATGTTAGATGGCATTAGATGTTACAGGGTGACGAGTACTGAGGAAAAAGTAAAAGGACGAAGGGATTAGGAAACGTCTGGATGGGTGTGGGATAGAAAACCCTACCTTGGGTAGCCAAAAGCCTCACTTTGAGGGTGATTGTTAAGTGAGGATGTGAAAGAACTGAAGAAGCAGATCCCTGGGGCGGGAGGCGGGGGGCAGATCGGACACGAAGAGGGCGCGTGCCTGGCATGTCAGACGAACAGCAGGAGGCCGAGTGGCTGCAGTCCTGGGAAGGCTGGTAAGCACAGTGGCAAACATCAGAACTGGCTGGTACGTTCAGGGTGCACGAGGTTATAATTTTTGTCAAAAGCTATCGAAAGCTTTAAAATCATCTGGAAACTTGTGGTAGACTGCAATTCAGTTTTAATGGAGGATTGGGTAATTGGTTGGTAGACTACCCTACCTACCTACCTACCTACCTACCTTGACTAACTTGTAAAGGTTAGACCATTGGTTTGGGTGAAGCTAATGATAATTCAGGTTAAAAAAAATCCTTCAGTGAGTCAGCTCCTGCCCAGGGCTGGGATCTCTCATTGGCTGTCACCTTGAGAGATTACTGCATGAATGCCTCTGGCATTAGAAAACCTCTTTTTTTTTTTTTTTTTTTATTCACAAAGCAGCGTACTCCATCTTTGAGAAAATCCTAATTATTAGAAAGTGTTTCTTTATATTGAGCTGAAACTGGCTTCTCTCTTAATTTCTACCCTACTTGATTCCTGTTTCCCCCTTTGGAGCTACTTAGACAACATTTGTTATTTTAGTTACCTGCAGGGGGAATAAAGTACCTTACCCTGTTGAGTGTGTGAGTCGAGTTTAGACTACAGTGATATCACAATTTGTGTTTTATAATATCTTATCGTTTAAGATGCCAGAGATATTTCGTTGATTTTTTTAAGCTGTTAAGAGACATATTTATTTCTCTGCTGCCCTCTGTTAATAGCATCCCTTGTGAACATCTCTTTCAAAATACGTAGTGTTCCTTGATTTCGACATTCATTTTATTTCATCAACTGAGAATTTATTCAGTTATACCAATTTATCCTAAACGGTGTTTCTTTTCAAGTCCTGTTGGCTGTTGTCGGTTTACAAACCACCCCATAAATCAGTGAAGTGAAACAAAAATCCTATTATTTTGACTCGTGTCTCTAAGCTGACTGGCGCCCAGCTCTAGGCTAAGCTGTGAAAACTTTGCATGAACAGATTGCCTAAGTAGCATCAACTCTAATGGACCCCGATGGGCTCTTGTAGGGTTCTCTTTAGTTCTGGACACAGTCCAGCTGACCCTAAGTGCATTAATGGCCATAGTCAATGGCACAAACATAAACCTATTAGTCTTTCAGGACACAGAGGTCCCAGGGTGACCCACTGACTGCCGTGGCCTAATTTCCTTGGTGGCCCCAAGCATTTCACCTCAGTTTTCTGAACCCCCATCTTTCTAAATGCCCTGTTGTACCTCACAGCAGTTTCTGTGCCCTCATGCCTACAGACTCCATCATGTGGGAGGAAAGACTGATTTTAAGGATTGATATTTTAAAGTTTCTCAAGACAATTATAGAAAATACTTTTTTGTATTTAGTGAAATTTCGGTTGTTTAAACTGTAGTTTTAAAAATTGAGATCGAATTCCTACGCCACAAAATTCAACATTTTAAGTTCCTAATTTATTGGTTTCAGTATTGTCACAAGGCTGTGTAACTATTTCCACGGTATAATTCCAGAACATTGTCATGACTTCAAAAAAACAAAACAAAACAAAACAAAACACAGACCAAAACCCATGTATCCCTTCCATTTGTTCCCTTTTACTTCTTCTCCCAATCCCATGGAAACAACAAACCTGCTCTCTTTATGGATTTGCTTCTTCTGGACATTTTATATAAATGGAATCACACAATATGATATGTGGCCCTTGTTTGATTTCTTTCCCTTAACATAATGTATAAATTTTAATGTTTAAAAAAGGCACAAATAATCGAGTTTAGAATATTGTTACCCAAGAAACTTGTACATATTTAAATAACAATTTCGTTACGTATTTGAATTTTACTTTCTTCTATCTTGATATCACTAAAACTTTGCATTAACAAATTGCCCCCATTTGCTTCAAAGAGTGTTTAAACATGTCTACCTAAATCTGAAGTAAGTTCCCATGTGAAAAGCAAGTTTAATTCAGTAGCTTTCCTCCGTAAGAAACTATTCTCATGTTAAATGAGGAAAATGGCATTGTATGAGTGAGTGTAAAGTGAAAATACTCTCAAAAAAGTTGAATTTTAACTGAACATAGAATGGGCCTTGCTTAAATTGACATGAAATTATTTGTGAGGATACTGTTACCAAACCTTTCCTAAGAGTAGTATAAGGTGGATGCCAGATGGGCTTTTCTTTGTTCAAAGACGCGTTCACCTCTCTTCTTGGTCAAGCTAGTATTTGGATAAAGACAGACTTGTAATAAAACTTGGAGACAACAAGGATCCCAGCTTAAATGTTAGGCTATATCTTTTTCTTGGCCAAGAACACACCGCAGGCTTAGTTTTCAAAGCCGCATGTGGGGATGAGATAAAACTAAGTGTCTGGAAAATCTTTAATTGAGCTCAGTCTCTGCAGGTCAGTACTTTTCTTTAGTGGAATCGTGAGGTACGTCATAAGATTCCAAAGTGTGTCTTTTCTTGGCTTGCCACTCACACTAGCCGATAGTTTACTTAATGAATCAGCAGAAAAGCCAGTATTCTCCCCTTTCCCCCATTTTCTTGGTTTCCTACTTTGCAAAGTTGCTGTAATAATATTTATCTAGGTACTCTGCAGGTGAATGAATTGTTGCAGACTTTGAAACCCCTCAGAAAGGATGCTGTAATTAACAAAACACTCCCTAACAAGAAAGCTATAAAATGGATTCTTTATATATATATATAAATGTCTGTATCTATAAGTTTCAATTAACAAATCCAAGCACACAATTAGACTTAGGTTCTAACAGAAAACCATAACAAATATTGACCTGCAAAGGCAGGGTTTTGGAGAAAGTGGTTTCAGGATATAGGAGTTATTAGCTTGGACTGTGCTTCTTGAGGGCATGTCTGCCTATGAGCTGTGGCCAGTCTCCTGTCTTATCACGTTATTTATATGTCCGACTCTGAGACGGAGTGCGTTACTTGAGTTTTTCTTCCATGAAATGAAAAATCTAGAGATCTGGAGTTCCAACATCCTATTCTGTCCTCACAGTGGGACCATGAAATTGGTTTTCTCGTTGATAAGAGCTTAAATCTTCTTTGCAGGGTTGGTAAGATTTAAATGAGATCATGTGTGTAAAGCACTTGACAAATAACGGAGCCCCAACAAATAGTAGCTATTTTTATTACTACTCTTTTGGTGTCGTGCTTGGTAAGTAATAACGAATTGCTAGGTGAACGACAGATTTTATTTTTTTAGGCCCTTTTGTATGTTTCTGGATAATGTAACGGGAAAAAAGCCACTTAATTTTACTCCCACATCCCCAAGTCCATATAGAACAGAAGCCCAACTCCATCTTCAGTGAAGAAAACACACCAGAACCTGTAAAACTTCAAGCCAAAACCTTTGAGGTACACTTGCCAGATACTGTGAATTCTGTACAAAGATGAGCGATATACACCCCATGAGACTTTGATCAAGGTCTGTATTTTCTCCAGGTAAATGCCACAGCCTTGAAAGACATATCTCGTAAGTCCTTGATTGGAATGACAAGATACAGGCCAGCCACGTGGTGATCTCCCTATAGTGATAACTGTTCAGAACCACAGGGACCTTAGGAAACCCACGGGAAATGGGGGGCTGCAAGGGAGACCATGCTCATGTGCCATTTTTGTCATCTCTGAACTTGCCTTCAAGGCGAAGGCAGCAACGGAGGGCCTCTGGCTGGAACTTATGTCCAAAGTGGCTTAGCCACTGGTCTGTTGGATGCTGAAGAGATACATGTGGAGGCTGCGGACTGATCCCACTCATGCTGGCCCTGTCCCTCCCCGTATTTGTTCAGCAGGTACCTGTTATTTTTCAAAGATGAATAATTGTCAGGAAGGAACCATCCATAAAAAATGGAAGAAAGGAACCTAAGTGAAAGGTTGAGAAAGGACAGACATTTCGAGAGAAACAGAATCCACGTTTTTTAAGTCTGAGAGATTTAAACAGGCTCACTCCAGAAGAAGGAGCAAGGAGAGATGTGGGGGCTCAGAGGAGACACGAGACAGAGAAGGAAAGGAACTGCAAACTGGAAGAGCTTGGGAAGAAACGGAAGAGGAGAACCTTCTATTGTGATACTGCATGCTCTGTGTCACAGATGCAAAAGCCACACCAGACTCTGCAAAAAACCAAGTCAGTACAACTGAAAGTACCATCAGGTAGCAAATAGCCTATTTTTTGTGTCCTGTTTTTCGTGTAGCAATAGCCAGAATGATCATTTCAGGGGCAAATCTTCTATTGCTCCCTGTACTAACTCTCTACCGTTTCTAGGAGCAAGAATGGAATCATTAACATAGCATACAGCCCCTATTCCTACTTCATCTCAAGCCACTTTTCCCTCTGCTGTCGGTGCTTTGGCCTCATTCACTTTATCTCAACTGATGTCATGTTCTTTCCACCCCACACCTTCCCATGTACCATTCCCCATCCTTCTTGCCTCGTTACTGCCTTCAGAGTTCAGTTCAAACACCATTTTCTCAAGGAAGCCTTTGTTGATACTCCATGTTCTCCTCCATTGTGCTTATCACAGCTTTAATGAAAATACAAATTAGTTGGTTAATTGCTTAACGTCCAAGTCCTCTGTCAGAGCGAAATCCCTATGAAGTTCAGAACCTGCCTGTTCCATTCACGATGGTCTCCCCTGCGTAGTTCCTGGTGCATGGTATTTGCTCAGTAAATTTGCACTGATGGGATGAATGATAGTGGATTACCCAGTGTAGTGTTCATGTTCCATTTCTAGAATAAGTGCTTTGAGTCTCTGCCCTCTGTTCACAGTTTCAGCCACAGAATGCCCTGGCCACGTGTGTTGTCCAACTGCTGGCCTCCTCTGTAGTGATAGGCTTTGTATCTTTCTTCCCGCCCCATATTTACATAAGACGTCGTGTGCTAGACTCTTTTAAGGCCACCGAATCGGATGAAATTTGAGCATCCTACTGATTTTTCCTCACTTCTCACCTAGTTCCTCACTTTTGGGATCCAGCTGGCTGATCTCCTACGGGCAGATCCGACGCTTTGAGAACACACTGAAGATCACTGTCACAGGCTGAGACCATCATCTTGGGTTTAGCAGAGCAATTTCGGGGAGCTAAAAACTTGCAGTGATCTCATCTTGCATCTTTTATTGTATTTAATTTTCAAATAAGGAGAGCTGGGTGTTAAAGGGCACTGTCCACTTATCTTTCTTTAACGTTTCATTGAGGCAGAAGGGCCCGTGCATCGTTCTTCCCCTTCCCAAGGACGTCCTCACCAGCCCTCAGCTAGGCTTCTTAATGGCAGAAATACTCAGAAATAGCAAAACCATGTTATCCCTTACCAAAGTTTTTTCAGTAAAAGGAAAAAACACTTAACAAGCTTTTTTATTAAATCAGATTAAAAACGTGTTACATAGGAGGAAGGGATATATAACAGAAGGTGTGAATCTATATATTAGTGTCAGGGAATAGCATCGAATGAGTTGTGCCTCCTCGAAATATTTCAAAGAGTTCCTGAGAAAGGTTTTCACAACTTGCTTTAAGAAAAAAGATACAAGGGGCGCCTGGGTGGCGCAGTCGGTTAAGCGTCCGACTTCAGCCGGGTCACGATCTCGCAGTCTGTGAGTTCGAGCCCTGCGTCGGGCTCTTGGGCTGATGGCTCAGAGCCTGGAGCCTGTTTCCGATTCTGTGTCTCCCTCTCTCTCTGCCCCTCCCCCGTTCATGCTCTGTCTCTCTCTGTCCCAAAAATAAATAAAAAACGTTGAAAAAAAAATTAAAAAAAAAAAAAGATGCAGAGCCATCATTTAGGGAAGGATTTGGAGGAGTCAGCATGGAAGTGAAAGAGGGGCACACGGTTTGGCAATTGAGTAGCTGAGTTTGAATCCTAAGTCTACAAGTTACCTGTGAGATACTTTAGGTCCTAATCTCTTTAGGATAATGGTACCTATTTCACGTGTTGGTTTCGAGCATTACATTATAATACATATAAAATTTTCATGTGTAATTAATAAAATTAGTGTAAGTATTTCAAAGTAAGTACTAAAAACAGCTGAGCGGTCCTCACGTGGGACCGTGTAAGCAGATCATTGGAAGTGAAGCCCGAGATAAGTCATTCGATTCTAAGACACTGCCAGCCATTTAAAATGAATTAAACTTTACCACTTCAAATAGGTTGTAATGCAATGTGCTGAAAAATCCCCAAATACGATCTCTGAGCCATTGTTCTTTTTTTATAATTAGATATTTATTTGTGAGATTCTTTCTCTTTCCTTCTTTCTGAGATATACTTGACATGTAACAATGATATGTTTGTAAGGTGTGTAATGTGTTGATTTGACACGCATACATTGCAGAGTTATACCGTGTTACATAATTACCTTTTTTGTGGTGGGAACACTTAAGTACGACTACCCTTTTAGCAACTTGCAAGTGTACAATACAGGACTGTTAACCATAATCACCATGCTGTACGTGAGAGCCCTGGACCTGATTCATCTTATAACTGAAAGTTTTTACTCAGCCGTTGTTCTTAAGAAGTTACAGAGAAATAGCGTTGCCTAAGATCCATTTACAAAAGGAGGGAAGGACTTGAGAAGGACTTCAGAACTCTAGGTAAGGCTGTCTTAAAATGAGGATGCTGTTAGTTTGTGATAATTGAGAAAAAGAAGGTTGATCAGGGAATGCCCAAGACCTTAATTAAGAGGCATTATAATGGGGGGTACCTGGTGGCCCACTTGGATAAGCATCTGACTCTTGGTTTCGGCTCAGGTCGTGATCTCATGCTTCGTGGGATTGAGCACTGTGTGGGGCTCTGTGCTGAGAGTGTGGAACCTGCTTGGGATTCTCTCTCTCTGCCCCTGCCCCGCTGGCATGTGTGTGCTCGCTCTCTCTCTCTCTCTCTCTCTCTCTCTCTCTCTCAAATGAGTAGACATTGAAGAAAAAAAAAAGGAGGCACTAATGGAGATGTCATCTAGAGGATGGAAATCATGAACTCCTAGGTTATACAATTAAGAAAGACTGTGAACATTTGGAAAGAGAACTGTTTGGTTGGGTAATGGTAGCTTATGGAGAAAAGGAACAAAATTTCAGTAGATTAATACAAAAGAAGTTTATCAGTTATGTAATAGTAAAATATGTGGCCTTCTTGGTTAGCGGGTGGCTTTCTTCCATGCGGTGCCCATCTCTTTCCGTTTCATGGCTCTGTTACTCCCCTGGGTCTTAGCATCCTTCACATCCAGCAGGCAGAATAGTAAAATAGTGGAGAGGTCAGGCCTTCTTATTAAGAACACCAGCTAAAGGTGAAAATACTTGAAAATCGTTCATCTGATAAGGGATCCATTTCCATAATATATAAAGAACATCTACGACTCAACAACAATACCCAAACAACCTAATTCAAAAATGGACAAAGGACTTGAATAGACATTTCTCAAAAGAAGACATACGAATAGCCAGTAAGCACATGAAAAGATGCACAGCGTAATTTGTTATTAGGGAAATGCAAATCAAAACCATAATGAGATGCTACTTGATACCGGTTAGGATGACCATTGATTTTTTTTTTTTTTAAGGGAAATAAATGTTGGAAAGGGTGTGGAGAAATTGGAACCTTTATGCATTGCTGATGGCAGTGTAAAATGGTACAGCTACTATTGAAAACAGTACGGTGATTCCTCAAAAAAATCAAACACAGAATTACCATATGATCTAGCAATCCCCCTTTTAGGTGTATGCCCAAAAGAATTGAAAACGAGGACTCCGGTACTTAAACACAAATGTCGGTTGCGGTGTTATTCACAAAAGGCAAAAGGTGGGAACAGCCCGCATGTCCATCAACAGATAAATGGATGAACAGTGTGGTGTCCGTAACAAATATGTGTGCAGTGGAATATTATTCAGTCATAAAAAGGAATGAAATTCTGATACATACCACAACATGGATGAACTTTGTAAACATTACCCTACGTGAAAGGAGCCAGACACAAAAGGACACATACTGTATGATTTCACTTATATGAGGTACCTAGAATAGACAAATTCACAGAGACAGAAAGTGGAATGGCAGTTACCAGGGGCGGGGCGGAGAGGGGTGGGAGTTACTGTTTCATGGGTACAAAATCTATTTAGGATGATGAAAGTGGTCTGGATACAGTGGCAATGGTCCTACGACATTGAGGACGTATTTACTACCACCGAATTGTAGACTTTTTGGTTAAGATGGTAAATTTTATGTGGTGTATATTTTACCACAACTGAGGGAGAAACTCAGCTAGAAATGACACACATTTCCTTTGCTCACATTCCATGGGTGGTATGGCCATTTTAGGTTGCAGAGAGTTTGAGCAGCGGAGTGCATGATTGAACAGCCTCTTCCCAGCAATGATGGCACAGTTTGGAAAGAAGCGTGAATATTTTGTGAACGGCCAGCTATTTTAGACACAGAGATCAAGTTTTAAAATGTTTTTTAGTATGTATGTATGTTGCAAGATAGTATAAATCCAGTTTAGAAGGCAACCTCTTGGAACGGTAGAATCATAAGACCCTGAAAATTTCTTAGCAAACATGAACTGAGTAAAAGAAATATTAAGGTTCCCATTTTTCTAATTTTAAGTGCATTAAATGTTTATAATGACTAAAATGTTTCTTATATTAATGTGTGCTCCGTGTCTTAGTAAGGCGTTCGTGACTTGACTTCGCTTCTCCTGTCCCTGTTTTCCCCACATGTTCCTATATACTTTAAACTCAAATTCTGTCCCACACTGCATTTCAGAAGGGGTGTACTTTCTGTTGTCCCAGCTGTGGGGCTTCAGATGTCTCCTTGCTTTGAGGAAGAATGTTGAGTTTACCTCTGGGTGAAACATGGAAGAAACACCACAGATAACACTAGAGGCCGCTTAGCTTAAGGCATCCATGATGGTGAGGAAGGAATGGATGGAAGCCAGGCCTCTTAAGAAATGGCAGAAGATGCTGGGACGTTGGCTCGAGGGCCAGATGCGCTCCCAGCACTGTCTTCAGATAGGTGTCCACCTCTCCTGTGAAATGGGAGGAGGTTCATGCGGTGAGTCGCTCTAGAAGGCGGGACCTGGAGCCCTAGTGAAGGTTCCAGGGCAACCACTTCCTGTTCAACACGAGAAAGATCTTTCCAGCAGTTTGAAGACTCGGGTGTGGAGAGGTCAGCTTCTGGGCAAAGTGAGTGACACAAGCCTGGAAGGCAGACTGGACAGAGAAGCGATTCCAGTGCTCGTGGGAAGCCGGCTTATGGCCTCTAGAGCTTTTAGCAGCTCTGGAGAGTCTGTGATTCTTTCCTGCACTTGCCAATGTTTGCAAACATTCCTGCAGTCTCCAAGATGAAAAGCAGAGGAGGAGTTAATGTAATGAAAGGAAGCTATTAAGATGTAAATTGTTTTCCCCCATAAGTGCTTTCGAGATGTGCTGAAACATACATTCATTTTTATTCCCTTCTGTCTAGGCTGCAAACACTTGGGAACTAAAGATGGAAATGTGGAATCAAGCAGGTTATCCCCATACAAAGAGAGACCGCTAACATCTGGCTCTTTCCTTTTTTCCTTTAAAGGGTATAATCAGTGTTGCATAGTGTCTCTGACGCCTGCTCTTTTCTATCCTTAGTTTTAGAAGGAAAAAAATCTAGTGTCGGGCAGCAATTATTACAGTACTTTGCTGGCATATTCAGCAAACAGTAGGCCATTTAAACTGAGGACAGTTATTAATGGGATTAGAGCAGTAATAAAACTTTATAGAGGAGTTTAATAACTCATTTACAGACCATGAAACAAAGCTAATAGTCACCCTTCATGGGTGAAGTGTTCTATTTGTCCTGTGGTCCACTGCTTTGACTTTTAGTCAAATGTCAAGAGATTACTTAGATTTCAAACATCAGTATGTGCATCTTATTGTTAAAGCAGGTAGAATTTTGCATGCTTAAAAAATGAGGCCCCAAAGAGCAATGACCTAGCATTAACATTTTTAATAAAATGTTAGGTATCCGCTCTTTCCAGTTACAGATACATAAACGAGCGATTGGCAAACAATAAAATGATCTTTTGTCTATATAAGCACCAAACTTTGGATTGAATCCAGTCCTTTCCTCTAGGTGTCTCGTGGATATTAGCTATAAGTGGCTGAATAAATCAGTCCATTTATCTCTCATTCTGCTAACGACTTGTACCACGATTGAGTCTGTGTGGGCATTATAGTTTGTCCTTACCTCCTTCCTGACAGCTGTCTTTTACTGCCCCGTGTCCAGATTTCCTTTCCTGTTGGGGACGGTTGTCTGATTTGGATTTTATTTCGTTCCAATTTCATTCAATAACCGTTTTTTCAACTCACAGTGTCCAGAGTTGGAATATTCCTAAAAGTCACTTATTCAAGCCCCTCATTATGTGAATGATGAAAGTGGGGCCCAACAGGTGCAGAGACTTGCCTTGGGGGGTGGGGCTCCCACCCAGAAAAGCATCTGGGATGACCCTGAGATGCAGAGGTTCTAAACTTGAGCCCCCTTCGCTCACTGTGCCTTCAGCAAGGGCTGGCTCACCTCTGCCTCCGGAACACCAAGTATTTGATACAAGCTACTTGGTAACAGCCGCTCGGTATTCTTCTCTGCCTCTCCTTTGGAACCAAGAGTTTGCTTTAGTTTCGTGTGCTGTCGGTGAAACGGACTGGAACACTGCCCTCCCTCTTTGAGGCAGATATTACTGGTAACCTGAGGGCCCTCCTTTATAGACCAGGTTCATCATCTTCTCTCTTGATGTCCTTGGTGACCAGTGGTATGCATTTTCTTCCTTTTTGAGACTTCTGGCCAGTGTTTAGAAATGGCATCTCTGCCTAGAGAATAAGAACACGTACTCTTTAATCCTGGGCTTCTACCAACCGCACTCCAGCCGGAAATGGCAGTGACCTTAGGGCTCTGACAATAAAGAAAAAAGAAAGGACAATCGTCTGGGCACATGTCTATTTTATGAAATTAAAGGGGTAAGCAGATGGGTGGTAAGACCTTTCAGTGCTGCTCAGTCCTCCTGATCATATCTTGACAGAATGGCCAATCCTCAGGGTTTTACTAAGATAGCCTAATCAGGTATTTGTGATTGGATAAAGGGATGCTCATCTAGATTTTTCTGGTACTACATCAGGCATGCCATTTTTGCTCGATAAATATTTATTCAATGAATTAGTGAAAGAATGAATGAATTTGAAAATTATATTAAAGATGATGGCATAAGGTATGTACTTGTGAGTCAATCAGACAAGGAGAGAACAACAGTTCCTGTAATAATAATATAATAATAATAATAATAATAATAATAATAATAGCAACAACAACAGTGACAGTAGGGAGTGGGGCCCCAAATGGCATTTGGTTTTCAAAGATACAGCTACCTAGCATCGGACAATGTTAACGGGGTTTGCTTCTGAGCCCAGTTGTCCACCAGGCAGGGTGGTCGTCTTTTGAGGAAAACCAGCCGCCGAAATCCAGACAGCCCCCAGAGGGCCTTGACAATGGCAGCATGGGTGAAACCTGGTTTTGGCCTTGTGGGTTATTTTACTAAGGTGACATGTCCAACGTATGTTGTTAACGATATTACAGACTCCTACTGTTGAGGGGCAAAAATGTTACGTATAAAGGAAAACAAAAACATTTTCTTTCACAAGCCCCATCTCAACTTCATAGCAAAACCCAAATTAAAAAAAAAACAAAAAAACTTTAGTTTTCCTCCCAAACGTGAACTTCCCAGTTAAATGTGTCTAATCCTTTTCTGGTTGCAAATAGCCTGATTTTAAGTCTGTTTACAGTCTGTTCAAAATCCATTCCTCTCTCCTCCCTGAAGCAGAGTCTGGATCTACAGCAGTGCCTTGTATGTTCTTGTGGGGACAGGGGTTCCTTGAATCCCATTAGGATGAAATAAAAATGAAATAAACATTTTGCAACTGACTTGACTTTAATGGCATGAAATGACCTTTTAGTTTTTAATCAAGTACGCTTCATTATTTTTGAAAATATGACTTAGCATTTTATGATAGAGCAGTTTGCAGACTTGGTTTATTTTTTCTTAATTAGTAGACTTTTTTTTTTTTTTAAGCAGTTTTAGGTTTACAGAGAAGTTGCACAGAAAGTACAGAGAAGCCCCCCACCTGTTTCCTGCCTCCAGCCCCCAGCACAGATTCTCTTCCTGGAGCACACATCACTGTGCTCATCAATACTCGGTGAGCCAGTATTGATTCATTAGTATTATATCAGATCCATAGTTTGCTTTAGAGTTCACTCTTTGTATTGTTTAATTCTGTGGGTTTTACCAAATGCACGTTGTCTTGTATCTACCAGTACAGTAGCATATTAAATGGCTCTACTCCCCAAATCCCCCGTGTTCCATGTGTTCATCCTTCTCTCCCTCCCACTCCAAACCCCTGATCTTTTTAACATTTCTATAGTTTTACCTTTTCCAGATATCATATATTTGGAATCATACAGTGTGTAGCCTTTTCATATTGGCTTCTTTCCCAACAATATGCATTTAGGACATTTCTCCATGTCTTTTTGTGGCTTCATGGCTCATTTCTTTTTATTGCTGAATAATATTCCATTGTATTTACGATCTACATTCCATTGGGTTATCGCAGTTTGTGCATCCACTTACCCACTGAAAGGCTCTTGGTTGCTCTCAAGTTTTGGCAGTTATGAATAAAGCTGCAGTAAACATCTGTGTGCAGATTTTTGTGTGGACTTAAGTTTTCAGCCCATATGAGTACCAAAGCCCGTATGAATACCAAAGGGCACAGTTGCTGGACTGTATGGCATTCTTATGTTGAGTTTTATAGGAAAGCTCCAAGGGACACCTGGGTGACTCTGTCGGTTGAGCATCCGACTCTTGATTTTGGTTCAGGTCATGTCTCATGGTTTATGTGTTCGAGCCCTGCAAGGGGCTCTGCACTGACAGCGCAGAGCCTACTTGGGATTCCCTCTCCCCCTCTCTCTCTTTTTGCCCCTCCCTTGCTCGTGCTCTCTCTCAAAAATCAGTAAGTAAACATTAAAAAAAAAAAACAAAAAAAAAAAACGCCAAACCATCTTCCAAAGTCACTGAACCATTTTGTGTTCCCTCCAGAAAGGATCGAGAGTTCTTGCTCCACATCCTCACCAGCATTTCGTGTCAGTGTTTTGAACTCTCACTCTTCCATTAAGTTGTGGTGGTATCTTGTTTAATTTTCAATTCCCTAACACCATATGATGTGGGACATCTTTTCATCTGCTTCTTCGCCATCTGTGTATCTTCTTTGTTGAAGCTTGTGTTCAGATCTTCTGAGGGGTGGGGGTGGGGGGTTTAACTGGATTGTTTCTTATTGTTGAGCTTTAAGGATTCTTGGTATATTTTGGCTACAGGTCCTTTTGCGGATACGTGTTTTGTAAATATCTGTTCCCGTCTGTGCTCTTTTTATTTTCTTCTGGTTTAGTTAATTTTGGTACGAGGTTTTAATGGTGGCTATCGGTGAAAAAATGTTCCTAACAGTGCATAGATCTGTGTAGCAAAGGTGCACCATTGACTCTGCTTGCTCAATTATACTCATTTTCAAGCCCATAAACCGGTTATGCAAAGATTTGTTAATAATTTATTTAGCAAAATACCATTTTCCCAGAACATTGCCTATTCTTACAAACGAATTGGAACATTTTGCATTCTTATATAGATTCAAGACCTACTGAGATTTACTTGGAAAACATTTAAATGGGTGTGAAAACAGCTTTCAATTTTTTGGGTCATATTTTATTTACTTTTTATTGAGCTCTAACAGGCAGTAACAAAGTAGACCAGTTTTAAGCATGCAGCTTAATGATTTTTTACATATGTATGGACATATGTAAAACATATGTAAAACCTACGTCTAGATCCAGAGAAAGAACATTTTTACTACAATAGAAAGTTCCTTCAAATTCATTCCCAGTCCATGCTTTACCCAGAGCTAATCAGTATTCTGATTTCTAGAACAACTGATTAGTTTGTCTGTTCTTGAACTTCTTATAAAAGATATACAAAATACACCCGCTTCTGTGTCTGGCTACCTTCAGAGCATAATTGCTGTGAAAGTAATTCACATGGTTCCTTTTCATGAGGGTTTTTTCATTTAAAAAATTGCTATACAGTATCCCATTGTATGATTATATTGCAGGTTTCTCTTTTCCCATTGTTGGGCATTTGGCTTGTTTTCACTTGGTGGCTATTACGGATGAAGCTGCTTTTGATATTCTTGTACACGTCTTTTTGTGGCCATATTCCCTCATTTGTCTTGGATGCACACAGAACCACACGCATGCACGTGCACACGCACGCATATGTACGCCTACGAGTGGGGTTGCTGAGTCTTAGGAAAGATGTACATTAGTCTCCGGTAGATTTTGCCAAACAGTTTTCTAAAGTGTTGTGCTAATTTAATTTGCGTGTCTACCAGTAATGTCAGAGAATTGCAGTTGCTCTATGTATGTGGTACTTGTGTTTTTGAATTTTAGTCTTTCAGTTAGCGTGTAGTAGTATCTTGTTATGTTTCTAATTTGTAACATTTTCACATGTTGACTGGCCACTTGGATATCTACTTTTGTGCCTGTGAATACGTTTCACTCATTTCTAAAATTGGCTTGTTTGGTGTCTAATTGATTTATAGGATTCCTTATGTTTCTAGGTAAGATTCCTTGGTTGGATATGTATATTGCAAATAACTTCCTTCAGTTCTGTGGTGTTCTTTATGCTCCTCAACAGCAAACTTAATGAGCAGATGTTCATAATTTAAAGAAATCTTACATTTTTTAGGGTTAATGTTTTAATGAGGCATGTTTAAGAAATTTTGCCAAAGTCACAAAGATACTCTCCTATGCTTTTTTCTAGAAGCTTTATCGTTTACCTCTCATATGTAGATCTATGAAACGTCTCAAATTAATTTCTATGTATAGTAGGATATAATGGTTATGGCTCTCTCTTTTTTTTTAATCTGTGGCACTGTGTATTTAAAGTCTTTTTCTCTTTGTCTGATTTTCCTTATGGTATAATTTGAGGTCTTTAGGGAGCAGTCTTACAATACTTTCAGCCACCCAGTCAGATGATTGTAGAAACTTCATCAAATATCTTTGTTTGAATGATCTCTGTAGTAGTTAATGTTTTCACTCAGTGTTTAAACTTCTTTACCTTGAAGGAATGGGCGAAGTGTGTATGTTAAGGAAAAGAGTGTGCGTGTGTGTGTGTAAGTATCAGCTATATAGCATGCCGACAACTTGTTTGTTATCACAAAGTCTTATTTAGCAAGTACCTTTTTGTAAAGAAAAAACTGCATAAACCATCAAGTTTAGCAACTCTTTTAAGGTCTTAGCCATGAGATAAGCAGTGAATCCATGTGTTTTTCTGATCACTCTACATCTCATTAAAAAATGTTATGCGGTGCCTGTGTGGTTCAGTCAGCTAAGCGTTCAACTTTGACTCAGGTCATGATCTCATGGTTTGTGGGTTCGAGCCCCACATCGGAGGGGGGGGTTAACAATGTTTTTTGAAACATTAAAATTTTTTTTAAATATAAAAAACGTTATAAAGATTTGCCCATTGTGAAGATCTTATTTTTAATTTATTATTTTTAAATTTATTTATTTTTGATAGAGACAGAGCACAAGTGGGGGAGGGGCAGAGAGAGAGGGAGACACAGAATCTGAAACAGGCTCCAGGCTCCGAGCTGTCAGCACAGAGCCCGATGCGGGTCTCAAACCCATGAACCATGAGATCATGACCTGAGCCGAAATGGGACGCTCAACGGACTAAGCCACCCAGGTGCGCCAGGATTCTGTTTTTATAAAACTAACTGCATGAGTGGCCTAATGTTTGGGGAGGGGCACTCTTAACCCGGGTTGCCTGAGTTTGAGTCCTGGTTGTACAACTTATAGTCACTATGACCTTAGGCAATTCTTAACCTTGTCCGTGCTTCAGTGGCCTCACACTGAAGTAGGTTTAATTATAATATCCAGTATAGGATAATATCCAGTATAGGGGTTTGGTGCAAATACTACATAAAAATGAATATAAAGAAGTCAGAATGTTGTCTTGCACAAAGTTAATATTCCATAAATATTTTATATGCATATAGTCAGGTATGTATGGGTGTTTATTTAATTTTGTGATTTTTTCCTCTAGCACATTGTGTACTTTGCCATTCAGTAACCCTACTGCAGCAGTTTGTCAGGGAATGATCTAGAAACAAATTTTACTTGTGGAGTTATCTTTGTAACCTTACCCTGAGAATAATTTTATAAAAAATTGATATCAAAGCAGATATTCTGTAAGTGATTTCACTTATACCATTTTTAATAAAAACATCTCTAGTAAATAAATTATTTACTGTCAAGAATATATCTTTTCCAGAACATCTTTTCTTCAGTGACTCATAGAAAAAGTAATTCTTTGACTGTGTTTTGGGTAGGAATGTAGAATCAATTTTGAAGTAGCTATATTGTGATCCAGCCTCTCGTAATATGTAATTTGTTCTTGCTCCTTCAAGTTTTCAGCAGTATTTTAAAAATATAGCCAGCAGTATTTATTTTATTTAAAAAAAAAATTTTTTTTTCAACGTTTATTTATTTTTCAGACAGAGAGAGACAGAGCATGAACGGGGGAGGGGCAGAGAGAGAGGGAGACACAGAATCAGAAACAGGCTCCAGGCTCTGAGCCATCAGCCCAGAGCCTGACGCGGGGCTCAAACTCACAGACCGCGAGATCGTGACCTGGCTGAAGTCGGACGCTTAACCGACTGCGCCACCCAGGCGCCCCGCCAGCAGTATTTATTGATAAGGATTAAATTCCAGGTTCTGTTGTTTTTTTTTTTTTTTTGAGGGGGGAGGATATTGTTTCAGCCATTTTTACCATGAGAAGAAAAGTGTTGCCAGATGGTTTATGCTTTTTCTGACTTTTACTGTAAAGTGTGAAGCCTCATAGGAGCTTTTGTATATTGATCATTAAGTTTCATAAAATGTTGAGAGATACTAGACTGAAGATCACCTGAAATAAAGACGTTTTTCTATTCAGGTGCTTAGTTTTACATTTTCATGCTAATTATGACAGATCCATATTTCTAGCTAAAGTATCAAGACAGAATACACAGCAAACTCCTCGTAACAGTAGGTAGTTGTCAGAATTTCCATTTTTTAAGCTTTTCAGATCCCATTACCTTGTCATTGTTGTTAACATCCTAATGTGGTCGAGGAGAGCTGTAGGGAGCAGAGTCGCTCTGAGTCTTTTCTTGTGCTCATGTTATTAGTATTCCCTTCAGCTCCGCTTGTGGGTTTGTTGCAGGTAGCATTACAAGGACTTCTCTACTGTTTAATTTGTTAATTATTAAATTAATTTAGCCAAAATGAGGTCATATAATTGGTACATCCATTCAAGCAGAGGTACGTGAACTGCTGTTATGTCCCTGTGTGGTGAAATTTTGCAATAACTCCTTGCCCACTCTGCCTCCCCGAGTCTTGTTGCCCCCAGCCTTTCACCTGGATGCCCAGGTACCCCTGGCTTTGTGCAGAAGAATGATAAATTCAGTGAAAAGACCAGTTGTTGGTGGGTTTTCTTGTTTGTTTGGTAAAAATAAATGGCGCTATATATATATACATACACACACACATATGTATATATGTATATATAATATATAAATAATATATAAGTTCTAATATTTTTATAGTGTTTATTTTGAAAGATCATGAGTGGGGAGGGGCGGAGAAAGAGAGGAGTGGGAGAGAATCGGAGCAGGCTTCTCACTGTCAGCACAGAGCCTGATATGGGACTCTATCTCATGAACTGCAAGATCATGATCTGGGCTGAAATCAAGAGATGGACGCTTACCCGACTGAGCCACCCAGGCCCCCTGACGAGTTCTAATATTTTTTTAAACACACTCCAATTGGTCACTTTGGAGACCTCTGGTCTAAAATAACACAACATTTGCTTAAGTGCTAGAGAACAGGGAACTGATTTGTTCATGAAGGACTGAAGTTTGGAAGGCGAGAAAAGAGATCTGAGAGAAAAAATTAACGGAGAAGGTGATGAAAAATTGGTGGAAAGGTAAAGAAAAACCGTGGAAGAAAGAAGAATTCAAAAAAGGAAGAAGAAAAAAGAAGAAGAAAAAGCAGCAGCAAGGAAAAAAAAAAAAAGACTGGGATCCAGAATTTCTGCAATTCTCTCGCTTCTTGTCTCAAAACTTGGAAAAGAATGTTACATCAGTCATTGTCAGCTTCCACTCTTTCCCCTCCAGTGTTCACTGCATCCACACTTGGGACACACATCTAACCATGCTCTCAGATTGTTTGGATTTCTGGAATAATTGTTTCTATCCGGTGCCAGAAGATGAGAAGAAAGGCGTGTGTAGCTACCCAAGTGCCTTCTCTTCGTCTTGCGCTTCTCTTTCTGTGACCTGGAGCCCTGAGATTCTCACCCGGCTTCCTGCCTCCACAAAAATGAAATGAGTACCAGCAAGGTAGGATGAAGGAGCTATAATGTAGATAAAAAATGTTAATGAACTCTGCAATCCAATTTTTAAGACGATTGCATCAGTTTATGTACTGGTTACGTGAGACAGGCATTTCTAGCTTGGTTTTTCTTGCTATATAGACAATTAAAGAATAACACTGCAAAAAATACATTTGGCAAAATACAACACCTATTTATAATTTTAAAACTATTGGCTAAGATTAGAAGAGAATTACCTTGGTTTGATGACACCTCCAAAAAAGCAGAGGTCGTACTCAATATTGTCATATCAGAATATTAACAATTTCACCCTGACATTGGAGCAAATGAAAGATGCCCACCATCACTACTTTTAAACATTGTATTCGAGGCCCTACCCAGTGCAATAGGTGGAAAAAAGAAATAGATGCATAAAATGTCAATACTACCCAAAGCAATCTACACATCCAATGCAATACCAATCAAAATTGCACTGGCTTCCTTCTCCGAGCTAGAACAAACAATCCTAAAATTTGTGTGGAACCACAAAAGAGCCCGAATAGCCAAAGTGGGAGCCATCAAAGTCCTGGACTTCAGCCTCTACTACAAAGCTGTAATCATTAAAACAGTGTGGTATTGGCACAAAAACAGACACATAGGCCAAAGAAGTAGAATAGAAAACCCCGAATTGGGCCCACAAATGTATGGCCACCTGATCTTTGACAAAGCAGGAAAGAGTATCCAATGGAAAAAAGTCTCTTTAAGCAAATGGTGCTGGGAGAACTGGGCAGCAACATGCAGAAGAATGAAACTGCACCACTTTCTTACACCACACACAAAAATAAACTCAAAATGAATGAAAGATCTAAATGGGAGACAGGAAACCATCAAAACCCTAGAGGAGAAAACAGGCAACAACCTCTTTGACCTCAGCTGCAGCAACTTCTTACTCAACATGTTTCCAAAGGCAAGGGAAATAAAGGCAAAAATGAACTCTTGGGATCTCATCAAGATAAAAAGTTTCTGCACTGCAAAGGAAGCAGTCAGCAAGACTAAAAGGCAACCGATGGAATGGGAGAAGATATTTGCAAATGAGATATCGGATAAAGGGCTAGTATCTAAAAATCTATAAAGAACTTACCAGACTCAACATCCAGAAAACAAATAATCCAGTGAAGAAATGGGCAGAAGACATGAATAGACACTTTTCCAAAGAAAACATCCAGATGGCCAACAGACACACGAAAAGATGCTCAATGTCACTCATCATCAGGGAAATACGAATCAAAACCACACTGAGATACCACCTCACGCCAGTCAGAGTGGCTAAAATGAACAACTCAGGAAACACGAGATGTTGGAGAGGATGTGGAGAAATGGGAATCCTCTTGCACTGCTGGTGGGAATGCAGACTGGTGCAACTGGTCTGGAAAAGAGTGTGGAGGTTCCTCAAAAAATTAAAAGTATCTTCTTTATCCATTTGTCATTTGATGTGGTTTATATATACAATGGAATACTATTTGGCAATGAGAAAGAATGAAATCTGGCCATTTGCAGTAATGTGGATGGAACTGGAGGGTATTATGCTAAGTGAAATAAGTTAGAGAAAGACAGATACCGTATGTTTTCACTCGTATGTGGATCCTGAGAAACTTAACAGAACCATGGGGGAAGGGAAGGGGGGAAAAGTTACAGAGAGGGAGAGAGGCAAACCGTAAGAGACTCTTACATATGGAGAACAAACTGAGGGTTGATGGGGGGTGAGGGAGAAGGGAAAGTGGGTGATGGGCATTGAGGAGGGCACTTGCTGGGATGAGCACCGGGTGTTACATGGAAAACAATTTGACAATAAATTATATTTAAGAATAAAAAAAAATTTTAACTGCTTTTTAAAATAAAACAAATATGGAGAAATAAAGAGAAATGCATAAGAATTGGAATGAAAGAAATAAAACTAACATTATTTTCAGATGACATGAATGTGAACCTGGAAAATTCAAAAGAATCCATGCACCATGAAATTAATATGCAAATTTGTCAAGGTCACCAGGTATAAGGCCACTATAAAATATCAATGTAAAAAACAGGTTTTTACTAACAGTAAACAAAAAATTTAAGGATGATTCCTTAAATATGGTAGTATCCAAAAAATCAAATACTTAGGAATAAATCTAATGGGCACAACTTACATCCTCAAAGCTATAAAACATTGAGAGACATGTACGAGGGTGTTCATAACATAACAACAAAAAACTGTAGATTATTCAAATCCCCATCGACATTAAGATATTTAAATACACAGTGGTGTAGTCACAATACATAGCAATACTCTACTGTTAGCGTAGCACGGGTGGACCTCATGAACGTAAGTTGTGATTCTCATTATACAAAATACAAAAGGAGCAGCTCATTCTTGATGTTAGAAGTCAGGGTAGTAATGACTTTTGGAGAGGGAGGTAATGTCTAGAGGGAGTGCAAGAGGAATCTGGGTGCTAGGGACGTTCTTCTTTAGCTGTGGGCTGCTTACATATATTGAGTTTGGGGAAAATTCATCTAACTATGTGTTTGGGTATTTATACCTTTTCGTATGTCTACTACACATCAGTAAAAACGTTTTCTAAAAAAATCTAGTACTCCTTATATATGCCGATAGTAGTAGCTTAACATTGGGTATATAGATACCTTAGGTTCATTCACTCAGATTGGATTGTCATGTGATAGTGATACGTAATAGCCGTATGGCCTCGTGCACCCAGCCAGCACATGTGTGAACTACTTCATCATCTGTAAGGTGGATAATATCATCATTATTTAGTTATATTGAGAATTTAATATGGCGTGTAGATGTCATGGAGAAAAAAGCTCATTTCCTTCCCTTTAAGGGACACCGTGTGCATTTATGTATGTGTATATACACATAATATACCTGTGATAGAGAGCAGTGAATTTTAAATTACAGTTCATGATTATATTCAAAATGATGTATCTACAAATGAAACTTTAAATATGTTTACAGTTCCCATTTATAAATAAGCATAACCCTGCCTTTATGTGGCTATGTTCAACTATAGAGCAAAGTTCATTGAAATTTTTTTACAGTGACAGTATGGCCATATATTTTTTCCCCTCTAAAAGCTGTTATGTATAATAAAATGTATCATTAGTTACATTTAGGTGGTTATAGATGATATGTTGGGATCTAATAATTATCTTTCTCCCTTTGCAACTTGTCACATTTAATCAGTAGGTAATCAGACATTGATGGAAAATGAAATTCAAAGTTATGCTCTACATTTCCATATTTGCATACATCAATCTCAAGACCTGAGCCATTTTATAGTCTAAAATAATGGAAATGGTTTTTATTTCCATCCACTTAGTCATTGTCATATTCATTTATTTAAATATTTGTCAAGAACTGACTGAGTCCAGCCACTATTCTGGGCACTGGGTAGTGGATAAAAGAAAGGCTTTTTGTCTTCACAGTGATTCTTTACGGTTTCTCTCCCCCAGAATACGATCTGTGTGTCAAATATATGTTAGATCATGACATGACCGATAAGGGGGCAGGACATGTGACATGGGGGTTATGCACAGGATGACTGACGAAGGCCTGTCTTTTAAGATGGCATTTGAGCAGAGATGTGAAGAACCTTACCAATGTGTAAGGACACACATTGTCTGCCTGACCAACTCAACACACCCTCGTCTTAATTCAAAATCAAATCATCTGTGCTGAAATTTAAGAAATAAAGCAAAGCAAAGGAGACAAAAACACAGACCCTTACATACAGAGAGCAAACTGGTGATTACCAGAGGGAAGGCGAGTAGGGGGATGGGTGAAAGAGGTGAAGGGAGCTAAGAGCACAGTTCTCATGATGAGCACTGGGTAATGTAGAGTATTGGATCACTATATTGTGTACCTGCAACTAATATAACCCTGTATGTTACTTACACTTCCAATTGAAAAAAAAAAACACCCGAAATAAAAATGTTTTAAATATTTCTATGGAGTGTGTTTGTTGTTTTTTTTCTTTGCTTTGGTTTTATATTTTTGGACATAACCAAAATGGCCCTTACTGTTGCTGAAATCAAAGCACTGATTCAAATGACTAGTTTTGAATGTTGAAGTTCTGGAATTCGGGGTTTCTAGTTCTGACTTCTCTTTTCAGATCCTTGCTTTTTTGGTGGTGGTAGTGGTGGTGGTGATGACATTTTTTAAAATTTATTTTTATCTTTTAGAGAGCACACGCAAGTTGGGGAGAGGGGCCGAGGGAGAGAGAGAGAATCCCAAGCAGGCTCCGTGCTCAGCGTGGAGCCCCTGATGAGGGACTCAATCCCACGACCCTGGGATCATGACCTGAGCCAAAATCAAGTTGGTTGGTTGCTCAACTGACTGAGCCACCCAGGCGCTCCTATTTTTAATTTAATTCAATTTAAGTGAATAAATTTCAACTTAGAGATTTAACATTTATATACATTATGAAGTGTCCACCAAGATAAGTGTCATCACCATCTGTCATTATAGTTATTGACTATATTCCCTATGCTGTACTTTTCATCCCCCCCCACAACTTAATTATTTTATAACTGGAAATGTGTACCTATTAACCCCTTCACCTACTTTGCCCGTCCCTCCACCCCATCCCCTCTGGCAGTGACTAATTCTCTGTAGTTTAGTCTGTTTGTTTTGTTTTGTTTTTTAGATTTCATGTATAAATGAAATCATATGGTATTTGTCTTTGTGACTTACTTCACTAGCATAATCCCATCTTGTCACCAATGGCAAGATTTCCTTCCTTTTTTATGGCTGGATAATATTTCATTGTGTGTGTACGTGTGTCTACATATGTATGTTTATATACACATATCCTCTTTATGCATTCATGTATCAGTGGACCCTCAAGTTGCTTCCGTATCACGGCTTTTGTCAATAACGCTGCTGTGTTAAAAGAACACACTCTGTAAGATTTCAAGTTTTTGAAATTTTTGAGGCTTATCATTTTGGCCCTGCATGTGGTCTGTCTTTGAAGGTTTCGTGTGTACCAGTAAAGAATGTGAATTCTGCGATAGTGTTGCGTATAGTAGCCTATAAAAGTGGTAGACGTCAAGGTGCTTGTGAGGAGCTGTTCAGATTTTTTAAGCTCATTTTCCATATAATGATTTTCTTAAAGTGGTTAACCACTGAGAGAAGTATTAAAAATCTCCTGTTATGACTGGATCTGTCGATTTTCATTTAGTTGTACCAGTTTTCGTTTGATGTATTTTGAAACTTTGTTTTTAAGCGCTCTTAACATTTATGATTGTCAGGTCTTCCTTCTATTCCTTTTTACTTCTGGTACAATATATTTGATTTTCATAAGTTTGACTACTAATGTACTTTGGTATGGTTTTTAAAAGTTTTTTTTTTAATGTTTGCTTATTTTTGAGAGAGAGAGAGGGCGGGCGGGTGGGCAAGCACACGAGTGGCGGAGGAGCAGAGAGAGGGAGGTACAGAATCCCAAACAGGCTCCAGGCTCTGAGCTGTCAGCACAGAGCCCAGCCCGGGGCTCCAACTCACAAATTGTGAGACACTGACCTGAGCGAAGTCTGACGCTCAACCGATTGAGCCACCCAGGTGCCCTATGCTTTTAATTGTAATTTTCCTGCTTGTGGTTTGCTGAACTCCTTGAATTTGCAAGTGTATGTTTTGTTTTACCAAATTTGGCAAACTGTGAGCTATTATTTTTCCAAATATTTCTTCCCCCTGCCCCCATTATTTCTCTTTTTCCTCTAGAACTCCAATTGTTATGTATATACTACATATGTGTGTATATGCATTAGTCTATTTAGATGTATCATGCTCTCTATTTTTAAAAATTTAACGTTTTTTTCTTTTCTTCATACTGGATAATTTCTGTAGATGTTTTGGTTTACAGACCTTTTTCCTGCCATCTTTGTCTCCTCTTGATCTCAACCAGTGAAAACTTCATTTCAGGTAGTATACTTTTTAGTTTTAGAATTTCCGTTTGGTTTATTGTTTTCATTTCTTAAAGAGTTCTGATCTGTTCGTTCATTATGACCATATTTTCTTCTATGTCTTTCTATATGTTTTCATTAGCTGCTTTTAAAGCCCGGGTCTTTATCTTGTTATCTCCATTTAATGCTTTTTTTTTCTTGGTTATGGGTTACATTTTCTCATTGCCTGACTTTTTGCAATGTTTAATAATTTTTGATTGCACAGTGACCATTCTGAAAGCACAATAGGGAGTCTGCATTTTGGTGTCTTTCTTTAGAGACTGTTGAGTGTTTTTCTGGCCATCATTTGATTTATTGGTAGTTCAGCTTGACCCTTTCAAGACTTGTTTTTTTAATTTTTGTTACCATGGGACTATTAATAAGGCTTTTCTGAGGACTCAGAGTGTTTACCAAGATTGGTTCTCTGTGGATTCCCAGAACTCTCTGTCTCCCAGCTCTGTGCTGTTGTCAGAACCTCCCTTCAGCTCTCAGCTTCCAGGGGGCTGTTGTCTATCACATGCCCTGGAACCTTACCCAACGTACCTCTTGGGATGTGACCAAAGACTTGAGGGTATTGCTATGCAGATTTCCCAAGCTGCTTTTCTGAGCAGGTGCATGCTCTTCATTGGTCTACCTGGGAAACTTGAGCTGCCTCAGCAAACCTTAGCTCCAGTCTCCTGCTGCTCAGCAAAGTAAGGCTGCTGTGCTCTGAATCTCACAACTGCATGCCTTAGTCTGGAAAGTACCTCAACATGAGGAATGCCGGGAAAGACAGAAAAAGCCCTATATCAGGGTGATTATAGGGCTTACTTCATGCGTTCTCTCTCTCTCTCTCTCTCTCTCTCTCTCTCTCTCTCTCTGGAATCAGAGTCCTGTGCTATTTGTTGTCTAACGTCTGAAAAGGGTTGTGTCGTATATTTTGTCTACGTTTAATTTTATTTATATAGAAGGAGCAGTTTGGTACCATTTATACCGTCGTGCCCGGATGTCACAGGCCTCTCTCAGTCTGTTTTTATTTTGAAGTTTACTTATTACGAGCATCTCTTCCTTTATTCAGAAGCCATTTGTATTTCCTTCTCTTGGACACATTTCTCTGTTCATTTTGTTTGACCGCTTTTCTCCTGCGTTTTTAGTGCTTTCTTATCAGTTTGTCAGTGTTCTTTACAAGTAAGTGAAAATTGATTCCTGTGAAATGGTATGCAGATATTTACCATTTTGTCGTTTCACATTTATCATGTTGTATTTTGCCATGGAAATTAGGAGATTCTTAGTAAATATTATTTATAAATCTCTTATAGCTTCTGGGTTTTGTGTTCTATTAGGAATGCTTTCTTAACTCTAAATTCTCCTTAATTTTTTTTCTACTACTTGTATGGATTGAGTTTTGATTATTAAATCATTGATCTCCCTGGAATTTATTTGGTTTTAAGTGTTGAGAGTAGGATTTATTATTTTATGGTGCCTCAGTAGTACCAATACCATTAAGTGAATGTTCCACCTTTTCTCCATCAGTCTGAAATGCCATTGTGTTAAATTTCTGTATATTTTTGAACAGATTTTCAGCCTTTACGTTTTTCCCTTTGATTTTGTTTACTCACATGTCAGTGCCAAACTCTTTAATTTTTGTGGCATTGTTATGTAGTTAGACATTCATTTGGGGTAGTTCTCACTTCTAGTTACTTTACCTATTTTAGGAGTTTCCTTGCTATTTTGCTTTTTGAATTTTTTTGCCACAATAACTTTGTAATTTGTCTGGTTTCAAAAACCATGTTGACTCGGGGCGCCTGGGTGGCTCAGTCAGTTGAGCACCTGACTCTTGAATTCAGCTCAGGTCATGATCCCTGGATTGTGGGATTAAGCCCCATGTTGGGCTGAGCATGGAGCCTACTTGGGATTCTCTCTGTCTCTCTGTCTCTGTCTCTCTCTCTCTCCCCCTCTCCCCCCCTTCTCTCTCCCCCATCTTCCCCTGTCCCCTTCTCATGCTCTTTTTCTTCCTAAAACAAAACATGTTGACTCCTAATTTATTTTGCAGTTACTTTAAATTCATAGATTAATTTAGGAAGAATCAACAGGTTTATTATTTTCTAGCCTTAGAAAATATTCTCAAAATATAGAAATATATTTTGAGCTTTTCTAGCCCCAAATATGGTATGAGTCTCCATTTGTCTGATTCTTTATCCCTTAGTAATGTTTGTTTCCTCATGTGGACCTTGTAGGGTCCTTGATACATTTATTCTTAAGTGTCTCATCTTCTTTTGTTGCTATTGTAAATGGGATCTTCTGTCTTCTAAGTGACTATTACTCTTCCACTAAATGTTTTTCTTTTTGCAACAAATGCTAAACTGTGATATCCATAACCTTCAGGTAAATATCATCCCCTTCCTCTGTCTGCTTTTCTCACTGTCATTCACACAGACATTTAGTCCGGTGAGATGGGCTCTGGGTGGGACGATGCACAAGATATATTCCTACCCTCAGGTGCCAGTGGTCTAAATTAGTCATTTATTTGTTCATTCGGAAAGTATTTACTGAATACATTCTCTATTCAAAACACCATGATAGACATTGTAAAACTTACAAAAAGCACTTTGTGCAATTCAAATATTTCAAATTCAATATTTCTAAAATGTGTTTTTCATTCCATTTAGTTCCTTTCTTTGAGGAGCTTGTAGTCTCACTGGGGAGGAACACTTTAGGTGAAACATAAGTAGCAATGCAAGATGATATTGCAAAAATGGATGGTGTAAGCAGAAGCTTTCCGAGAAGAAAGTGGTGAGTGAAAGTGGACCTTGAGGGAGGTGGAGGCTGTAGGCAACATGAGGAAGAGAGGCCACCTTACCTGGAAAGAGCGGAGGGAACAGAGCTGAGGCAGGGGTAAAGGACAAGGTGCAGGGGCGGGGCCTGTGTATCCTGGCTGGAGGAGTGGGCCTGTGCTCGCAGGCCTGGCTGGAGCCAGAGTGTGGAGGGCCTTGAATGTGGGGTCGGGTCAGGGGTGGTAGGGCCGGTGCTCAGGCTCCCTGAGCGGTGCGGGGACATTCCATCGGTGATGCCCAACGAGATGAGGCTGCCCTGCTGGTAGGATGGAGATTGGAAGCCGAACCGTGGGAGGCGAAAACAGTGATCGTAGGTGTGTGGGATCTAAGTCAACCCCAGAACGGGAAAGGAGCTGGTGTAGTGCACAGAGACGGAGCAAAAGGGGCACAGCGGGGACTCTCGGGCGTTTGGGTTGAGAGGGCAGAGATGGCATCCCCGACAAGGTTTCAGATCTCAGCGATGCGAAAACTCATCACGCCTTTGGCCGCTTCCTGAAGAGCTCATTTGGAGAGCCCTGTCCTCTGAATTGGGCTAGTAAGTTGGGAAAGTGAAAGAATTCATTTGTGAGGCTAATTCCAGTCATAGCCCATGTGTTAATATCCTATGTTTTGGGATTTTTTTTTTTTAATTTTTATTTTGAGAATGAGAGGAGCAGAGGGAGGGGGAAAGAGAATCCCAAGCAGGCTCCGTGCTCAGCATGGAGCCCACCGTGGGACTCTGTCCCACCACCCTGGGATCATGACCTGAGCCAAAAATCGAGAGTCCGACGCTCAACCGACTGAGCCACCCGGGCACCCCTACGCTTTATAATTAGAGTTTAGCAACTAGAATTTTTGCTAGCCAGGAGGGGTGGAGACTGACCTCTGAGACATTGTCTTTCTTGAGTGGGATCAGGTGAGTGATCCACAGTAGGGCTTGCTTACTGGCTCTCAGGGTGTGTTAGTGCTGACCGCCTTGCGCATACAGCAGGTGCGTATCTTACGCTGGAAAGAACTTTGCAGATAGTCCCAGGGGAGATGAAGGTTCAGGGGAAAGAGTCCACTGCTACCCAAGTGGGGTAAGGGCAGAAAGGATTGTGCCAGGAAGGGAGATGGTGTTGCTCTTTGTCTCAAGTTGTTAGTAGCATTTGGCTCCATTATCAGAGGAGGCGCACCTGTCGATCGCCGGGCGTTGGGCCAAGCTGGAGATCAGAAGCACGATACACCTGCCCCCTGGACGCTCTGGTCGTCTCGAAGATCCTGTTACCGTCCCATTGTGCCCAGCCAAGTATTCTGTCACCAACCAACTGGTGATGAGGGACAGAGAATCCAGCAGGACAGTGAGAAGAGATGAAGTGAGTGTGGTTAAGTACCTGTTGAAAAATCTAATGGTGACGATACTAACAGAAAAAAAATAGAAAGGAAAGAGATTTGTTTACCTTGTCAGCAAAAGAAAGAGGGATTGGATGATATTTTCAGGAGGCAGCAAGGCCAGTTGAAGGTTTCCCTTTGGAACTGAGAAATTGGCTTAGTGGAGACACAGGTGAGGGGAGAGATGAGGGAAAGTTACATGAGGTGAGTGATTTGGACGGCAAGGCCTGGGGTGGAAGGTTTGGAGAAGGCAGAAGGGACTGGGGTGGAGCTTCCGAATGAGCAGTGGGTCCTGAACAGGGGTGAGGCCTGCTTTTGCTTAGAGACCTGCAGGGAGGATGATGAGAGGCGGTCATTTTTTCAGCTCCTTGATTTTCGTGCTCTGCCCCTGTGCTAAAGCCGTCCCAGTTAGACAGGCCAAGCCAGCACTCGGATGTCCCCCAAGAGGCTAAGTAGTATTTCTTTTCTTGGTATCAAGCTTCTCAGGACTGAGACACTTGACTTTCTTCGAGATGGAACAAGCCTCATAAAGGTGTCAGGATGGACGAATAGTCCATGGTGGTACAGGGATTCCGTCTGGACCCTGAACAGTAGCCTTTATTCTCAGGTCTGAAAGTGTTTAAAGTACTATCGTTCATTCTTGTCTTTAATTTTGTTTAATGTTTATTTATTTTTGAAACAGAGAGAGAGCATGAACAGGGGAGGGTCAGAGAGAGAGAGGGAGACACAGAATCTGAAACAGCCTCCAGGCTCTGAGCTGTCAGCCCAGAGCCCGACGTGGGGCTCGAACTCACGAATCGCGAGATCATGACCTGAGCCGAAGTCGGATGCTTAACCGACTGAGCCACCCAGGCGCTCCTCTTATCTTTAACTTCTAAAGATGTAAAATATCTGTAACCTTTCTGATCATAAAAGCAACAGGTATTCAATATAAACGTATTCACTAACACAGAAGGGTATGAGGCTCAAAAGTGAGCTCCCCTGAGTTGATGAGCTGGGTTCCCCTTGTGTGTAAGGCTTACCAAGCAGTGTAGGTGGTGAGGAAGAATCAAGGTGTGGGGCCTGGCCGCCTCTCCAGTTCTCTGGAGGGTCCCCACCCTCTTATCTGCATGGAGAAGTGGATGAGATAATGTGTGTAAAGATACCTCGTGTAAAACGGTACAGTGCTTGAAAAATAGGACGTGTTCAATAAATGACTCTTCAATGCCTCCTATATATGCTGTTATTCTAGGTGTATTGTTTTTTAACTTGGTTTTCCATGTTTTATGTGATCTATGTCTATGGCAGCGTGCGTAGTTCTGCTTCACCTTGTTTAATGCTTTCAAATCTCATTGATCCCCTCCCTAAGTAGGCTTTTAGAGAAGCCTATTAACTATCAGAGTCGTTAACTATTATTATCATTGCCTTGGCCAGACTAGCCAACAGAATTTTGAATGAAAATTGTGAGTGGGCATCCTTTTCCAGTTGCGGACCTGAATGGGGATGCCTCTACTATTGAGAGGCTGTATATATGTGGCCAATGGCCAGCTCGTATATGAAGATGACGCCCTGACTCCCAACCTCTGCAGCACCTAGCCCAGAAAGCCAAACCACAACCTCTGCGGCAACCACTCAAGGAAGCCACACCACCACCTCTGTAGCAATTGGCACAAATTGGCCAGGACTTGGTCAGCAGCCGTCAGCTTCCTTAAATTTTGCCCCTCCTTCCAACTCAGGATCAACCGCAGAAAAGCAAATATGCTTCCCAAACCAATAGCATAACATGTCCTCCTTCTAGTTAACCTGATCCCACCTTCCCTGGACCAACAACCTCCAATCAGTGCACACCCAAAGGCTTCCCATCTTTGTTTTTTTTTGTAATTTTTTAATGTTTATTTATTTTTTTGAAGGAAAGAGAGACAGAGTGTGAGTGTGGGGGTGGGGGGGGGGCGGTGCAGAAAGAGAGGGAGACACAGAATGGGAAGCAGGCTCCAGGCTCTGAGCTGTCAGCACAGAGCCCGACGCGGGGCCCGAACCCACCAACCGGGAAATCGTGACCTGAGCCGAAGTCGGACGCTCAACCGACTGAGCCTCCCAGGCGCCCCTTCCCATCTTTTTGCTCCAAAGCTTTCCCACTCCCCTGCCTTGCCTTTGAGTCTCTGCCAGATGTGAGCGGTAGTGGCTGACCCCCTTGCTAGTCTAGCAAGCTCTGAATAGCCTCTGCCTGTTCTCTTTTGGGTGATCTTTGTTTCTTTCCATGCACTGTTAAGTATAATTTCCACTGGTGGGTTTTCTAATGATTAATCAGCTAAATTTCTAGAATGTGTCCTTCTTTGGTCATGTAACGTTAGTCACTCAACACCTGTTTCTGGAGAACCTGCTAGGAGCCAAGGTCTGTGCTAGGCTTAGATAAGATAGGAAGAACCCAAACAGACGTGTTTTCTGCTCTTGTAGAATTTATGGCCTGGTAAGGAATACAGACATTGAGCAGATAAGTGCACACACTTGATTGTGGGGTTTTGGAGAAAAGAGCTCCAGGAAACTGAGAAGGAATGGGCAGGGAGGAAACCCAGAGGAGTGGGGTGTCCTGTAAGCCAAGAGAAGCTCTTCTAAAAGATCAGATGTGACAAGAGCCATCAGGTAGTCAAATGCAAGGAGGTAAAGAATGAGTATTGTGCTCTTACGTTTTTTTTTTTTTTAACCACATTTCCTCATTTATTTTCCTCTACAGTTTTTTCTGCAGGCTTCATTTTTTTTACATTCATATTTAAGTGAGCATTTACAAGTTCTTTTATAGCTTGAATTGCTTCCCAATGTGACTTCGAAATTTTCAGGAATTTGATGCATAGAAGGTGCCTATCGAATTCTTCCTAACTAATACTCGTTTTCTCTGCCAGAAAACTGGAAATGAAATGCATTCCCTGCTGATTGTTGTCATTTACTTGACAGCACGGGTGTTGAATATCTAATAGTGCTCTGCGTCTCCTGCAGCATAAGCGAGATGGGCTCGCTCTGTGAGTGGCACCTGTTAATTAACTAATGCAGAAAGATGTCACTGAAGTAGAAGATTGTCACGGGATAACAGGCCTGCTGTGTACAAATGCTAAAATAACTTTTGCAAAATAAGATTTTAACGAGGCGGTTCTGTTGTCAAGGCACGGTGTGGCAATTTTCTATCCTTTCTTTTTGTTTGCTTATTTTTCCGCCCTTTGTATTTCTTTAGTGGTGGCAGAGATTCAACTTGGTACACGCCGCCCTCCCCCTCACCTTTATCATCCGTACGTGTTCCGAATTACATCTTTTTAAGCCTGTTGTTTTTTGTGTTTTGTTCTGTGCTCACACAGAAAACTTCATAGATAGTCCTTATTTTCTTCCTTTTCTGTTTTCAGCCATTTCAGCTATAGAAATGCAGTCTTGCAGAGTGAGGGGTAGCATAGGCCGTGGAGCCAGATGGCTGTGACAAAGTTACTCAACCTCTCCAAGCCTCAGTTTCATCATCTGTAAAATGGAGTTGAGGGGCTGTGGGGCTGGATATCTGTTAAAGCACTTCGAATGGTACTTGCCACCTGGTAAGAGACGTATAGGTGTCTGTCAATGTCATTGTTTCTCTGCATGACTTATCCTGATACCTGAGTTTTAGCTTTGGAGTATTGATTTATAAATAATAGTACCAGTTTGTTGCCCTGTGTCTTTATGGATTGTACGGAAATAATTTTCCCTGTGCAGTTTTAATAGGTTTGAAGTCAATGAATACTACTTAATATTCATTTGCCACATTCTGACTTATAAAGTATTAGAGCCAAGAGAAGCTTCCAGTATCACAGAGGGCTCCTTCTTGAACTTCTCACGAGGAAATTAAGGCTCAGGAAAATGGAGCGAGGTGACTGCAGTCAGTCCCTCTGTTAGGTCCCGATAGTGCTGAGACCAGCATGTGGGGCTCCCAGTCCAGCGGGCTTCCTGTGCTCTAGTTTGAATGATACATTGTCCCTATTTTTGGCCAGCCAAAGATGAGCCGGTTCATAAAACGTTTCCCCTAAAACGATACAGTGAATGTAGAGTGTCTCCAGTATTTATCCGCCCCAGGTTCTCAGAGTTCCTGTTCATCAGCTGCTACAGACTCAGAAGTACATCTTATCGGGAGGAAGTGGCTGAGGACTTCCCGGTAAAGACGGCAGACCCGGCCAAGGGAATCACTCTTGCTCTCTCCTTGTATCCGTTTCCTATGGCTGTGGCTGTTGTAACAAAGCCACAAGCTTAGGTGCTTAAAACGACCCAAAACTAAAAAAAATAAATAAAAAATAAAACAGCCCAAAACTGTATTCTCCTACAGGTCTAGAGGTCAGAAGTCTAAAGTCAGGTTGTTGGCAGGCTTCATTCCTTTTGGGGGCTTCTGTTTCTTTGCCTTGAAAACCCAAGGCGAAAAGCTTCTAGCTGTCGCCTGCGTTCCTTGTCTCTTGGCCCTTCTTGCATCACCACAACCTCGTGCTTCTGTCTTCAAAATCAAGTTCACTCTCATTTCCTGCTTCCCTCCTACAGGAACCCTTGGGATTACAATGAGCCCGTTTGTGTTATCCAGGATAGTCTATCTCTCCAAGTCCTTAACCAAATCACATTTGCAAAGTTCCCTTTGCCATATAAGGTGACAGTCACAGTTTCCTGGGATTAGGATATGGATATCTGTGGGGGAGGGAGCACTGTTCATCCTACCACACTCCGAAAACACCATTAAAATGAGAGTCAAGTCTTCGAACTGATTTAACTCTAGAGAAAACATGAAGTTGCCCAGGAAAGGAAAAATAATTAGTTTTCCGTGTGACTTAATTGGGAATAATGTTTATACGGTCATAGCAATGTAGTCACTGACCGTCAATCTGATTGAAAGTAAGAGATAACTATAGTGGGGGGACGAGGAGGGAGAGTTGTTTGCATGTGAGTAGGGGGTGGGGAAAGAGCCACAGCTTCCTTACCGCATGGGAGGAAGTGAACCCAAACAATGCCAAGTGTGTATCATTTAGAGAAATAGAGGTCAATAACAAGTAGTTAAAACAAGGGAAACTCAGTTGCCTCTGGGGAGAAGAAAGTGACCTGGGATTGCAGTAAGACTTTTGACTCTGAAAAAAATAAAAAATTAAACAATGCATATAGATTGAAAGAAAAGGAAGGTGAGGGGTATGGATAGGGCATGGAGTCCAGAAAGCATGCTTTTGAAGACGACTACGTAACATGAAATTTAATGCCGGGGAGACTGCTGCTCTGTCCCACTAAGAGAAGATTTGAAAAAACAGTTCTAACTCCCAGTCCACTGTGCTGGTTAGGACTCTTACCTACGTACGTCAGAAACTTAGATTAGCCACATGAAAAGAGCAGATGTCTTACCAGTGAGTGCGTATCTGGTGGAACTCAAGCCAAGAATCGCTCTTGGGCCCAGAAGCAGCTAGAGCCAGAGGCCCAGAGGCCCAAATGTGACCCTTGGAGCCCCTGCCCTGCCAGGTTTCCCCATCATTTTCCTTGCCGTCCTCATTACCGCCTAGTGTTGTTTGCTCCTTGGTCGTTGAGATGAGGCATCGCCACTGCCACTCTCCGTTTCAAATGTCGAAATGTGTTCCTTAGAGAGGAACTCTTGCCTTTGCCGCCCCTTTTCTGGAGCTGTAGGGGAAGGAGACAGTTGGCTGTGGCTGGGGATAGTCACTTTGTGTAGAGTGGCTGCTACAGAGCAACCAGGTGGCGCATGAACTTCACCCTTTCTTCCTGGGATTGTTAACTGTGTGATAGAGATTTATTTATTTATTTATTTACTTACTTACTTATTTACACACACACACACACACACACACACACACACACACACACAGAATGTGAGCAGGGGAGGGACAGAGACAGAGGGAGACACAGAATCCGAAGCAGGCTCCAGGCTCCGAGCTGTCAGCACAGAGCCCGACGTGGGGCTCGAACTCACGGACCGCGAGATCATGACCTGAGCTGAAGTCCGACGCTCAACTGACTGAGCCACCCAAGGCGCCCCTGGAATTTGATTTTATAAAGAGAGGCTGTACAGTTACTTAAAAGAACTAGTTAGCACCATATCTATATATATAACATGGTAAGACATATAAGTCTCTGATAGATTCTTCAGTGAAAACTAGCAAGGTATACTGTCTTCCATGCATATTTATATGTGTGTTGTGTATGTTTCACAGGCCCCCCTACAGCGAACCCTTATGTATGGTGAGTTTCGAGGATACGGGATGTTGGGGAACTTTGTATTGTCTGTGTTGTACTTTTTACATACAAATGCATACATTTGTATTAATTGAACTTTTACAGAGTATAAGAAAAAATGACAAGAGTGAACTGGATCGTTACTCCCTCTGCCTGACAGCACCACGTGGGCATTTTATTCCGTGATCTGTTTCACACATGGATATCTTTTTTATGGGCCCTGAAGGAAAAGGACCACGTCTTGAGTTTTTTCCCCTAGCTCCTTTATTGCCGAGCACTGTAAAATTTATATTACAAATGCTCAGCATATTGCGTATGAACCAGGGGCTGAATGAATGATGCCTGTTTTCTCTTGAATGTTTACCTGCCATCTCAGAGATCACAGGGAAGGACAAAGGGGAGGACAGAAGATCTGGCGTGTGGAACTCCAGAGGATGTGCTCCAGCCCAGGGCCCAGCTCGTAAAAGCCACTTCATACGTAAGCCAGCAAGTGCTGCGCTGATGTCAGAATTCTGTTCGAAAAAGCTTTCACGCTTTCGGGGCAGACCCTGGGCTGTGTCGCTGCTCAGCGAGGTCACACTCCCTCCTGAGAAGGTGTCCTTCCCTGTTCCTCCCCACTCTCTTCCAGCACTTTGTGGGCATTGCACATCTATGATCAGTCATTTGTTGTTCTTTCATTTCCTGGTAGAAACTAGGAAGTTTACGCCCCTTTGAGTTAATAAAATTTACTCATTGAATTAGTCATAAATAATGTATCTGAAGGTCGGGATATGAAAGTAGCATCCGCTTCTACTTTTTGTGTTCTCCCTTTCAAAAATGGCTCCAGATATGTTTGTGGAAATCAGTTCTAAGCTACTTCAGCTATCCGAGTAATCAGATGGAGTATATATCTTCAGTGCATAAATCGCTCAAGTTTTAAACCTCTCTTTTCAATGACTTTGTCATGGAGCTTATTCTATCCAAAATTTCTCTCTCTCACGTATGCATGAGGGGGCAGGGGACACAGAGAAGTGGGCTTACATGTTGCTGAAATGCAGCATCTCTGCTTAAAACCGAAAAGGGCATTGCAGTCTCCTGGGACAGGTGACCAGAATAAATCGTATACTTGAAATAATTCACTACAGTGTTCTCCTCTGGGAGCCAAGTGCCAGACCAGTTCTGCCAGTGCTAATCATGGGGGTCTTTGGACCACTCTGGGTTTGGAGGAGCTGCGGCAAGTTGTTTGTAAGATACTCTCGTATGCAGAGTCCCTTCAGGTTTGGGGGCAAAATTTCTTTTAAGGTTTATTTACTTTTTGTTGGTTTTGTTTTCTTTTAAATTTTATTTTTTATTTTTTTAAATTTACATCCAAATTAGTTACCATATAATGCAACAATGATTTCAGGAGTAGATGCCTTAGTGCCCCTGACCCATTTAGCCCATCCCCTCTCCCACAACCCCTCCAGTTACCCTCTGTTTGTTCTCCATATTTAAGAGTCTCTTATGTTTTGTCCCCCTCCCTGTTTTTATATTATTTTTCCTTCCCTTCCCTTATGTTCATCTGTTTTGTCTCTTAAGGTCCTCATATGACTGAAGTCATATGGTTTTTGTCTTTCTCGGACTAATTTCACTGAGCATAATACCCTCCAGTTCCATCCAGGTAGTTGCAAATGGCAAGATTTCATTGTTTTTGATTGCTGAGTAATACTCCATCATATATACATACACACACACACACACACACACACACCACATTTTCTTTATCCATTCATCCATCGATGGATATTTGGGCTCTTTCCATACTTTGGCTTTTGTGATAGTGCTGCTATAAACATGGGGGTGCATGTGCCCCTTCGAAACAGCACACTTGTGTCCCATGGATAAATGCCTAGTAGTGCAATTGCTGGGTTGTAGGGTAGTTCTATTTTTGGTTTTTTGAGGAACCTCCATACTGTTTTCCAGAGTGGTCACACCAGCTTGCATTGCCACCAACAATGCAAAAGAGATCCTCTTTCTCCACATCCTTGCCAACATCTGTTGTTGCCCGAGTTAGCCATTCTGACGGGTGTAAGGTGATATCTCATTGTAGTTTTGATTTTATTTCCCTGATGATAGTGATGTTGAGCATTTTTTCATGTGTCGGTTGGCCATCTGGATGTCTTCTTTGGAGAAGTGTCTTTTCATGTCTTTTGCCCATTTCTTCACTGGATTATTTGTTTTTTGGGTGTTGAGTTTGATAAGTTCTTTATAGATTTTGGATACTAACCCTTTATCTGCTATGTCATTTGCAAATATCTTCTCCCATTCTGTCGGTTGCCTTTTAGTTTTGCTGATTGTTTCCTTCACTGTGCAGAAGGTTTTTATTTTGATGAGGTCCCAGTAGTTCATTTTTGCTTTGGTTTCCCTTGCCTCTGGAGACGTGTTGAGTAAGAAGTTGCTGTGGCCAAGATCAAAGAGGTTTTTGCCTGCTTTCTCCTCGAGGATTTTGATGGCTTCCTGTCTTACATTGAGGTCTTTCATCCATTTTGAGTTTATTTTTGTGTATGGTGTAAGAAAGTGATCCAGGTTCATTCTTCTGCGTGTCACTGTCCAGTTTTCCCAGCACCACTTGCTGAAGAGACTGTCTTTATTCCATTGGATATTCTTTCGTGCTTTGTCAAAGATGAGTTGGCCATATGTTTGTGGGTCCATTTCTGGGTTCTCTGTTCCATTGATGTGTCTCTTGTGCCAATACCGTCCTGTCTTGATGATTACAGCTTTGTAGTATAGCTTGAAGTCGGGGATTGTGATGCCTCCTGCTTTGGTTTTCTTTTTCAAGATTGCTTTGGCTATGCGGGGTCTTTTGTGGTTCCATACAAATTGTAGGATTATTTGTTCTAGCTCTGTGAAGAATGCTGGTGTTATTTTGATAGGGATTGCATTGAATATGGAGATTGCTTTGGGTAGTAGCGACATTTTGACAATATTTGTTCTTCGTATCCAGGAGCATGGAATCTTTTTCCATTTTTTTGTGTCTTCTTCAGTTTCTTTCATAAGCTTTCTATAGTTTTCAGTGTATAGATTTTTCACCTCTTTGGTTAGATTTATTCCTAGGTATTTTATGGTTTTTTGTGCAACTGTAAATGGGATCGATTCCTTGATTTCTCTCTCTGTTGCTTCATTGTTGGTGTATAGGAATGTACCCGATTTCTGTGCGTTGATTTTATATCCTGCAACTTTGCTGAATTCATGAATCAATTCTAGCAGTTTTTTGGTGGAATCTTTTGGGTTTTCCATATAGAGTATCATGTCATCTGCAAAGAGTGAAAGTTTGACCTCCTCCTGGCCGATTTGGATGCCTTTTATTTCTTTGTGTTGTCTGATTGCAGAAGTGAAGACTTCCAGTACTATGTTGAATAACAGTGGTGAGAGTGGACATCCCTGTCTTGTTCCTGACCTTAGGGACAAAGCTCTCAGTGTTTCCCCATTGGGGATGAGATTAGCGTTGGGTCTTTTATATATGGCTTTTATGATCTCGAGGTATGCTCCTTCTATCCCTACTTTCTTGAGGGTTTTTATCAAGAAAGGATGCTGTATTTTGTCAAATGCTTTCTCTGCATCTATGGAGGGGATCATGTGGTTCTTGTCCTTTCTTTTATTGATGTGATGAATCACATTGACAGTTTTACAGATATTGAACCAGCCCTGCATGCCAGGTTTAAATCCCACTTGGTCGTGGTGAATACTTTTTTTTAATGTATTGTTGGATCCAGTTGGCTAATATCTTGTTGAGGGTTTTTGCATCCATGTTCATCAGGGAAATTGGTTCCTAGTTCTCCTTTTTAGTGGGGTCTCTGTCTGGTTTTGGAATCAAGGTAGTGCTGGCTTCATAGAAAGAGTTTGGAAGTTTTTCTTCCATTTCTCTTTTTTGGAACAGCTTCAAGAGAATCGGTGTTAATTCTTCCTTAAATGTTTGGTAGAATTGCTCTGGAAAGCCATCTGGCCCTGGATTCTTGTGTTTTGGGAGATTTTTGATTACTAATTTGAATTCCTTACTGGTTATGTGTCTTTTCAATTTTCTATTTCTTCCTGTTTCAGTTTTGGTAGTGTATATGTTTCTAGGAATTTGTCCATTTCTTCCAGATTGCCCATTTTATTGGCATATAATTGCTCATAATATTCTCTTATTATTGTTTTTATTTCTGCTGTGTTGGTTGTGATCTCTCCTGTTTCATTCTTTTTTTTTTTTCCTGTTTCATTCTTGATTTTATTTATTTGGGTCCTTTCCTTCTTCTTTTTGATCAAATTGGTTAGTGGTTTATCAATTTTGTTAATTCTTTCAAAGAACCAGCTTCTGGTTTCATTGATCTATTCTACTGTTTTTCTTTGGTTTTGATAGCATTAATTTCTGCTCTAATCTTTATTATTTCCTGTTTTTTGCTGGTTTTGCATTTTATTTGCTGTTCGTTTTCCAGCTCTTACCTAAGGCATAAGGTTAGGTTGTGTATCTGAGATCTTTCTTCCTTCTTTAGGAAGGCCTGGGTTGCTATATACTTTCCTCTTATGACCACCTTTGCTGCGTCCCAGAGGTTTTGGGTTGTGGTATTATCATTTTCATTGACTTCCATATACTTTTTAATTTCCTGTTTAACTTCTTGGTTAGCCCATTTATTCTTTAGTAGGATGTTCTTCAGTCTCCAAGTATTTGTTACCTTTCCAAATTTTTTCTTGTGGTTGATTTCGAGTTTCATAGCGTTGTGGTCTGAAAACATGCACGGTATGATCTCGATCTTTTTGTACTTACTAAGGGCTGATAGACCCAGTGTATGGTCTATTCTGTAGAACGTTCCATGTGCACTGGATAAGAATGTATATTCTGCTTTAGGATGAAATGTTCTGAATATATCTGTGAAGTCCATCTGGTCCAGTGTGTCATTCAAAACCATTGTTTCCTTGTTGAATTTTTGATTAGAAGATCTGTCCATTGCTGTGATTGGGGTGTTGAAGTCTCCTCCTATTATGGTATTACTATCAATGAGTTTCTTTATGTTTGTGATTAATTGATTTATATATTTGGCTGTTCCACATTTGGTGCATAAATGTTTACAATTATTAGGTCTTCTTGGTGGATAGACCCCTTGATTATGATATAATACCCTTCTGCATCTCTTGATACAGTCTTTATTTTAAAGTCTAGATTGTCTGATATAAGTATGGCTACTCTGGCTTTCTTTTGTTGACCATTAGCATGATAGATGGTTCTCCATCCCCTTCTTTTCTTTTTTTTTTTTTTAACATTTATTTATTTTTGAGAAGAGAGAGAGAGAGAGCATGAGCGGGGGAGGAGAGAGAAAGAGGGAGACATAGAATCCGAAGCAGGCTCCAGGCTCTGAGCTGTCAGCACAGAGCCCGACACGGGGCTTGAACTTACCATGAGATCATGACCTGAGCCTAAGTTGGGCGCTTAACCGACTGAGCCACCCAGGCTCCCCTCCATCCCCTTATTTTCAATCTGAAGGTGTCTTTAGGTCTAAAGTGGGTCTCTTGTAACAGCATATAGATGGATTTTGTTTTCTTACCCATTCTTTTACCCTGTGTCTTTTGCTTGGAGCATTGAGTCCATTGACATTTAGAGTGAGTACTGAAAATTATGAATTTGGGGCGCCTGGGTGGCTCAGTCAGTTGGGTGGCTGACTTTGGCCAGGTCATGATTTCCCAGCTTGTGAGTTTGAGCCCTGTGTCTGGCTGTGTGCTGACAGCTCAGACGGAGACTGCTTCAGGTTCTGTGTCTCCCTCTCTCTCTGTACCCCTCCCACACTCATGCTCTCTCTCTCTCTCTCTCAAAAGTAAACATTAAGAAAAATATGAATTTATTGCCATTATGTTGCCTATAGAGTTGGAGTTTCTGGTGGTGTTCTCTGGTCCTTTCTAATCTTTGTTGCTTTTGGTATTATATATATAATAATTTATTGTTTATACTTATAAGTTTTATAAATATTATATAAATTTATGTATGTATATATTTTTTCCCATCTTTTCTCCCCTCAGAGAGTCCCCCTTAAAATTTCTTGCAAGGCTGGTTTAGTGGTCACAAACTCTTAATTTTTGTTTGGGAAACTTTTTATCTGTCCTGTTTTCAATGACAGCCTTGCTGGATGATGAAATCTTGGCTGAATATTTTTCTAATTCAGCACAGTGAATATATCCTTCCACTCATTTCTGGCCTGCCAATTTCTGTGGATAGGTCTGCTGCAAACCTGATCTGTCTTCCCTTGTAGGTTAGGGGCTTTTTTCCCCTTGCTGCTTTCATGATTCTCTCCTTGCCTGAGTGTTTTGTGAATTTGACTATGATATGCCTTGTTGATGGTTGGTTTTTGTTGAATCTAATGGGAGTCCTCTGTGCTTCCTGGATATTTATGTCTGTGTCTTTCCCCAGGTTAGGAAAGTTTTCTGCTATGATTTGCTCATGTAACCCTTCTACCCCTATTTGTCTCACTTCTTCTTCTTCTGGGCCCCCTGTGATTCAGATGTTCCTTTTTAATGAGTCACTGGTTTCTCTAATTCTTAAATCATGCTCTTTTGCCTTCATCTCCCTCTTTTTTTCTGCTTCATTTTTCTGTATAAGTTTGTCCTCTGTATTGCTGATTCGCTGGTCTGCCTCATTCATCCTTGCCGCCGCGGCATCCATCCGTGATTTCAGCTCAGTTATAGCATTTTTAATTTCATTCTGACTAGTTTTTACTTCTTTTATCTCTGCAGAAAGGGATTCTAATCTATTTTCAACTCCAGCTAGTATTGTTATTATCGTGATTCTAAATTCTGATTCAGACATCTTGCTTGTATCTGTGTTGGTTAAATCCGTGCCTGTCGTTTCTTCATGCTCTTTCTTTTGGGGTGAATTCCTACCGAATTCAGTCGTTCAGGTTGTGCAGATTGTTGTGTTCATCCTCCAATCAGTTTTCTAGGTGTGTAGGATGGTTTAATGTTGGTCTGGCTCCATGTCATGGACGCGAGACACACAGAAAATTTCCATGCTGTTCCGCCATCTTGGCTCCTCCCAAGGTTTATTTACTTTTGAGAGTGACAGCATGAGTGGGCGGAGGTGCAGAGAGAGAGAGGGGTACAGAGAATTTGAAGCCGGCTCCCCACTGAGAGCAGCGAGCCTGATGGGGGCCTTGATCCCTGAACTGTGAGATCACGCCCTGAGCTGAAAGATGTCAGATGCTCAACCGAATGAGCCATACAGGTGCCCCTGGGGGGAAATTTTTTAATTAAAACATTAGCCTCTGTCATATTTGAGAAGGCCCAGCCTCTGACCATGAAGTAATTCCAGTATACAGGTTTGATAGATCACTTTATTTCAGTAGAATACACAATTTTCTGTTGTCCAGTCATTTGTGTCAAGTGAAACTTGTCCAGTGTCCCTCTCCGAAGTGGGGAAAGCCGGACTCCCATGGGCCCCGGTGTTTGGGCAGGGTGTGAGGGGGAAGGCTTGTGATGCAGAGTGGAAACCAACGCTCCAAGACAGGGGGTGTGCTGGGGGGCACAAATACATGGGGAGAGTTCAGGCCAGGGCACGGTATGGACACCCAGGATCTCTTAGGAAGGGGCTGGCATAACAGGCAGAAACCTGCACTAAGATAGTTCCTAAGTTTATAGCCCGAGAGATGGGACATATTTTCATTTGGGGTCATGTCTGTGTGGGGGTGGCTGCTCATTAACCCTCAACCAGAACAGGTGTCGTGTACCTGGGCGCTGTGGCTCAGGTTCGCAGTCCACAGATGGCTCCGTTCACCCTGCTGGCGTGCCCAGGATGGGCCTTGCCACTTTCAACTTCTGTGTTTTTCTGTTTTTAAAGCAGACTTTTAACTCAGCTGGTTTGTTGTGATTCTGCATTTGGTGGTACAGCACTGATCAATTTGGGAAAGAACGATTTTCCCACATCAGATTTCACGGATACCTTTATACTCCTCTTCCAGATTGTCTGCTCAGGTCGACTTTAATGAATCCTAGGGAAATGGCCACATGGTTGCATGATGCAAATACAAAATTATCCACAAGGAAGCCTCAATTTGGGGAGGTTACATTTGAATTTAGAATGTTGTATTCAAATCATAAATGATAGAAATATAAGTTGCTTTCAAAAGCTTGGGATTTCAAAGTAATACTCTCATATTATCTCTGCAACAGATTTTGAAAAAGTAATACTGTAATCAGGACACAATGACCGGACCTGGGAACAGCTCATGCACATTAATATTCCCAGAACATTAAACACTTGAAAATAATTTATGGGGATGACTCCTTTAGAGATTTGCTTATAATTAATACAAAATAATTCTTAGATTTTTTTTTGATGAGTTGGTTGTAATTAATGCAAAATAATGCTTGGGTTCCGTGGCTTAATGAGTTTTGATTTCTTTTGGAAGTGTTAGAGTGGAGTATTAAGAAGTTCTTACGATGGCGTTGGAGCAGGGGGCTGGGAAATGCTAGAGGGAGCACCATGTCAGATGCGTTTGTACAGCATCTCTCTGGAAGCTTATGCACAAGCAAGGCAGAAACCTTCTTGTGCTGGTCTACCTAGAGGGCTGCTTTTAGCTTTACTTCCTACCTTAGGTCCACCTGCCAGACCAGAAACAGAGTTGCCTGTGGCTTTCCCTGGGTGTTTGCCTCAGTGTTGAAAGATCAGCCTTGTAGCTCACCACCCATGAAGGAGGGTCTCCCTTTTCCCTTCACACAGGTACATACCAGCTAGCACGGATGGAGAGAGGCAAGAGATACAGCAAGGGGCTGTGCACTTGCCCAGGGGTCTGGAGCAGAGCTGACCTAAGCCACAGATAGCTACTAAATCCCAGACTGGGTCTGGATGAGAGAGGAGAGGAAGAAAAAAAAATCCCGAAAACAACAAAAGAATGTCCAGGCCTTTCCAATGAGTGGAGGCCTCTGGCTATGCTGTATACCAGCCTTCTTAGTGGAAGAAGAGAGTGGAAAGAGCCATACGTGCATGTCCACTGACAGTCAAATCACTTGGAAAATTTTCACTCTGGAGAATACAGCCCTGGAAATATCCTTGAACTTCACTTTCTTTGGAGGTGGAGTATCTTTCTCTTGATTAGCACTTCTCTGTGGAGAAGAATGAAAGAGCAGAAGTGGGAGAATGTTAACTCCCTTTCCCTCCCTTTGCCACCTCCTTAGATTTTTTCCTCCACTTTAGTAAGATGCATCATGTTTTATCTCATTCACGGAACTTTGCCAGTATTAGCTATCTAATCCTTGAGTCCCTGGGCATAAGGTGAGGGGACAGAGAGCAGTATCTCGCTTTGGTCCATTATGGCTGTCGGCAGCTGGTGTTGTCAGCCTTGTGCAAATGCACGTTCAAGCCCGCCCTTCTAAGAAGCAGTATTTCCTGGGACGCCTGGGTGGCTCAGTCATTTGAACTTCAGACTTCGGCTCAGGTCATGATCTCACGTTAGAGTCCCACATTGGGCTCCTTGCTGACTGTGTGGAGCCTGCTTGGGATTCTCTCTCTCTCTGCTCCTCCCGGACTGACTGCCTGACTGTCTGTCTGTCTGTCTATCTCTCTCTCTCAAAATAAATAAGTAAAACTTTAAGAAAAATGGTATTTCCTAACTCCCTCTAGGGGGAAATTCTGGACACAGTGTGGGAGCAGATATGTCCAAACCTACGGGTTTATGGGGAAAGTGCACCAAGAAAGATTGGCGTCTTGAAGTTTGACTTCAGGCCACAGGATTACCAGTGGCTAGCGTCAAGGGCCTGGAGATGACCCAACCGGTGAATTTGCCTCAGGCTTGGAACTGTGGCAATTAAACACCCTTGACACCTTTTTCTTTTTAAATTCTAGTCGTTCCTTTTTACCTATAGCATGATTATATTATCATGATTATTCCTTTATTGGTACCTTTTCTTTCCTCTATAACCCCTGCCCTGTCTGGGGTTTTCTCAGTGCTCCTTGTCTTGCTTGTCTGTCTTGACTACTGTTTGGGAACTTTTCCACTTTCCCTGCTCATCTTTGACTTCAGCCTTTCCCAGTCTTGACTGCCACCTGCTTTCTAGGTTTTAATCTCCAATTGCTTTTGGGCTTTGGCTTTTGTATATTATCTCAAACTTATCATGTCTTAAAAGCTAACTTGTGATTTCTAGAATACTTCCCATTTCTTCCAGTTACAATATAGTTCTCCTATTCTTTATTCACCCTTTATGGCCCTACCCACTATTGCGGTCAGGTTGCAAATCACGCTTCTTTAGTGATGTGTCTGCCTTCCTCCTTGTTCCCCCCACCCCACTTGATTATTGCATGACCACAGCAACCTACTCCTTGGCCTTCTGGTCTCAGTTCCCCACTGGTGGGTCCCAAGGGGCTCCATAATATTTATAAAAGTACATGGACTTGGGAGTTATACATGGGATCCCTTCACTTCTGTGACTTGTACTTAACTCTGTGACCTTGAACACGTTACTTGAGTGCTTGTTACTTGAGGTTTTGTTTTTGCATGTATGAAATGGAGATCTCAGCATCTGCCTCACAGAGCTGTTACAGAAGTCAGGTGAGGTGGTAAGTGTAAAAGCCAAGTAAAGGCCTATTGCCAGACACAGAGCAAGTGCTCAGTAAATGCTGCTATCATCCCAGCACAGGCTGCATCTTCAAAGTGTGGGAGATTTCCATCATCATAGAAGGTTCCATCCTGTCCCTTCCTTAGACTAAGCGACTACCATTCTGATCTCAATCCACATGGACACTTTTTTTTCAGAACCTTAGGTAAGTGTATTCATACCACTGAGTTTATACACCTGTTTCTGGTGTCTATCAGCCTCCTTTTTGGGATTCATTCATGTCGTTGTGGGATTCAGTGGCTCATTTCTTTTTGTGGCTGACTAGGATTCCATTGTATGAGTATATCTTAATCTATTCATCCATTTTCCTAGTGATGGACACGTAGGCTATCTCTGGCTTGGGGCTATTTCGAATAAAGGTCTAATGAGACTTTTTGTGGATACATGTTTTCATTTTACTTGGAAAAATACCTAGGATTGGAATTTCTAGGTAATGTACTAACCGTATGTTTAAATTTGTAGAAACTATAACTGGGGGCGCCTGGTGGCTCAGTCGGTTAAGCATCTGACTTCAGCTCAGGTCACGATCTCACTTTTCGTGGGTTCAAGCCCCGCATCGGGCTCTGTGCTGACAGCTCAGAGCCTGGAGCCTGCTTCAGACTCTGTGTCTCCCTCTGTCTCTGCCCCTCCCCCACTCATGCTGTGTCTTTCTCTGTCTCTTGAAAATAAATACATGTTTAAACAAATTATAAATGAAAACTGCAACTGTTTTCCATTAGTAAATGTGACAAAAGGATGTGGTCACTCCACATCCTTACCAACATTTGCTGTTGTCTGCTTTTTTCATTATAATTATTTCTGTTTGTGTGTGGCATCTCGTCGTAATTTTAATTTGCATTTTTCTCATGACTAATGATGAACATTTTTCATGTGCTTATTGACATATCTTTTGTGAACTGACTGGTTAAGTCTTATACCCATCTTTAAAATTGATTGTCTTTTTATTATTGAGTTGTAGGAACTGGCTGTGTATTCTGGATTTAAGTTCTTTATTAGATACCTATGTTGTAAATATTTAATTTTGTGATGAAGTTTAATTTACTCATTTTTAAATGATCCATGCTTTTTGAGACCTTAGAAATCTTGCCTGCCTCCTAGTTACAAAGATCTTCTCTTACATTTTATTCTAGAACCTTCACAGTTTTAGCTTTTATGTGTAGATCTATGTTCGTGTGAAAGTAATTTTGCATAGTATATGATGTAGTGGTCAAGGATTCCTTTCTTAATATGGGTACTCAGTTTTTCTATCCCTTTTTGTTGAAAAGAATTTTTTGTAAAGAATTGTTGAAATGTTTGTGACCATATACGTACGGGTCCATTTCTGGACACTGATACTGAAAATATTTGCATGAAGTCATTATTTTTCTCTAATAGGTGTATACTTCTTATCTCTATCTACTTAATCAGTGACTCAGTAGCAGAGTCACTGGTGCTCAGACCTTGGTTTCTAAATTCAGTTTCTTCTTGAAAGAAACTAGGGATTCTTGGAGAAGTAGCTAGTGCTCAATCTGAGGCAGGGATTTCTTATTTTTTGAAACCCTTCATAAAGCCTTTTATTTTATTTTAATCTATTTTCTTTAATATTTTTGAGCCAAGAATTCTTTTTACTTATTTATTTTAATTTAATTTTTTTTAATTCACATCCAAATTAGCATATAGTGCAACAATGATTTCAGGAGTAGATTCTTTAATGCCCCTTACCCATTTAGCCCATTCCCCTCTCCCAAAACCCTTCCAGTAACCCTCTGTTTGTTCTCCATGTTTGTGAGTCTCTTCTGTTTTGTCCCCCTCCCAGTTTTTATATTATTTTTGTTTCCCTTCCCTTGTGTTCATCTGTTTTGTCTCTGAAAGTCCTCATATGAGTGAAGTCATATGATTTTTGTCTTTCTGTGACTAATTTCACTTAGCATAATACCCTCCAGTTCCATCCACGTAGTTGCAAATGGCAAGATTTCATTCTTTTTGATTGCCGAGTAATAATGCACTGTATATAGACCACATCTTCTTTATCCATTCATCCATCGATGGACATTTGGGCTCTTTCCATACTTTGGCTATTGTTGATAGTGCTGCTATAAACATGGGGGTGCACGTGCCCCTTTGAAATAGTAAACCTGTATCCCTTGGATAAATACCTAGTAGTGCAATTGCTGGGTTGTAGGGTAGTTCTATTTTTAGTTTTTTGAGGAACCTCCATACTGTTTTCCAGAGTGGCCGCACCAGCTTGCATTGCCACCAACAATGCAAAAGAGATCCTCTTTCTCCACATCCTTGCCAACATCTGTTGTTGCCTGAGTTAATGTTAGCCATTCTGACAGGTGTGAGGTGGTATATAATTGTGGTTTTGATTTGTGTTTCCCTGATGATGAGTGACGTTGAGCATCTTTTCATGTGTTGGTTGGCCATCTGGATGTCTTCCTTGGAGAAGTGTCTATTCGTGTCTTTGAGGCGGGAGTTCTTAAGATGAACTTGGGACCTATTATAGCAGAAGTCAGGACACTTTCAAGGGGCTGTCAGTAGCCAAAAATGGAAACAAGTTGAACGTTTTTTTAAAAAAGTGATTGAATTAGTTGAAATCCATAAAACGTATTCTTTAAACATCCACTGTATTCACAATGATGCTACAAAATGAATTCATTAGTAACTGCTGGTAGTTTCTTGCTCCCCCACCCATTCCTCCATTAGTCACATTTGGTAATTGCTGATACTCCAAAATCATTGGTCTGAAAACTGGTAAATGGCAACAAAGAAACATTTATCAAACATCTCTGTTGCCTTTCCTTTACAAACCATATTTTATGATAACCAAATAGTTAAATGAAGATTCCTTATAGAGCAAAATGAACTGAAAAAAGTACAAACAGAATGATAGAATTTGAAACTTACTATATTGCCACCTCTAATGAAATGATGGGACTAGACAGTGGTCGTTAGTAGGTAACATTTGATGGGGAATTTTATAATGATTGGGTTAGGCTAACAACCCCTGACCTTGATCAATTTTAACATTGTTAAGTGTGGAATAGCCAGACGGTATATCCTTCCAGATATGATGCAATACAACATGCAGTGTTCCAACCCCAAGTATTATTGCCAAAATAATTGAACCTGAATTAAATGGAGTCTCCAGTCACTATAATTACCATTTTATAGGAAATACAGGGATAGAGGAATACCACCACAAGAAAACCTACAGGACAAGTGTTCTAACTTTTCCAGAAACAAAAGGCATGCAAATTGCAAGCAGAAGAAAGACTGTTAGACATTAAAGGAGACTTAAGGTCTGCAACCAAATGGAATGTGTGGACCTGGTTTATATCCTGATTTCAACAAACTAATCCTACAAAAGACAGTTTTGAGACCGTTGAGTTTTGGACGTAGGCTGTGTATTGCCTATATTAAGTAGGTTTCTTTTTATTGGGTGGTAATAATGCTAAAGAAAAGAACCCTTCTCTGTAGACTGTACAGAAGTGTTTACAGGAGATAAGATGATGTCTGGTATTTGCTTTAAATTCCTGAAAAAGATGAGGATAGATTAAACAAGATGAGCAAAAATGCTGATAATCATCGGAGAACTGTCTTGTGACTTTCTTTGTTTTCGTAATAAAAAGTTTAAATGAGAAAAACGTGTGCTTTGACCCTGAAGTGAACGTTCTGGAGATGAAGAACTTTGGATATAAGGCTGGGAATAGACCACTTGACATCGTACTAATGAGCTTGCTGGCATTATCACTGCTGTGAAGAAATATTTTGTGTCCTGCTTCATTTCTAATCTCCTGTGAGCACCTTCCCTGACAGCTGGTGACTTCAGCGTGTCAAGTCAGAGCTTGGCATTTGTTGCCTGCTTTTTCACACAGCAGGCTGGGAAGACTTTCCATCCCAGCAGGGACACGATGGCATTCGTTGTTTGCCCTCTTTCCTTGAAGACTGAGTGAGGTCGGGTAGATCGCTCCCTGTTGCCCACCAGCTGTTTAGTCTGAAGCAGCCTGGAGATGGGTGTCCAAGGGTCCACTGCCACCTTCTGAGGAGCCACGTCCTTCTCTGCTGTTCACAGAGTGAGACTTCACCAGTACTCACCCCTCTGCACCTCGGACCATCTACATGGAGGTCACAAAGTGATCACGCCCCCCAGAGGAAAACGTCTTGCAGCGTGCGTTTGCCACGTCCTGTGTTTCAAAGCCCTTCTGCCCTATCTGCAGCCCATGAAGGCCAAGTGCTGATTCATGGCATGCGTGTTAGCGATGCTGCCTAACTCAGACAAGAGCCCCTGGTCATGGACATGCCATAACGATCGCTTTGCTATGCTGTGTGTCATTGGTGATACATGTGATCACACCTTGTCATTGATAAAGAAACTTTGCCAGTAATTCATTCTACCTTCCCTTCAAGTGTATTTACCTTCAGCTTTGTGACTTGTACCGGTCTTTGCCATGAGCAGTACGACTTTGAATGAGGCCTTTGTAGTTTTGGTTCCTCTCTGCCGTTGGTGACAAAATTAATTACTTTCACAGTCCAAGATCTACTCTGTTTACTTGTCTAGGAGACCTAAATCGCTTTACTGGAAATGGCAGTGGCAGTGCTTGGAAACGAAAGTAAAGCTTAGATGGCTGCGCTTGGCAGAGTTCCCATCCAATTGATCATCTGGGAACTAGGGACAAATGGATTGCAGGACCAATGAAATCCAGCTTATGGTACAGCTCCTTACCATGCTCCCCCCACCAACTGCTGTGTAAAATACGCATTTTTGAAGATTCCCTTTTCCTAGAACATTCAGATGATCTCCTGATGCTAAAGGTCCTGTTCACCATTTTAGGTTGGTAACGCTGCAGTGCTGTATTTTCACCGCATTTACATCTGAATTTTTTTTTAATTCAAAGGCTAATGCTACATAATAGTATCAATAAAAATGCCAAATTAAGTGTAAACAGTAATGGCCCCTACCTGTGAAAATGTATTTTTTGTGACAGACTACATCAAACTGAAAGTTGCAGACCACCCGCACTGTTAATTTAATATGAGGTCTGCAGAGACACAACGGTAGAACCTGGAAGTTTTTAAATTCCAAATTTCTTACAATCATAGCTGATCTTATATTTCAATATATTTTTGGAATGCATGCCAAAAAAAAATGTTTCATTGGTTTATCCTCTTGGAATGACCCAATTACTCGTAGACCCTTATATCCCCTGGGTCCACCTGTTGTCCCTGACCTACACTGTGAAGAACCGTACTTTCAGAGAACCTGGGAGCAGGACGTTCATATGCAGCACGGGATCTTCCGGCGTCAGGCAGCCCTCTGTCCTTGTGAAGCCTGTTCATGTAGGATAGTGTTTCTCAAAGTGTGATTTGGGGAACCTTTGCATCATATCACCTGGGGAGCTTACTTAAGACGTGTATTCCTAGGCCCTGCCGCAGGCTCCTGAGCAGACTCTGAGAGTGAGGCCTGGAAACCTGCACTTTTGAAACTTTCCCAAGGGTATCTGGTATGAGTACAGTTGAAGGACTGCTTAGAGTTTATACAACGTAGAATACACATGCCTCTTCTGTTGGGTTTTGTGACACTTTATTGATTGATTGATTGATTGATTGATTGAGAGAGCGAGCGTGCGGGAGAGAGGGAGAGTGGGAGAGAATCTTAAGCTGTCTCCACACTCAGCATGGAGCCCGACTCAGGGCTTGATCCTGTGAACCTGGGATCATGACCTGAGCCGAAATCGAGAGTCGGATGCTCAACCAACTGAGCCATCCAGGTGCCCCTATGTTGGCATTTATGAGGCATGTTTTACCCTTTTTACCCTCAGGACTGGTCCGTCATGTCTGTGACCTGTTCACTGAAACTGCCACGCTGTGCTTGGATGTGGACAACAAGAACCACAGTGAGACGGCCGCCACCCTGCTCTTCTCCCTGCTCGATATTCTGCACGGCATGCTGACCTATACGGCCTGTGTCGTACGGCTGGCTCTGCAGGTATGGGACCTCCCCTCCCGTGTCTGGAGCACCGCACCATGTGGTGCTTCTTCTCTTTCATCGTCTCCTACCTAAGCTTCCTCTGTTGTGTCTTTATGTTTGAAAAAGAACGTATGATGCTGTAGAGAAAGACTACCAGGTAAGCCGTCTTTGGGCAACCAAGGTCAAGGACGGATAATGTGATCACGGAATCTGAAAGGAAAGCAGGAGAGGCCTATGGAAAGACCTAACCAAGCTCTGGCTGGGGAAGTCCCCCGATGGAGGGGATCATTTGCCTTACAGGCACCCTGGGGCCGGCCAAGCAGTGTGCCATCTTTCCTGTCTAGGGGTGGTGCTCCAGCCCACCCTCACCAGGATGAATTAGCTTGTTAGGGTCAGTGGATTGAGATTTTAGGCGCGCGCGCGCGCGCACACACACACACACAGACGCGTGCGTTTGTATACACACACATGCATACATATACAACACAAACTCTCTCGCTTTCTCTTATGAGCAATAACTAGGACTTTGAGGACTAGAAGTGTGTTCAGTGCCTATGGAAAAGTCAATTCACCCCAAACTATAACCTGGATTTACTTAGCATCGTGCTATAAGGAAGGCCAGGGATGCAGGTTTATTGAGTACTTTCTGTGTTGGATGTTAAGTGCCTGCACATGCCTATTTACCTAACCAACCGAGTCTGCTGATACGTAGATTATGTGAAAGCACACGGCCAGTGTGAATCCATGGCTGTATTTTAAATCCTGGTAAAATTGCAAAAGATGTACATCAGGTGGTAGCCACATCCCGCCTTGGGTGGGTGCAGAAGCTCGAGTTGAAAGCAAGCTGTTTTGGTTCTTTGCCAGGAGTCCTAGCAGTGGAGCCAAGGATGATTCCCCAGACCCTGGTTAACCTCTGTTATTCATCATTCTGATAAATGCTCTCGTTTATCCCCAGTTGAGCTGGTCAAGTGTTTAGCTTGTCTAGTGTGGTTTAATAAATAATTCCAAGATCCCCTCAGTAAACATGATAGCCAGTGTTTAACCCAATCTTGAAAAGCCGGTAGATGGAAATGGCCTTCACACTACCTGGTTGTTTTTATTTGCTCATCTTTAATGATAACAGCACTGTTAAGTACTTAGGAAATCCCAAATTATGGATTTCTCTTAGCTTGTCCTCTCTTTTCTAGAGTTTTTTTGGAGAATGTTGTTTCTTATTCCAGTTTTTTTTAATGCTTTTATTTATTTTTGAGACAGAGAGAGATGGAGCACGCACAGGGGAGGGGCAGAGAGAGAGCCAGACACAGAATCCAAAGCGGGCTCCAGGCTCTGAGCTGTCAGCACAGAGCCTGACGCGGGGCTCGAACTCACGGACTGTGAGCTCATGACCTGAGCTGAAGTCGGACGCTTAACTGACTGAGCCACCCAGGCACCTCTCTAATTTCAGTTTTTGTAGTGATTTTAGGTAATTCTTCAAGGTGCAGTCAATAGGTACTCTTGCAAGATGCTTTGATGATATCAATCTGTAACAGATTATGTTTTGTAGATTGTAGATAAAAAGGATCAGACGTTTAAAAATTCCACAACATTAGAAATCATTTTATTACAAAGGATAGATTTTCAAGGGTTTTTAAAAGAAAACTCCAGGGGCGCCTGGGTGGCGCAGTCGGTTGAGCGTCCGACTTCAGCCAGGTCACGATCTCGCGGTCCGGGAGTTCTAGCCCCGCGTCGGGCTCTGGGCTGATGGCTCAGAGCCTGGAGCCTGTTTCTGATTCTGTGTCTCCCTCTCTCTCTCTCTGCCCCTCCCCCGTTCATGCTCTGTCTCTCTCTGTCCCAAAAATAAATAAACATTGAAAAAAAAAATTTAAAAGAAAACTCCTTAGTACAAAATATTTTCTAATTCGTTTTTTTTTTATATTCTATTGTACCGATAGATCATTGTGTCTACTTCTTAAATTTCTTCCCCACCACTGTATATTTTACAGCTAACATCTTTCTAAATCCTCCCCCATAACATCTGCCATGTCTTGCTTTTGGCCTTGACCACCGACTTTGATCTTCATAATACCTGGTGTCAGTCTGACAGAGGTAGAGTCTTTGAGACTGAATCTGGGGAAAGGGCTGGGAAAAGAAATGGCATGTGTATCAAAGGCCCATCCTCCTTGAACACAGCCTGTAAGTACTTTCCAAACCTTCAGTCACCTCTTCCATTTATACACATGCTCCCCACTGGAGATTCTTTTGCATTCAAAACCTGATTTACTTCTAACAGGAACAACTGCAAAGTAGAAGAATTGAGGGTCGCCAGCCTTTAAAATGATAGGTGCCTAGCTTTTCTTTTCAGGGAGGAGAGTGATATGATTGATGCAGGAATATATACCATGGGAAGGCGGGTGTTCGAATCTCCATCAGGAGTTCAGTCCCTGCCTCCAACATGCCCTGTGATTCTAAATCGGTCCTAGTTTAACCTCTGGAGGGTCGTGTGGGAGAGATGTGGAAGCAGAGACAAATAGAGGCTCCAGATTGGCTGGCGTGGTATGGGCCTCGCAGGCTGAAATGCCTTGGATACAAGTCCCAGCCACACCGCTTTCTACCTATATGACCCTGGGCAGGTCTCTTCACCTGCTTAGTACTGTTTCCTCATCTGCAGAGTAGAAATGGTGAAACTGGGGGCACCTGGCTGGCTCAGTCGGTCACACTACCGACTTTGGCTCGGGTCATGAGTTGAAGCCCCGTGTCGGGCTCTGTGCTGACGGCTCAGAGCCTGGAGCCTGCTTTGGATTCTGTCTCTCCTTTTCTCTCTGCCCCTCCCCTGCTTGCGTTCTGTCTTTCTCTGTCTCTCAAAAATAAAAAAATAAATGTTTTAAAAAAAAAACAAAAGGTGAAACTGCTGTGCAGGGTTGTCCCAAGACTTTACTGAGAGACCAAAATGTATGCGAATATATGTAAATATGAGGTGCCTTGTATATACCCGGCTTAGGGAAGGTGAGCAGTAAATGGTTGCTGTATCACTAACAGCAAGAAGAAGAAAGGTGCACGCCTCACATTCCTGTTTACAGAAGGCTTCCTGTGGCCCATGACTTCCTCCTGTCTGTGTCCTGGCACATGGGAGGGTACTCGGGCCATGTTTCCTGACTAAACTGACTCCTAGCAGGCTTGTGAAATAATTTATGGTTTGTTTTTTGTACGCATTAGCCTGGAACAGGGCTGGGTTACTGTGACTTCAGCAGGGATCCAGAGAGGAAGGGTGTTAGCGGTCAAGGAGCTCGCAGTTTCGTCGGGAAGACCGTCACCACACAAATGGGGAGGAAATCATCATCCCGTTACGTTTGCGAGGGTGCGGCTGCTGGAGGTACGGGATGCCGCAGCGTGAAGGTGGGAGAGGAGAGCCTAACTTGACGGGGAGGGAGCCCAATTCAGTATGAACATCCAGGTCACCCGACTCCCCAGTCTGGTCCTTGACTATCATTTGTGAAGTGATGGAGAGCCATTAACCTGCTGTTTCCGTGCAGAGTTGGTGTTGCCGAAAGACTGAAATGTGGCCACGAGTCCCCCTTCGACTCACACGCACTTCAAGGCTATCCGTGGTGGAAGCCATGTTTTGAGTATATCTTTAATATTATTATTATTTTTAAAAATTCTTTTAATGTTAGTTATTTTTTGAGAGAGAGAGAGAGACAGAACATGAGCAGAGAGAGAGGGAGACACAGAATCGGAAGCAGGTTCCAGGCCCTGAGCTGGCAGCACAGGGCTTGACGTGGGGCTCGAACTCACGGACCACGAGATCATGACCTGAGCCAAAGCTGGACACTTGACTGACCGAGCCACCCAGATGCCCCTGTTTTTAGTATCTCTTGAAATTATCCAGTTGGTCTCCTCTGTGGCATTCCCCTCATTGTTCTTTCCCATGAGCTACCCTCTGCCTGGTTGCTGAATCCAAGAGAGACTTTTCTGCCTTTGCCCATAATCCTCATCATGTCTCTCCTTCCTTTGCAAACTTCAGTGACCTCTCATTATCTGTGGTATAATTTTCTAACTCCTTGGTGCGTCATTCAAGGCCTTGTAAGATCCAGCCCCAGGGTGCCTTCCAGCCCTGCCTGCCAGGCCTCCGTGCTCCCCGTACCCACCCCAAACAGTCCACTCTCAGTATTTCACCCCAAGCCTTTTGTCCTGTGGTTCCCAGCACCTGAAACACTGCTGTCCACGCTACTCCCTGTAGACCCCATTCCCACCAACGAATGTGAAGTCACATGTCACCTCCTCTTACTTCCCTCCCGACCACCCAAACCGTGTCTACCTCTGTGGCAGTTTTCACACCCTGCCTTGAGCACAGTTGTTTGTTTTTTGTTTTGTTTTTTAATTTTATTTAAATGCAAGTTAGTTCACATACAGTATAATAATGGTTTCAGGAGTAGAATTTAGTGATTCATCACGTACATATAACACCCAGTGCTCATCCCAACTGGTGCCCTCCTTCATGCCCATCACCCATTTAACCCATCTGCCCACTGACCTCCCCTCCAGCACCCCTCAGTTTGTTCTATTTAAGAGAACAGACTCTTATGGTGTGCCTCCCTCTCTGTTTTTGCCTTATTTTTCCCTCCTTTCCCGTGTTTATCTGTTTTGTTTCTTAAATTCAGTATGAGTGAAATCATATGGTGTTTGTCTTTCTCTGACTGACTTATTTCGTTCAGCACAGTTGTTTGGAAGCACGCTGTTCTTTTGGTCAAACCGTGAGGCCCTACAGAGCGGGGACCCGAATTGTGTCATCCGCGGGTGGTGAGCACGCGCGTGGTGATAATCGGGGCGCACGGCGAGCGCTGGATTGTCGGGGCCCCACCATTGCAGGCAGCGCTCCATTTTGTGCTTACACCGCTGGGGACGTCAGACCTCAACCGCCTGAGGAACTGACTGTCCCTTGTTCTCTACAGAGCCTTACTTCTGTGTTCGTTTAATAGACCTCTGTTGAGTACCTACTTGTGTGCCCTAGACTCGTGTAGCAGTGCTAGATATAAGGAGTAGTCAGATAAGAACAGAGAGGGAGCCAAGCCATAAGAGACTCTGAAAGACAGGGAACAAACTGAGGGCTGCTGGAGGGGAGGAGGGTGGGGGGAGGGGCTGAATGGGGGATGGGCACGGGGGGGGGGCACTTGTTGGGATGAGCGCTCGGTGTTGCAGGTCAGAGGTGAATCACTAAATGCTACTCCTGAAACCACTACCACACTGTATGTGAACTAACTTGAATTTAAATAAGTGAATTAAAAAAAAAAAAAGAATTGTGTTTCCCTGGCCTTTTGTTGACTTTTATCTTTTTCAGCTGTTCCTTTACCTCATTTTGGACAGTGCTGTGTTGTCATTTAATATTAAAGATGGCTCATAAGTTGGCGTTCCCGGGTCTTATATGTTTAAGGCTGTTAAGTTTGTGTTTCTGTCCAGAGTTCTCCCATGAAATGCATCCTTAGAAATCCAGCAGCTTTCTCAAAATGATCGCCAACACAACGCATCCTCACCTCAAGTTCAACATTGTTCAAAGCTAACCCTGGGATTTGCCTCCCCCGATCACCCTGCTGCCCCAAGGCCTGCCACCCCCATCCTGCTGTGCAAACGAGCAACCTGGGAGTCATTCGTAAACTTTCTCTCCTTTTCATACTCCACATCTAATCTGTCACCAGATAATGTAGACTTTACCTTAAATACCTAATACGTCCAACCTCTTCTCTCAACCCCTACTGCCCCAGCTCAGTCTACCGTCCTTCCTTACTTAGGCTATAGCTGGGCGGGCCAAGAACATTGGATGGCTGGGAGGGGGTGTGGCAGTGACAGGGGCAAGAGAGTTATGGGCCAGAGGCAAAGGCAGAGGACCTAGATGGAGAGCGTAATAGCGATGTCGTAGCAGAGAGAGAATATTCTTGCTGCGGAAAGGGCCTCTTACAAAATGCACGCAGTGGCCCACAGACCCAGGCCATCTAGAGGCTGCCTTTAGGGAGTGTGGTGTTAAGGACCTGGAGACAGACTGAAAGGAGAGGTGGGCCTGGGCCCCTGAGATTGTTATTCAGGATTTGTTTTTCTTTTTTTTCCTCCTGCATCCCCGCTGGGATTCCCGTGTGCACAGAGCTTCCGTTGTGGTGCCACATTTTTGCAAGGAGACGAGTTTGTATTGTGGTCCTGGTTTGAACTTCTCTGTTGTGCACACAGGCAGCATTCCCCCACAACCCTTAGCAGCTTTGTAGGGAGGTGGTACCTGAGTACTGGTGGGCAGAGTCTAGACGTTTCTTGGTAACAGTAACTAATGACCACGTAGATCTTAGAGGCTGTGGAGGACTACTGGATGTCCCGGTGGGAAGAGTCCCACAGTGTGTACTTGTTCTTGTGGCCCCATCTGCTTGCTCCCGTGTGTTCGGAAAGGAAGCCGTGGCATCGTGCCCCCGCACGGCTAGGTGCTGGTCTGCAAGACTGCCTTATCTTTCCCAAGAGAGAATCCGTTTGCTCTACAGGGTAACATGTTAGTGAGGAAAGGCCATGATTCTGTCTCACGCCGTGCTTCAGAAGACGGGATCAACAGCCAAGAATCAGAAGGGTTCAGACCTCCAGGGTGATGCTGCACATTTGTTTTCTGGAAGGAAATTCTACCTTTCTGGTAAAGTCAGTTGGGAAAGCGGGAGGTGTGGGGGTGGGGAGAAGAGAAGGAAGCTCCACGCTACGATTACCTTGGTTCCCCTTGAGTATAGAGAGGTTAAAAGGCAGGTGCCTGCTTTTCAGTCGAGCCCCTGTGAGCCAGAGAAAGCAGGCGGCTCAAATTCTGCCCACAGTTATGGGTCTGTTCAAATTTCCTCTTTCTTCCCGGTTGTGTTTTGGTAGTGTGTAAGTGTCTAGGAATTTGTCCATTTCTTCCAGGATGTTCAGTTTGTTGGCATATAATTTTTCATAGTATTCTCTGATAATTGCTTGTACTTCTGACGGATTGGTTGTGATAAATCCATTTTCATTCATGATGTTACCTATTTGGGTCCTCTCTCTTTTCTTTTTGAGAAGTCTGGTTAGGGGTTTATCAGTTTTGTTTATTTTTTCAAAAAACCAGCTCTTAGTTTCATTGATCTGTTTTTTTTGGATTCTGTATTGTTTGTTTCTGCTCTGATCTTTACGATTTCTCTTCTTCTGCTGGGTTTCTTTGTTGTTCTGCTTCTAGTTCCTTTAGGTGTGCTGTTAGACTCTGTATTTGGGATTTTTCTTGTTTCTTGAGATAGGCCTGGATTGCAGTGTATTTTCCTCTTAGCACTGCCTTTGCTGCATCCCCCAAGGGTTTGGACTGTTGTGTTTTCATCTTCATTTGTTTCCATATATTTTTAAATTTCTTCTTTAATTGCCTGGTTGACCCATTCATTCTTTAACCTCCGTGCCTTTGGAGGTTTTCCAAACTTTCTCCTGTGGTTGATTTCAAATGGTGCTGGGAGAACTGGACAGCAGCATGCAGAAGAATGAAACTAGACCACTGTCTTACACCATACACAAAAATAAACTCAAAATAGATGAAAGATCTAAATGGGAGACAGGAAACCATCAAAACCCTAGAGGAGAAAACAGGCAACAACCTCTTTGACCTAAGCCGCAGAAATTTCCTGCTCCACCCATCTCTGAAGGCAAGAGATTTAAAAGCAGAAATGAACCATTGAGACCTCATCAAGATAAAAAGCTTCTGCACTGCAAAGTAAATGATCAACAAACTAAAAGGGAACCGACAGAATGGGAGAAGATATTTACAAATGACATATCGGATAAAGGGTTAGTATCCAAAATCTATAAAGAACTTATCAAACTCAACACCCAAAAAACAAATAATCCAGTGAAGAAATGGGCAGAAAACATGCATAGACACTTTTCTAAAGAAGACATCCAGATGGCCAACAGGCACATGAAAAGATGTTCAACGTCACTCCTCATCAGGGAAATACAAATCAAAACCACACTCAGATACCACCTCACGCCAGTCAGAGTGGCTAAAATGAACAAATCAGGAGACTACAGATGCTGGGGAGGATGTGGAGAAACGGGAACCCTCTTGCACTGTTGGTGGGAATGCAAACTGGTGCAGCCACTCTGGAAAACAGTGTGGAGGTTCCTCCGAAAATTAACAGCAATAGCACTGCTAAGAATTTACCCAAGGGATATAGGAGTGCTGATGCATAGGGGCACTTGTACCCCAATGTTCATAGCAGGACTTTCAACAATAGCCAAATTATGGAAGGAGCTTAAATGTCCATCAACTAATGAATGGATAAAGAAGATGTGGTTTATATATACAATGGACTACTACTTGGCAATGAGAAAGAATGAAATCATGCCATTTGCAACAACATGGATGGAACTGGAGGGTATTATGCTAAGTGAAATAAGTCAGAGAAAGACAAATATATTTTTTTTACTCATATGTGGATCTTGAGAAACTGAACAGAAGTCCATGGGGGTAGGGAAGGGGGAAAAAAATTACAAACAGATAGGAAGGGGGGCAAACCATAAGAGATTCTCAAATACAGAGAGCAAACTAAGGGTTGATGCGGGTAGGGGGCAGGGGAGAGGGGAAAATGGGTGATGGGCATTGAGGAGGGCGCTTGTTGGGATGAGCCCTGGGTGTTGTATGTAAGCAATGAACCATGGGAATCTACCCTAAAAACCAAGAGCACACTTTACACACTGTATGTTAGCCAATTTAACAATAAATTATATTTAAAATAAATAAATACATACATATATAAAATGAAAAAAAAAATCTACCCATAGGCCTGAAGTCTGGAAGGACCTGGGCCTCCATGAACAGAGTCTGGGAGTCCAGGCTAATAACCTGAGACAGGCAGTCTATACAGCCTTCTCTGAAGGCCCTGGCAGAGGTCATTACTTACAAGTAGTTGTATTTCCTCTGAGTGAAATTAAAAACAAGAGATGTGTGAATGAATTGTGCACATACTGCAGCAAACACAATAAATAGTGCCTTTTTTCAACACAAAATTATTCACCTCTGTAATGGAGATCGGACAGTTCTGAAAAACTCCTGAGAACAGACACACCTTAGAGCCCCTCTCTTCTCATTGCCTTTTTCCATTGCAGTTTAAGCCCGTCCCTCCTAAGCAGTGTAGACCTATGTCTGATACATTGCACTGGGACATTGGACAGCTCTTCTAGATGTTATTCAAGCATGTGCACGCAGGGAAGGAAAGCATACCAGAATTATACGATGATGGCATGCATCGTATACTGTGTATAATCATGCTCACGAGAAATGAGCACTCGTGATTTGGATTCCGGCTTTGTCACTCGTTGTCTTTGGGGCTTTCGACAAATTACTTAACTTCTCGGAACTTAAGTTTTCTCACCTGAAAAATGTGCATAAAAGCACCTCATCTCAGCATGGTTGGAAAGATAAAGTCCCATCCACAGTACATGAATGTAAACATCATTCTGTCAACGACGGCCTTGGTCTTGCTTTATCTGTGGGCCATCTGGGTCTGTCTCTGCAGCCTGAGCTGGTGGCAGTGGCACTGAGAGTACTCTTTGTCATGTTATAACACGGCGTAACTTCTCAGGGTGCCATGGGGGATTGCTTCCTCAGCCCCCTTCCTCTCCTACACTGAGTGGATCTGTCTCCTCTGGCCAAACTGACTAATTTCCAAGAACCCCTTTCCCTTCTCTTGCTCAAGGCACAGAAGTCTGGCTCAGGAGGGGACACCCAAGCCGCAGAGGACCTGCTTCTGCTGAGCAAACCGCTGACAGACCTCATCAGCCTGCTCATTCCGCTGGTAAGAGCTCACCTGTTCGTGCGTCTTTCAGAGCACTCCTGAGGTGGTAGTAATTTTATTTCAATTTCACGATGCCGTGATTTTTTTATGCTACTTTAATTCTTTTCAAAGCTAGAACCAAAAGAAATTTCAGAAGATTATTTGGCCTAGAAACACTAAATTTCTACTTTATTTTAAAACTAGATGGCTTATTCATTTCAGTAGATATGTAAGGCAGAATTTCTCAAATCCGTCTTGATGAGCGTGAGGTCAAAAATTCGAGAAATGAATTCCAAGAAGGAAGAAGAAATCGCTATTATCAGTATTTCTCAAAAAGATATTTTAGAGTAGTACTCGGCATGCAGGACTCTGCAGGAGTACAGTAGGATGCACACAGGGGCCCCTGGGTAGCTCGGCCAGTTAAGTGTCTGATTGTTGAATTCGGCTCAGGTCATGATCTCACGGTTCGTGAGTTCAAGCCTCGTGCCAGGCTCTGGGCTGAATGTGGGGCCTGCTTGGGAGTCTCTGTCTCTTTCTGCCCCTCCCTGCTTTTGCTCTCTCTCAAAATAAACACACTTAAAATAGGAGCATGCACGCTGACCTAGATAACACTTCCCTAAATTTTCACAGATGTGGGAGATAAGTGAGGTTCAATGCAAACAAGTAAGACTACACAAGACCACTGAATATATGAAAAGAGCCCGGTAGGAACTTGGAGTTTGGACCAACCAACCAGTTTTAACCAAACTTAAAGAGGACCCAGTGTCTAGACACGTGACTTCTACAAAGCATTCAGTCAGAGGGTGGGTTGGTGACATTCCGTGAAGGCTCCTGAAAGCCTCTTCAGATTTGGGGAGCCAAGGACTGGGGGCCCCTGTAGCCCCAGGGAACTTAACCTCTTGTGGCCTCCACTCTCCACCGAGTGAAGATGGAGACAGACCTTCATTTCTCTCAGAATTGCTAGGATTTGTCCTTTTCTGCTCAGTGGCTTTCAAAGGAAGGCAAATGTAGTTTGCATGAATAATTCTGTAGACTTAATTGGGTTCAACAAATGTACGTTTGGTTCAATGGAGTAAAAAAAGTGGGGAAATCAGTCAGTTCTGGGTTATATCAAATAATGGCATATGTGGAGTAAAGCAGTCACAAAAAAAAGGTGTCGGTGGGCTCATAATGAAGTGTGGGAATAGCCCCAAACCCCAGGGAACATCCTCAAACCCAACGGTGGAAGGATCTTTAGTGTAGAAGATCTTTTGTGTGAAGCTACATGGAAAATAGAACACTCACCGCTCAGCTCAGAGTATGGGGACTGAACTCTGACAGCCAGCTCTCTCTTCGGCCAAGGGCAGGAAACAGATGAGGCTCCCAAAAACAGAGGAAAGACTAACACAAACCAGACTCTCTTTTATATAAGAGATTCAAAACAGCATGAAATTAAAAATATATATATGTGTGTATATACACATACGTATAAATTGATGCAATATATGATGTATTAGATAATTATATTTATAGAGAATAAAGATTAAACAAGACAGATGAAGAAGATCTATCTTAAGAAAGAAATGCAGAATCCATTATAGGCAGAACTTCTAGAACACTCTTTTTCACATGTATCTTATAGACCAAGTTTTGGTATTTGCTACATCCTCAGATTTGCTTTCTTTTAACAGGTGAATGTATTCCAGTTAGATATATTGTTAAACTTGTCTTTGATCTTAACTTTACTGTCTTCTTTTATATTTTCTTTCTAAATTTGTTTAAACGTTAACATAAGGCTTAATGTATAAAAAAGTCTTTAACAGAACAAAAAGATGCTACAAAGATCTGGAATAAAATCCACAGGAGTATATACCAACTATGAACTTTTTGGTGTCATATATTAGAACATAGGACTGTGTAAAGAAAGGAACAAAAATACACCAGAGGAAATCCAAAAAACACTGTAGGATCAAGAGATTTAACTTCTCTTTCTCATCGCCTGACAGACCAAGTGAATAAATGTAATGATGTAGAGTAGGAGTTGATAAGCCATGGCCTGCAGGCTAACTCTGGCCCACTGCCTATTTTCGTAAATAAAGTTTTATTGAACAGAGCCACATAGACCTTTTGTTTACATATTGTCTGTGGCTGCTTTTGCACCTTCATAAGTGTTGAGGAGTTACAGTAGAGACCTTATAGCTCACAAGCCTATGTTATTTACTATCTGGCTCTTCACAGAGGAAGTTTGTTTATGCCTGTATAATGAGTATAAACATTTTAATAAAATGGAGCTAAGAGAAATATATCTGTCTCTGTACCTTGAAAACAGAAACTGTACCTTCTGTTCAGTTTGCCAGACACATCTTGAAAAGTTGGTCTTGCGTTATGTTAAAAGCATATCAATAAATTCCAATAAGGAGGAATTGTATAGGCCACACTCTTCAACCATAATGCAATTAAACTGGAAGGAAAAATAAGAATAGAAGATGCACTGTTAGCAAATACTATCTGTGAGCGTAGTTAAAGAATAAACCATTGTGGGGCACCTGGGTGGCTCAGTCAGTTAAGCGTCCGACTTTGGCTTAGGTCATGATCTCATGGTCCGTGAGTTCAAGCCCTGCGTCGGGCTCTGTGCTGACAGCTCAGAGCCTGGAGCCTGCTTCGGATTCTGTGTCTCCCTCTCTCTCTGACCCTCTCCCATTCATACTCTGTCTCTCTCTGTCTCAAAAATAAATAAACATTAAAAAAAAAAAGAATAAACCATTGTGATTGTATCAGTCTGGGTCCAATCAGAAGGCAGAAACCATACAGTGATTTAAATAGGAGAGTTTTATCTTTTTTTTTAAATAATATACTTATTTTTTTTCTTTTTTTAATCTTTTCAGTTTCTTTATTCTTTGCTTCTTCTTTTCCCATTTTGAATTTAAACTTTAGGTAGTTAGCGTATAGTGCAATATTGGTTTTAGAGTAGAATTCAGTGATTCATCACTTAAATACAACACCCATGCTCTTCATAACAAGTGCTCTCCTTAGTACCCATCACCCATCTAGCCCATCTCCCATTCACCTCTTTCTCAACCCTCAGTTTGTTCTCTGTCATTAAGAGTCTCTTGTGGCTTGTTTCCTTTATGTTTATCTGCTTTGTCTCTTAAATTCCATGAGTGAAATAATATGGTATTTGTCTTTCTGTGGTTGACTTATTTCACTTAGCATAATACAGTCCAGCTCCATCCATGTCATTGCCAATGGCAAGATTTCGTTCTTTTTGATGGCTGAGTATTATTCCATTGTGCATATGTACTACATCTTTTTTTTTCTTTTTCTTTTTCTTTTTTAATTTTCTTTTTTATATTTTAAAATTTGCATCCAAATTAGTTAGCATAGAGTGCAACAATGATTTTGGGAGTAGATTCTTTAGTGCCCCTTACCCATTTAGACCATCCCCTCTCCCACAACCCTTCCAGTAACCCTCTATTTGTTCTCCATATTTATGAGTCTCTTCTGTTTTGTGCCCCTTCCTGTTTTTATATTATTTTTGCTTCCCTTCCCTTATGTTCATCTGTTTTGTCTCTTAAAGAGCTCATATGAGTGAAGTCACAGGATTTGTGTCTTTCTCTGACTAATTTCACTGAGCATAATACCCTCCAGTTCCATCCATGTAGTTGCAAATGGCAAGATTTCATTCTTTTTGATTGCCGAGTAATACTCCATTGTGTGTGTGTGTGTGTATGTATATATATCTATAGATATATATCGATATATATCTAGATATATATAGATATATATAGATATATATCTAGATATATCTAGATATATATCTATATATATCTATATATATCTAGATATATATCGATATATATCTAGATATATCTAGATATATATAGATATATATAGATATATCTAGATATATATCTATATAGATATATATATATATCTTCTTTATCCATTCATCTATTGATGGATATTTGGGCTCTTTCCATACTTTGGCTTTTGTGATAGTGCTGCTATAAACATGGGGGTGCATGTGCCCCTTCGAAACAGCACACTTGTGTCCTGTGGGTAAATGCCTAGTAGTGCAATTGCTGGGTTGTAGGGTAGTTCTATTTTTAGTTTTTTGAAGAACCTCCGTACTGTTTTCCAGAGTGGTCACACCAGCTTGCATTGCCACCAACAACGCAAAAGAGATCCTCTTTGTCCACATCCTCGCCAACATCTGTTGTTGCCTGTGTTGTTAATGTGAGCCATTCTGATAGGTGTAATGTGGTATCTCATGGTGGTTTTGATTTGTATTTCCCGGATGGTGAGTGATGTTGAGCATTTTTTCATGTGTCGGTTAGCCATATGGATGTCTTCTTAGGAGAAGTGTCTTTTCATGTCTTTTGCCCATTTCTTCACTGGATTATTTGTTTTTTGGGTGTTGAGTTTGATAAGTTCTTTATAGATTTTGGATACTAACCCTTTATCTGCTATGTCATTTGCAAATATCTTCTCCCATTCTGTCGGTTGCCTTTTAGTTTTGCTGATTGTTTCCTTCACTGTGCAGAAGGTTTTTATTTTGATGAGGTCCCAGTAGTTCATTTTTGCTTTGGTTTCCCTTGCCTCTGGAGACGTGTTGAGTAAGAAGTTGCTGCGGCCAAGATCAAAGAGGTTTTTGCCTGCTTTCTCCTCGAGGATTTTGATGGCTTCCTGTCTTACATTGAGGTCTTTCATCCATTTTGAGTTTATTTTTGTGTATGGTGTAAGAAAGTGATCCAGGTTCATTCTTCTGCGTGTCACTGTCCAGTTTTCCCAGCACCACTTGCTGAAGAGACTGTCTTTATTCCATTGGATATTCTTTCGTGCTTTGTCAAAGATGAGTTGGCCATATGTTTGTGGGTCCATTTCCGGGTTCTCTGTTCCATTGATGTGTCTCTTCTTGTGCCAATACCATCCTGTCTTGATGATTACAGCTTTGTAGTATAGCTTGAAGTTGGGGATTATGATGCCTCCTGCTTTGGTTTTCCTTTTCAAGATTGCTTTGGTTCGGGGTCTTTTGTGGTTCCATACAAATTGTAGGATTATTTGTTCTAGCTCTGTGAAGAATGCTGGTGTTATTTTGATAGGGATTGCATTGAATATGGAGATTGCTTTGGGTAGTAGCGACATTTTGACAATATTTGTTCTTCGTATCCAGGAGCATGGAATCTTTTTCCATTTTTTTGTGTCTTCTTCAGTTTCTTTCATAAGCTTTCTATAGTTTTCAGTGTATAGATTTTTCACCTCTTTGGTTAGATTTATTCCTAGGTATTTTATGGTTTTTTGTGCAACTGTAAATGGGATCGATTCCTTGATTTCTCTCTCTGTTGCTTCATTGTTGGTGTATAGGAATGTACCCGACTTCTGTGCGTTGATTTTATATCCTGCAACTTTGCTGAATTCATGAATCAATTCTAGCAGTTTTTTGGTGGAATCTTTTGGGTTTTCCATATAGAGTATCATGTCATCTGCGAAGAGTGAAAGTTTGACCTCCTCCTGGCCAATTTGGATGCCTTTTATTTCTTTGTGTTGTCTGATTGCTGAGGTGAAGACTTCCAGTACTATGCTGAATAACAGTGGTGAGAGTGGACATCCCTGTCTTGTTCCTGACCTTAGGGGCAAAGCTCTCAGTGTTTCCCCATTGGGGATGAGATTAGCGTTGGGTCTTTCATATATGGCTTTTATGAACTCGAGGTATGCTCCTTCTATCCCTACTTTCTTGAGGGTTTTTATCAAGAAAGGATGCTGTATTTTGTCAAATGCTTTCTCTGCATCTATGGAGAGGATCATGTGGTTCTTGTCCTTTCTTTTATTGATGTGATGAATCACATTGACAGTTTTGCAGATATTGAACCAGCCCTGCATGCCAGGTTTAAATCCCACTTGGTCGTGGTGAATACTTTTTTTAATGTATTGTTGGATCCAGTTGGCTAATATCTTGTTGAGGATTTCTGTATCCATGTTCATCAGGGAAATCGGTTCCTAGTTCTCCTTTTTAGTGGGGTCTCTGTCTGGTTTTGGAATCAAGGTAGTGCTGGCTTCATAGAAAGAGTTTGGAAGTTTTTCTTCCATTTCTCTTTTTTGGAACAGCTTCAAGAGAATCGGTGTTAATTCTTCCTTAAATGTTTGGTAGAATTCCCCTGGAAAGCCATCTGGCCCTGGATTCTTGTTTTTTGGGAGATTTTTGATTACTAATTCGATTTCCTTACTGGTTATGGGTCTTTTCCAATTTTCTATTTCTTCCTGTTTCAGTTTTGGTAGTGTATATATTTCTAGGAATTTGTCCATTTCTTCCAGATTGCCCATTTTATTGGCATTAAATAGGAGAATTTTAATATGAAACATTAGTAGCTATGAGAAAAGAGTAACCATAAGATTCAAAAAGAACTCTATAAGGTATCCTAAAACTGAGTGAGAGTAGTCAGGAAGGACAGCCTTGACTAGGGACACCCCTACACTGAGGCTGTGGGTCAGACTTATTGGGAAACGCTTGCAGCCTATAGAACAGTGGACAAGTCTGCTGGTTGCTCAGGCCAGAGAAGGTTCACCATTCCTGGGAAAACAAGAAGCAACCCTTGAGGATGCAGATGAATCCTAGCCAGGGGGCAGGCGTCAGAGGGAAGGGGTGCCACTGTTGGGAGGCCTGAGGTACCCAGAATTTGTGTAGAGAGGACCACAGGAAACAAAGCTATGCGAGTGGCAGGCAAGCAGGGGGAGTCGGGTGGCCAGTGTCCGTGGGAAGCCTGGGACACACAGGTCCCCTTGGGGAGGGCGACGGGACCATCATCACAGGTCAAACTACAGCTGAGGGTTGCTGAGGGACCACCCATTCCGGACCCATGGTTAGATTGGATCTCCACCAGATGCCTCACATTGACGCTTCCGACTGACAGACCCAGCAGGAGAGCGTCCTCTTCCTGGGATGTGTCATCTCAGAGATTTTTCCCCGGCTCTTTGAGACTCCAAACTCTTACTCCTAGCAACTTGATCACCCTTATGTTCTAGTATATGGCCGGACGTCTGCCTAATGTGTGTGAGCTGTGTTGTGTGTATACCCATTGATCACCAGAGTCATTGCTTTTAAAAATGGCCTGTGACAAGAACATTGCAATATATCTTCTCTGGAAAAGATTAACACACATTTATAGCTGTGTATAAAGTGAAGAAAAATAGTACTAAGGCAATTGAGGACCTAAACTAGAGCACATACAGACCAAAGATAAATTTTACAGTGGTTGTTAAAAAATGTAATAGGTTACAGAATGAGGTGCTAGAATTGCTTTCCCATGGGGAGAAATAAACAGGCTCTCAGTTTTCATCTGACGTGGATAATTTTGGAGGTATTTCGCCTAAAGGCAGGTGGATGAACTTGTTGGCTTTTGACGTTCTTTCCAGATAATGGTCCTATTAAAGTGAACATATCCTTAAGAGAAGAGAAAACCTGTCATCCCCTAATTTATGCCCCATATTTTTACAATACACTGTAGGAGAGTCATAGTGGAAGGTAGATAAGAGACAGGGATTTTTAGTCTGTTTTGACTGTTAAACTGCTTTGAGAATCTGAGGGTTCTAGACCCTCTTCCCTGAAAAATGCATAGATTCACTTATGTGCAAAGTTGTGCACACAATTCACAATTTCAGTGGGATCTTTGAACCCTCAATTGGAGCCATAGTATAAGATCTGGCTAAGAAAGGGTATAACCAATTGACCATGACTCCTGAAGAAATGACAGCACGAGGTAATTGTTTGACTGTAATATTTTATTTAAGAAGAGAAAATGAAAAGCTAGGCTATACATCCTACATGAGTTTTATAACTAACTAGATAACCAATTGCTGTAAGAAATTATGTTACAGCCTCCTTCTTCCTCAATTAGGTATTTTCAAAACTACAAGAGATAATTGCTTTCAATTTTTTCACCTTAGCATACATTCGAGATGCCAGTATGTAGCCTGGTTTATATGTTTTGCAATAACTCATGCATTCCTTGGCCATTGAGAAGATGGCCCTCTGCAGTGTGGTCAGAGTGGTGGTCCTTACCGAGCATGAGAACATAAGCTTCCTGTCCTGCACTGTCTCCCAAGCAGTTAACGATTCTCCCAGGAACAACATTTTAGCCTATAGCCACGAGATACTTACCAATTTGTGTTTCTGACGTCACTGTGCAATTTAAAAAATTGTGCCCCACAAAGCATAGGAGAGAAAAAGCAATTTCTTTTTTTCATTTTCTAATTTCTTTCTCTTAAGAAGTAACCAAATAGGTTTTTCTCTTTAAATAGTACTGGGCTTGTCTGTTGTTTCTTTTGCATGCTGCCTGCCTCACCAGTGGCCTGAAATACAGGTGATGGTTTTATGGTGATGGAGGCTGGGGGTCCTGAGTCATCCATTTGCGAGTCAAAGCCAAGAGATCGGGCCTCGTGTTAGCTCTCTAGTAAGCAGCTGCTCTAAGGAGTTACTGCCTCCTTTAATAGGGCTACCTCTCTTTCCAGTTCGCCACTGCCCATCTTTTCACTGGGCATCTCCATTGGATGCACCATAAACGCCTCAGCTTCAGCAGGGTTAAAACAAATCCATAATCGCCTCCTTGAAACTGTTTCTCTTGTGTCCTGTGTCAGTGAATGACATTCATTTCCCCCCAGTGGCCCAAGCCAAGAACACAGGCATCATCTTGGCCTCTTTTCCTTTGCCATCCCGCCCCATTCCATCAAGCCACCAAAACTCAGACTGCCATCCCTCTTCATTCCCATGGGCAGTGTCGTAAAGGCCACCACCATCTTGTGCGTGCAGGGCCACGGTGGCCTTCTCCCTGGGATTTTTGCCTGCTCTCGCCCTGCCCACCGTCTTCAGTGGAGGCGGCGTGCTTTCTCTTCAGAGAAAGACTCCTGCAAACTCGTCTTCTCACTCATTGACTTAAAACCTTTCAATGATCCCCCACTCTTCGTGGATAAATTCCGACTCCTTAACAGGTTTACAAAACCATGTATGATCTGGCACTTAGTTTCTAGCATCATCTCTTGATTCTCTTTGCCCTGCTCTGTGTTCTGCACCCCACCTCTTTTCATTTCTTTAAATGTTCCTCCATCCCTTGTCTCTGCCCAGAACACGCTCTTCCTCCTCCTACTTGGCTGACTCTCCCTCAGCTTTCAGCTCTTGGGCTTCGATGTCTCTTCTTTCCAGCTTGGCTCTTGGGTCTGGTGCACAGGAGGGATTTGGTAAACATTTGTGTAGGAGAGCAAGGTAATTGCTGACGAATGCAGTATATTTTCTACCTTTCCTCAGTATAACCAAGAATAGACCGTGTTTGGTAGGACATAGATTCAAGTACAAATTTATCCAGAAAGTTCATCTGCACCCTTGCTCTCCTGCCCTCGCTAAGCCAGCCCCTCCTAGGACTGGTAATGATGATGCCTCGCGAGCTTGTTTGCTTTAAAATTGCATCATCTGGATTTCTCCCTAGAGGTTGACCTCTTTCTTGGCAGGAGTTGCCCTGACCTTCAGCGGGAAGCCTATATTCCTGAAATAACCCATATCCTACCTTAGATTGACAGGAAAGGATACAAAAGGGCAGGTAGCATTGCCCAAGGACTTCTGTTTCTGGAAAATTGCTATACTTATAGTAACTGTAAAATATAAAAACCCATCCCTGGAATCACCACAGCAGCAGTGAGCATAAAATCCTCTGAGCCATCAAAATAGAAGCTTCAGTATCATTACTTTCTCTGAAAGGAGACTCCCCCCCCCCCCCCCCCCGCCCCGCCGACCCCCAACGCAGGATTCTGACATTCAGCGTTTGGACTTGGGGAGCTATAGGAAAGAAACATCCCCAAGCTGCAGGTGTGTTTTCTGCCATGACTTCCTATACCTTTTCTTGAAGAGGTTGCAGTATAGTGGTAGGTTTTTCTAATGGCATTTTGTTGTTGGCCAGAGCCGCCGGCGTGAAGTTGAGTAGGCAAGCATTCAGTTATGCGGTGGGGGTGCCAGAAAGCAACCCCTCTAAAGATCGTTCTCTCCCATTGATTACCCAAACTCCTGTATTCTTATTGCCCTCTTTTCAAGCCTTCTTTCAAATAGTGATGCTTTAACATGAAAGCATGTCACGTGTTTCACAAAAGAAGATCGGGGCAGCAGGGCAGACCAATGGAAGAAAAAGAGGAAGTTTGAGGGACAGAAACAGAACTGAATGTGGAACTGTGAAACATGGGTCATGCTAAAATCAAAGTCTAGTTAATAAAGGTTTTTGGGGTGTACTTTATTCTTTGTTCCCAGCACGCTTGTCTTGACTTTATAATTAATGGTTGAGTGTTTTATGTGCCTCCATGAGAAAAGTGAGTGTTACTAATTGGACTCTTATAACTGGCTCCAAACGTTATTAGAACTAGCCACAAACACATCAGAATTGTTTGGTTTTATATTTGCACATCTCACTTATGTAACAAATGACCAGAAGGCAATAACAGCCTGCAGTTTTTGAAGTTCCACACTTGTCCATTTTTGAAGCAGTGTCTGTAAAGAGGTGATGTTTAGGAAGAGGCCACTTAAATCACCTAGAAATATCCCAGAAGTAAAGTGGGCAAAAGATTGGAGTGGACAATTCACAACAACAAAAGTGCAAATATCCAATGTTAATTTCACTGAATGCATTTAAGCACACTATGAATAACAGAAAATTGAATTTTTTAAATTTATTGATTTATTTTGAGAGCAAGAAAGAGTGTGAATGGGGGAGGGGCAGAGAGAAAGAGAGAGAGAATGCTGAGCAGTCTCCACAGTGTCAGCACGGAGCCTGATGTGGGATTCAAACCCACCAACCGTGAGATCATGACCTGAGCCAAAGTCAGATGCATAACTGACTGAGCCACCCAGGCACCCCAGAAAATTAATTTTTAAAAATGCAATACGGGCTTCAAAGTTAGAAGCTTACTTTGGGGACAAAAAGAGGTAAATAAAAATATACATAGGTCCATATCAAAAGCCTTAAAATTATTTATATTCTTTAATATAGTCATTCCACTTCTAGAAAATTTATGCACAGAAAATAGAGAAATACTGAATGACTTGTGTAAACAGGTATTTTCACAGCTTTATCTTTGGTATCAAACACTTTGGTAATAACCTCTGTGTTGCTCAGTTAGAAATTAAATAATTTCCATTCTTAGGGTAGAATGCTGTTATGCTATTAAATATATTTCCCAAGCATATTTAACAGCATGGGGAAATATTTGTAACATAAGGCTAAGGAAAATATCAGAATATATATTAATTATAGGATGCTAATGTAAAATGTAATAAATTTTAAAGTATGTATCATAAAAAATTCACATGTATTCAAAAATGTATATATATTTTAAATTAGCATCATTTTATAATTACTATATGTCATGATGCTCACAGAGGCAATCCTTACTTTTTTTTTTTAATGTTTATTTATTTTTGAGAGAGTGGGAGAGACCAAGTATAAGCGGGGAGGGGGCCGAGAGAAAGGGAGACACACAATCTGAAGCAGGCTTCAGGCTCTGAGCTGTCAGCACAGAGCCCGATGTGGGACTCAAACCCACGAACCGTGAGATCATGACCTGAGCCAAAGTCGGACGCCCAAGCGACTCAACCACCCAGGCGCCCCGGCAATCCTTACTTTCACGGGGCTTTAATATGTACAAATTTCAGCCAGATAACATCAGTCCTCCGCAAGATCGTTCGGTTTTCAGTCACTTTGTTGGATTCACTCTGAGCAATTGCGTGAAGTACAGACTTTGCTGCTAACTCTTCAGTGAACAAATCCGCGTGTACATAATTGATGTGCGTCATCATCAGTGACCAGTCGTGCACTTACGTGAAAATCTGCCAGCGATTGGTCACGTTACATGTATTATTTAGTTCACACGCAGCAAAGCATGTAGTTACGTTGCCTCCTTGTCTTCCAATGATAAACCCATGAAGCATTTTACAAAAGCGGATAATTGACTGAGAGAATTGTGCAACAAAGACAGAAGGGCAGCAAAGAAGCTAAAAGCGATTAATGATGCAAGGGAAATTTGAAACTAATGTAAATGGAGTTGCAGGAGGAACAGCAGACGTCAGGAATGTTGACAATGGTTAAGAGGTTCTAGATAGGCAGCCAGAGGAACTTAGTGGAAGTGAAGTCATCTACATAAATGAGGAAAGTGATTTTGAAGAAAAGAAGGGAGTCTCAGAGGGAGCAAGGCAGGCAAAAAGAAAAAAAAAGGCAAAAACAAAAACAAGAAAACCTTCACATTACGAGAATCCTGGGAGCTATTTTCCAACAGTGAAAGCATAAAGGATAAAATGTTGGGAGGTGAGCCAGAGTTAGAAAGGAGCATGACAGTTGCCCAAGGCATAGAAAAAATGCTTTCTGTACGGTGAGTTACATGACAGAAAAGCAGCAAGCACCATTCAAACTACTCTTGATAAGTATTTTTTCAGAACAACAAAAACAAAAACAAACCCTTAATTCTCACTGTTTGTAATGTTTTGGATTACAGCAGTAAATATCAGGTTTACTGTTTATGTATTCTTCTGCACGTTTATAAGACACACACACACTTAATCTTGATATTGAAAGTTTTTAATGTTTTGATAAACTTTAAAGGTCATGGCACAGTTGTAACTTCCCCACTCATTAAGATCATTTTGCATGGTTAAAATTTGCCTGGTCATTTTTGCGGTCCCCGCCTACCACGCAGAGTAGGTAGTCAGGACAGACGTACTCTGCAGTGGTTAACTCTGGGTGGTAGGAGGACATGTGATTTCTATTTTTTTTAGTACCATCTGTAGCTTTCAGCTTTTATAAATTGAACATTTGTTACTTTCATAATCATAAAAGGTTTTAAGTCCTCCTTTCTACCTTATATAATCCCATCTTACTCAGCAGAAAACAATTTATACTATCGATTTCTATCTTCTCTGCCCTTTCCCAGCTTCCTACTACCCTCTCCTGAATGAGAGACCTCCCTTTGCCGTCAGCCAACAGCTGGTCTTTGTTGTGGTTGTTGTTACAACGCGAAGTCGCCTTCCGCTTCGTCTTCCACAGTGTCCTCAGGACAACTTTTCTTTCAGTGAAGTGTGGAGCAGCAGTTTCAGCCAGAGACTTGCAGCTTCCTGACAATAGATTCTTGAGTTACAGAGATCCAGAGTATACTCCCCCGAAAATATACGGGATCTCCAGTAGATCTTCATAAGCATTATGCATAAGATCAAGGAACGGCCGCAGACTAGCCAATTCATCACACAACAAAAGATAGCAAAGCCTCTAATAGGCTTACAGGTGCCCTCGGGCCCGTGGAGGGAACAACTAACTATGTGAGTTGGGCCAAGGATGAAGGGCTGGTTGAATTTTTTTCCAGTTTGTTTTTTCTTGTGGTAAAATAAACATAAAATTTACCACGTGAACCATTTTTGTGTATACAGTTCACTGTTACTAAATATATTCATAATGTTGTACAGTCATCTCTACTGTCCATCTCGACATCTCTTGTCATCTTGTGAAACTGATAGTCTATACCCATTAAGCAAGAACCTCCCATTCCTTTTTACCCCAGCCCCTGGCAGCCACCATTCTACTTCCTGTTTCTATGATTTGACTACTCTAAGTACTTCGCATAACGGAGTCATACAGTATTTGTCATTTTGTGGCTGGCGTCTTTCAGCATAATGTCCTCAAGGTTCATCCATGTGTTAGAATTCACTTGCTTTTTGAGGCTAAATAATATTCCATTGTGTGCGTGTCCTGCATTTTGCTTATCCATTCATCTGCTGATGGATGCTTAGGTTCCTTCCCACTCCTAGCTGTTGTGGATGACGCTGCTGTGAACTCGGATGTACAAATGTCTTTTCAGACTCTGCTTTCAGTTCTTTGGAATATATACACAGGAAACAGATCCTGTGATAATGCTGTTTTTAATATTTTGAAGAGCCACTATTCTGTTTTCCATGGAAGCCATTCCATTTTACATTCCCATCAATAGTATGCAAGAGTACACACTTCTCTATATCCAAACAAACCAGCTTGTTGTTTTCTGTCTTGTTGATAGTAGGCATCCTAATGGGTGGGAGGTGATATCTCATTATAGTTTTGACTTGCATTTCCCTAATTATTAGTATTATTGAGCTTCCTTTTGTGTGCGTATTGTCACTTGAATATCTTCTTGTAGAAATTTCTATTCAAGGGTTTTGCCATTTTTTAATCCAGTTGACTTTTTGTTGTTGATTTTTAAGAACTCCCTATATATTCTGGATATTAATCCATTTAAGATATGTTATTTGAAAACATTTTATTCCATTCTGTAGACTGATTTTTAATTTTTTGAAATGTTTATTTATCTTTGAGAGAGAGAGAGAGAGAGAGAGAGAGCGCGAGCAGGGGAGGAGTGGAGAGAGAGACACAGAATCTGAAAAAGGGTCCAGACTCCGAGCTGTCAGCACAAAGCCTGACACGGGGCTCCAACCCATGAACCGCAAGATCATGACCTGAGCTGAAGTTGGATGCTTAACCGACTAAGCCACCTAGGCACCCCAGTTGATTTTTAAAAATTACGTAGATAGGGGTGCCTGGGTGGCTCACTTGGTTAAGTGTCCAACTCTTGGTTTCAGCTCAGGTCATGATGTTCCAATTTTGCGGGTTCAAGCCCTGTGTTGGGCTCTGTGCTGACGCTGCAGAGCCTGCTTGGGATCCTCTCTCCCTCTCTCTCAAAATGAATAGATAAACTTAAAAAAAATGTTGATAGTATCTTTTGATGCTCCAAATTTTCATGAAGTCCAGTTTGCCTGTGAAAATTTTTCATTTGTTGCCTGTGCCTTTGGTGCCATATCCAAGAAATTGTTGCCAAATCCAGTGTCATGAAGCTTTCGCCCAACGTTTCTTCTAAGAATTTCATAGTTTTAGGTATTAGATTTCAGTCTTTGATCCAGTTTGATTTAATTTCTGTATATGGTGTTAGGTGTACCTTCATTCGTTTGAAAGTGGGTACCAGTTTTCTCAGCATCATTTGTTGGAAAGACTGTCCTTTTCCCATTGGATGTTCTTGGCACCTTGTCAAAAACAAGGGGTGTGTGTGTGTGTGTGTGTGTGTGTGTGTGTGTAAGGATTTGACCGTGTGTGTGTATGTGTGTGTATAAGGATTTGACCGTGTGTGTGTGTGTGTGTGTGTGTATAAGGATTTGACCGTGTGTGTGTGTGTGTGTGTGTGTGTGTGTGTGTAAGGATTTGTTTCTGGACTCTCTATTCTATGTTCTGTTGGTCTCTATGTCAGTCTGTATGCCAGGACTGCAATGATTGAAGTACTATAGTTTTGGGGTTTTTTTGTTTGTTTGTTTGTTCTAGAGAGTGTGCTAGCAGGGGAGAGGGGCAGAAGGAAAGAGAGTATCTTAAGCAGGCTCCATGCTCAACCTAACAAGGGCCTCAATCCCACAACCCTGGGATCATGACCTGAGTCTAAATCAAGAATCAGACACTCAACTGACTGAGCCACCCAGGCGGCCCTAATCACTGTAGTTTTATAGTAAGCTTTAAAATCAAGAAGTCTGGGGGCGCCTGGGTGGCTCAGTCGGTTAAGTGTCCGACTTCAGCTCAGGTCACGATCTCGCGGTCTGTGAGTTCGAGCCCTGTGTCGGGCTCTGGGCTGATGGCTCAGAGCCTGGAGCCTGCTTCCGATTCTGTGTCTCCCTCTCTCTCTGTCCCTCCCCCGTTCATGCTCTGCCTCTCTCTGTCTCAAAAATAAATAAACGTTAAAAAAAATAATAAAAAAAAATAAAATCAAGAAGTCTGAATCATCTAGTTTTGTTGTTCTTTTTCAAGATTGTCTTGGCTATTTGGAGCCATTTGAGATTCCATATGAATTTGTAGAGGGGTTTTTCTATATCTAGAGAAAACATCGTTGGGATTTTGATAGGGATTGCACTGACTCTGTAGGTTGCTTTGGGTAGATTATAGTGTATTACATTGATCCCTTTTTATATGTAGAGTCATTCTTGCATCCCAGGAATAAATCCCACTTGTTCATGACATCTAGTACTTTTAATATGCTGTTGCTGAATTAGGTTTGCTACAGTTTTGTTTGTTGTTTTTTTTTAGAGGATTTTTGCATCAGTGTTTATCAGGGATATTAATCTGTAGTTTTCTTGTAGTGTCCTTGTCTGACTTGGGCATCAGGATGATCCTGGTCTCTCAAAACAAGTTGGGAAATGTTTCCTTCAATTTTGGGGAAAGTTTTGAGACAAATTAGTATTCGTGCCTTTTTTTTTTTTTTTAATGTTTGATAGAATTCACCAGTGAAGCCATCAGGTCCAGGGCTTTTCTTTGTCACAAGATTTTCGATTATTGATCGAAAGTCTTTACTAGTTGTACTTCTATTCACATTCTCTATTTATTTGTGATTTAGTTTTTGGTAGGTTCTGTATTTGTCCAGGAATTTGTCCATTTGTCTAGGAATTTGTCCATTTCTTCTAGGTTATCCAATTTGTTGGCTTACAGTTGTTCTTAGTACGGTCTTCTAATCCTTTTTAATTCTGCATAATTGGCTATAATATTCCCATTTTAATTTTTGGTTTCAGTAATTCGAGTCTTTTCTCTCTTTTTTTTCTGTCCATCTGGCTAAAGGTGTGTCCATTCTGTTAATCTTTTAAAAGAACCAGCTTTTGGTTTCATTGATTTTTCACTATTCTTCTGTTCTTTATTTCACTTATCTCTGCTCTAATGTTTTTTGTTTTATCCCTTCTCCTAGCTTTGGGTTGAGTTTTTCTTTTTCTTTCCCCCTAGTTTCTTGAGTTGTAAAGTTAGGTTGTTGATTTGAAATATCTTTTTTAATATAAGCATTCATAGCTATAAATTTCCCCCTTAGCATTGATTTTTCTATGTCTCATAAGTTTTGGTATGTTGTGTTTTCATTTTCCTTCATCTCTAAGTAGTTTCTACCTTGCCTTTTGATTTCTTCTTTGAACCATTGGTTGTTTATTTATTAATTTCCATAAATTTGGGAATTTTTTAGTTTTTGTTTTATCACTGTTTTCTAACTTCATCCTGTTGTTTTTGGACAAGATGATTTGTATGATACCTATTTTTTTTTAATTTTTATTTATGTATTTATTTTGAGAAAAAGAGAGAGCATGAATGAGCAGGGGAAAGGCAGATAGAGAGAGAGAGAGAGAGAGAAAATCCCAAGCAGACTCTGCACCATCAATACAGAGATGATGCCTGGCTCGAACACATGAAATTGTGAGATTATGACCTGAGGAGTTGGATGCTCAACCGACTGACCCACCCAGGCACCCCATATATCTTTTTAAATCTATTGAGAGTTAGGTCACTTCTCTTTTCATGCTTCCAAGATTCTCTTTGTCTTTGGCCTTTGAAATTATAAGTATAGTGTGTCTCAGTGGGTTTTTTTTTTTTTAGTTCATTTTACTTGGAATTGATTGAACTTCTTGGATGTTTATATTCATATCTTTCGTCAAATGTGGAAAATTTTCAACCAATCTTTCTTCAAATATTCTGTCTACCCCTTTCTCTTTCTTTTTCTTCCCAAACTTCCACAGTATGCATATTGGTCTACTTGATGGTGCTCTATAGGTCTGTTAGGCTCTGTTCACGTTTCTTCAATCTATTTCTTTCTGTTTCCCAGCCTCGATAATATTCATTTTCCTATCTTAATGTTCACTAATTCTTTCCTCCCGCTCAAATCTGCCTTTGAATCTCTCTGGTGTATTTTCCAGTTCATTTATTGTACTTTTCACCTCCATAATTTCTTTTTGGTTTCTTTTTTAGCTTTTTCTTTTTATTTATGTTTCCGTCTTGTTCATACACTGTTTCCTTGACTTTTCCATACAACTTCCTTTAGTACTTTTAGAGCATATTTAAGATGGTTGCTTTAAAGCATTTGTCTAGTACATTTGCCATTAGGGTTTTTTCAGGGACAGTTGCTATTTATTTACTTTTCTCTTTTGAATGTGCCGTGTTCACCTATTTCTTCGTATGCCATGCTGTCTTAAAAAAATTTGTGAGAGCTGGACATTTGAATCTAATAATGATAACTCCATCAATTAGATTTTCCAACTTCCCCAGGGTTTGCTATTTTTTCTTGTTGTTCATTTACTTATGTTTGTGGTTGCTGTAGGCTGTCTTGATGCTAAGGATCAGTTTGCTGTGTGAATACAAGGTCTTTTCAGGTCTTTTCCGAGCGTGCGCCTTTCCCCGGGCACAAGTGGTGACTTTCTGATTTTCTCAGTATGTGTAGTTGCTTTTTACCGTCTGGTTTTCAAAAGAGGAAAAACAGAAAAATGAGGTGGGGGGACGTTGGGAGGGGAGGTGAGGGAGAAGGATGCTGTCTTTTAAATATGGAAGTCACTTTATCTAGAGGGAGAGGAACTTGCCACAGTGAGGGAGGTATAATAAGAGTGGCTGCCTTTTTGCCTGCACCTCTGTGATCAGAAGCAGTAGCAGTCAGTGATTAAAGAACAGATTCCTGATATTTGGAGGACTGAATCCTTTTTGTCTACGCTAGCATCTATAAGCTGCCCCCAAAACACATGAATGACTGTCTGCGTGGCGCTTGGGGTGGGGAATGGGTAACTACCACTGTGCTGAGAGCTGGAATTGAACAAAATTAACCTCAATTTACTGTCCAAGCCTTCTTCTGTCGTTGTAAGCCTTCAGTAGGTTCCAGAATTCCAGAGTAGTTGCATCGGACAGATTCTGCTACTGCAATTGTTGTCTAAGTGGGGAGACAGATTCCTGCTGCCTTTTGCTCTTACCCAGATCCCCAGGGCTTTTTTAATTTTGTGGGAAGAATGGTTGACAATGTGCCAACCACATGTGGCGTGAGGATGGGTGAAGGACCGAAGGACTGTGCATCCCAGGTAGAGGACATACTGATCGGCATAACTTACCATCGGAAGTTTGAGGCTCTGAAGGTAACGGTAGGGTTGGAACTCAGGGTGTTCTAAAGAAATGCACTTTGCAAAGTTGTTGGGGACAGATAGCGAAAAAAATATGTAAGCCTTTTCACTAAGTGTAAATCTTAATTAAATAACCATTATCACTTTATTTTTTTTAAGTCAGATGAAACCTGGCATTCTCAACGGATGCTGAAATTAGTGGGTAAGCGTAGGATGAGAAATAAGAAATAAAATCTCAAGTTAGTTCTCCGCAAGATACAAAAGAAACAATTTTGATTGTTACAGTGCACAAAACTGTCACCACTCTAAGCAAGCGATCAAAGTTAGTATCACCAGTGATAAGCTTTATGGACATCCTGTACCTACTGGTATAGAATGCACTAAAAAATGTACAACATCACTTCTCTGGTATTCCTGGAAAAAAAAAAGCATTACCAAGATTTAATCACGAGAAAACATCAGACAAATCAAAGTATCTTCCACACTAACTGGCCACTCGTCTTCAGAAGTGTGGAGGTCAGTAAAACCCAAGAAAGACTAGACGGACTATCACAAGTTGGAGGAGATTAAGGAGGCACAGCAGCTAAATCCTATCTGAATCCGGCTTGGATCCTGGACATTAGTGGAAAAACTGGCGAAACTTGAGTAAGGTCTATAAATTCGTTAATAATAATGTCTCCACGTTCAATTCTTGTTTGTAGTAACTATACTATGGTTCTAGAAGATGTTACTATTTAAGGCAGTAAAGTGTACTCATCTTTCCTATTCGTTGTAGCTCATTTAAGTCCCAAACGGTATCAGAATAAAAAATTAAAAATTAAGGACTTCGAGAAAGGAAGAAATCTGGCTCCCATATGCCATCACTTTTTTTTTTTTTTTTACTACAAATGCCCTTCTCCCTGAATTGACTTTCCGCCGTAAAATTCTTTTTTTTTTTAAATTTTTTTTTCAACGTTTATTTATTTTTTGGGACAGAGAGAGACAGAGCATGAACGGGGGAGGGGCAGAGAGAGAGGGAGACACAGAATTGGAAACAGGCTCCAGGCTCTGAGCCATCAGCCCAGAGCCCAACGCGGGGCTCGGACTCCCGGACCGCGAGATCGTGACCTGGCTGAAGTCGACGCTTAACCGACTGCGCCACCCAGGCGCCCCCCGCCGTAAAATTCTTGAAGGTTATCTTGTTTCCCAAGAGTGTGGCGCTTGGAGTTCAGTGTCCCTAGCTCGTAGGCACTGCCTCCTGATAGTCCCTTCTGAAACCTGCCCTGTGTGGCCTCCCCCTTGCTTCCCAGTTGTGAGCCCTTGTAGTTTGGCCACTTCCCTGTCTCCAGTTCTTCAAGCTTTTATGTCACAGAGAGCCAGCTCTCAGGTTATTTTGAAGAATCTACGGGAAACTGAGGCATCATTTTTTCTAATGTGGATCATCCAGCATAGCTGTGTTTAGTCTCATTCTGGGACAATAATGGTGCATTTTTGGAAGAATTTTAAGCAAGAGCGTGCTATCAGAGTTTTTGTTTCAGCCTGAGTACTGAGTTGCGATGAAGCTGAGAGGAGGAACAGAACGAGGTGACCAGGGTGCCCAGGACAGAAAGTTGCACAAGGGAGGGGCACCTGGGTGGCTCAGTCGGTTGGGCATCTGACCTCAGCTCAGGTCATGCGTTCAAGCCCCGCATCGGGCTATGTGCTGATGGCTCAGAGCCTGGAGCCTGCTTCAGATTCTGTTTTCCTCTCTCTCTGCCCCTCCCTTTTTCCCTCTCTCTCTCTCTCTCAAAAATAAATAAACATTTAAAAATTTCTTAAAAAAAAAAAAGAAAATTGCACAAGGAGAGAACCTCAGAGATCTACAGAGGGTTTCTCTTAGATATTCTGCAGGGTATGTGTGTGTGAGGCAGCAACCCAAGGCCAGGGACCAAAACACCCATAAGGATTAGAGAGTAGTGTCAGTTACTCACACATGGGCAAAAATAGTTCTTTTTCCCATCAGACAGACTGGAAAAAATTCTTAATTCATGGAACATTGGAAAAGATACTCAGGAAGATCTTGGCTCAGCGGTGGGGAATAATTAGTCCTAGACTGAATGCTGCTCCAGACCCACCTAACACATCATAAAAACAAGATCTGAAGGGATCAAACTGTTTCTCATTAACAGAACTGCCTCCAAGGGGAAAACAAATCTCACAAGTATTTTCAGGAATGCACATATATCAAGCACTCAACAGGGTTAAATTCACAGTGTCTAGCATCTCTCCCAAGGATAATTGACCATTCAAACCACAGTAATAGCTATGTGTGTTGTGAGCTTTATAAAAGCATGTGTGTATGTAAAATGCAAAATCTGGAAGGGAAAAAGTGAAAGTCTACTACTGAACGATTCTTCCACTAATGTGAAATTCTGTAATATGACTTGAGAGGTCGACTTTGTTATGTTAAAGATGATACTATTAAACCCTAAAGCAGCCACTGCACAAGAGAGTCATAACTCTAATCAACCAAAGAGATGAATAATAAAAAATATTTTATTAAAGAGAAGACAAAAAAAGAGAAAAACGAGAACAGAAACTTCTGGAACAAATAGAAAACAAATGGCAAAATGATAGACTTAAACCTAACAGGATGAACAATCACAAAAAATGTAACCAGTCTAAGCACCTCAAATGAAAGTCGGTAATTGTCATATTGGGTCAAGAACCAAGAGCCAACTATATACTGCCTAGAAGAAACTTACTGTAAACATAATGACATGAGTAGGTTAAAAGAAAGAGAATGGAAGAAGATGTGCTCTACTAATACGAGTCAAGAGAAAGCTGGAGTGACTATTTTAATATGAGACAAAGTGGATTTCAGATCAAAGAATATTACTAGGGATATAGAAGGTCATTTTCTTTCTTTTTTTAATGTTTATTTTTGAGAAAGAGAGTGCCCTGCAGGCTCAGTGCTGTCAGCGCGGAGCCCAGTGTGGGGCTTGAATTCACAAACTGAGATCATGACCCGAGTTGAAATCAAGAGTCAGATGCTTGACTGACTGAACCACCCAGGCGCCCAGGAAGGTTGTTTTCTCATGATAAAGTGATCAGTTAATCAAGTAGACCTAATAGTCCTAAATAAACTACATGAAACAAGATCGTGTTGGAAGTACAAGGATGAAAAGATAAATGCAATTTTAGTCAGAGATTTCACTACCCCCTCCTGATATTTGATAGAACAGGTTGAAAGAAAACATAAGGACCGAAAGGGCTTAAAAAAATAAATAGAATCTCTTCCTCACATCCCTTCAAGAAGTCATTCCATTTGCTTGACACTGCTTAAAATTCCTTTAATTGAAATCAAAATATTAGGCTTGGATTTCCTCCTTGGGAGAGTTAACAAATCAATGTGCATGCATTTCTAGCAAGTCAATGATGGCATTCAGATTGTTTGCATTTTCCTTTGGGGTGTAGGTGGTAAAACAGAAAGGCTTGGTGTTCATGAGGTGGGGCAGGGATGCTCCTAAGAGCACACAGGACAGTTGACCTTCAACCTGGGCCTCAGAAACCTTTCTCCGTTCCAAGAGTGGCCAGAACCTAACCTCAGAGGCACCCCTTACCTGTGTCAGTGGGAGTCATGGGGGCTTTTTGGTCTTCCCAGAGTGTAGTGTATTAAGACACAAAAACCAAGCAAGGCAGCATCTTACTGCTAGCTCTTTTCCCGCTAAAGATACCTGACAGTCTCTCCATCAGATGGAGAGAAATATCTGGAGTGTACTTTAGCTTCAGCATCTTGAGCATTTTTCCAGATACACCTTATCATTTTTAGTGAACAGTGAATTTTTTCCTAACTATAGGATTTGAAATGCCAGACTCAAATCTGATAGGTACCTCCAAGCTTCGTGGGTGACTCAGAAGCACACATCCCTCCCCGTCTTTTTGCCAGTGGCCAGCACAGTAGGAAAACTTCATAAATATTTACCAGTTCTGCAATTCTCACAGTAGCTGCTATCAACAGAATTCACTCCAGCTCTGCCAGTAAAGGTCAACATACTGTTCTGTTGAGTGGAAACTGAGAACAATTTGGTTGGCTTTCCTGTGGTGGTAAATAAGCTCTGTAAGTGCTATGATACACACACATATATATATTGGGTCTCCAAAATAAGTACTAGATATGACTTAGCATAAAACTCTAGGTTGAACGTTAAAATGTTGTCGTCTACTTTCTGACTCAGTTCCATGTCTTAGAGTCTGTGCTGTACCCTTGAAATGACTAGATTAGTGACTTTAGAAAAAAGAAGACGAGGTTTTTGGATCTGTATCACTTGTGATGATTGCTAATTGTAATTGATGTTTGAGGACTTTCCTGAGGGAGCTGGATTGTGTCCCTTCGCTGCAGAGGACATCACCAGCAGTCTCTTCCCAAGCAGACTGTTTGGGGCAGGTAGCCCATACCTTGTCCTTATCCAGTGACCCAGTACAACCAGTTGACACAGTGTGTAAAGGCAGCATTATCATCCAGTTCATTTGAAAGCTTGACCAGGAGGTAAAATGACCATTTCCTGCCACCAGGCTAGTGGTTGGATAAGAAGAGCTCTGTGGGCCTCTTCAAACTCTATGATTTTAAGATTCACCTGAGATGATGATAAATACCTAATATCAGTTTGAAATGGCATAGTGTTTTTAAAACATATCAACCAGAAATATTCTTTAAAAATATTGGTTATATGCAGTTCCATTTTCCTACTTTTAGAGAATCTGTTGGGAAGTGCTAGCCACAGCAATCAGACAAGAAAAAGAAATAAGAGGCATCCATATTGGTAAGGAAGAAGTTAAACAGTCACTATTTGCAGATGACATCATACTGTACATAAAAAAACCCTAAAGACTGCAGTGAAAAAACTTCAGAAGTAATAAATGAATTCAGGAAAGTTGCAGGATACAAAATTAATACCCAGAAATTAGTAGCATTTTTATACACTAATAATGAAGTAAGAATAAAGAAAAGAGAAATTAAGAAAATAATTCCATTTTCAGTTGTGCCAAAATAATAAAATACCTCAGAATAAACTTGAAAGGAGGTAAAAGACCTGCATTCTGAAAACTATAAAACATTGATTAAAAATATTGATAATAACACAAACAAACGGGAAGGTATTTCATGCTCATGGACTGGAGGAATTAATATTGTTAAAATGTTCATACCACCCAAACCAATCTGCAGATTCAGTGCAATCCCTACCAAATTACCAACAGAATTTTTCACAGAACTAGAACAAATAATACTAAAATGTGTATGGAACCACAAAAGACGCTGAATAGCCAAAGCGATTCTGAGAAAGCAGAACAAAGCTGGAAGTAACCTAATTCCAGATTTCAAGATAGACTATAAAACTGTAGTAATCAAAACAGTATGGTACTGGCACAAAAACGGACACACAGATCAATGGAACAGAATAGAGAGCCTAGAAATAAACCCATGCTTACATGGATAATTAATCTATGAAAAAGTAGGTAACAATATACCACAAGGAAGAGACTGTCTCTTCAATAAATGGTGCTGGGAAAACTGGACAGCTATATGCAAAAGAATGAAACTGGACCACTTTTTAACACCATACACAAAAATAGGATTAAAGGCCTAAATGTGAAAACCGAAACCATAAAAATTCTAGAAGTGCACAAAGACGGTATTTTCTCTGATACTGGCCATAACAGCATTTTTCTAAATATGCCTGCTAAGGTAAGGGAAACAAAAGCAAAAATAAGCTGCTAGGAATACATCAAAACAAAAAGCTTTTGCACAGCAAAGGAAACCATCAACAAAACAAAAAGGTCATCTACTGAATGGGAGAGGGCATTTGCAGTTGGTGTATCTAATAGTAGGTTAATATCCAAAATACATGAAGAACTTCTAGAACTCTGCACAAAAAAAATTTTTTTGATTAAAAAATGGGGAGAAGACCTGAATAGGAATTTTTCCAAAGAAGACAACACACACATGAAAAGACGTTCAATTTCACTCATCATCAGGGAACTACCAATCAAAACCACGATGACATATTACCTCACACCTGTCAGAAAGGCTAAAATCAAAAAGACAAGAAATAACAAGTATTGATGAGAATATCGAGAAAAAAGACTCCTTGTGTATTGTTGGTGGGAATGTAAGTTGGTCCAGCCACTGTGGAAAACAGTATGGAGGTTCCTCAAAAAATTAAAAATAGAACTACTAAATGATCTAGTAACTCCACTGCTGAGTATTTACCCAAAGAAAATGAAAACACTAATTTAAAAAGATCTATGCACCCCTATGTTTATTGCAGCATTATTTACAATAGCCAAAATATGGGAGCAACCTAAAAGTCCCATCAGTAAGTGAATGGAAGAAGATGTGTGTACACACACACACACACACACACACACACACACACACGAATATTATTCAGCCGTTAAAAAGGATGTCACCATTTATGACAACATGGATGGGCCTACAGGGTATTATGCTAAGTGCAATAAGTCAAACTAAGAAAGACAAATGTTATATGATTTTAGGCATGTGTGAGATCTCGGAAACAAAAAACAGAATCAGACCTATAAATACAGAGAACAAACTGATGGTGGCCAGAGGGAAGGGGGCGGGAGGATGAGTGAGCGAGATGGGTGACAAGGCGTGGGAAGTACAGGTTTCCGGTTATAGAATGAATAAGTGAGGGGAATAAAAAGCACAGCCTAGGGAATATAGACCATGATATTGCAGTAGCATTGTGGCGTGACATGGTAGCTACAGCTGTGAGCATTGCACCACGTGTAGAGAGGTTGAATGTTGTCCACAGGCAACTAGTGTAGCATCGTGTCAATTGTACTCAAATAATAAAGCAAGTAAAATAAAAATAGAGCATCCCTTGGGCCAACAAGTAATTGTCCTCTTATTTAGATCAAAGTTACAATTTATTCTTCTCTAGAATTTTATTTAGCAATTTATGACTTACTTTAGGCCATGCCTGCATGATCTGGTGAAATAATTGGGTAACACCGACCTTGTTGGATTTGACCTCATTAGCGTACTTCTTAGAAGTCAGTTTATCATTCCTTTGCATTATAAACACACGGATGTATCTTCTAGTGGGTACTTTTATTTTCACTTTGACTGGATTCCCTGCAGTCTCGAGGAGGTTTTCTGTGGTTGGCTTGTCCTTGGGATGAAGCCGTCTTTAGGAACAGTAGTGTGACCCCTCTGAAAACATGGCGCGCAGAGCTCATTGGCTGTGATCATTCCACCATCAGGGGCATACCCGTGGGCCCACACATTTTCAAATGGAGCAGACAACCTCTTGTTTTGCAGAGAAGTAAATTTAAGTGTACGTTGTGCGGTTAAGCTATTTCTAGCTTTCTTTTTGTCAGTGTGAATTGAAGGGTAAAATTTTCAGCTCATAACTTATTTTGTAATTATGGTTTAGCACATAATTAAAGATAGACTTGAGGCAAAAAAAACCCAGGAAACTCACATTTCATGTAAATGAGACCTCAAAGCTGTTTGGAATGTGGAGACCAAGATAATTACAAAATCCATCATGCAGAAACACTGCAAATACAGAAAATTCAATGTTTAACCCAGTGATCAGTTTCTCTTAATTTATCACTGAAACATAAATTGAGTATTGAAGAACTAAATTCCTTTTTGTGTAGCAGTTATTATTTAATAATTAGTTGAAAACACTTTGAGCATTAATACTGAGCAAATACAAAATACTGGCACACAAAATAATTCTAAAGTAAGGTATTTCCATGCCAGGGTCTCACATACATGATACCACAAAGCACAAACAAAAAAGGAAAAAGTAGGCAGTCATCCTGACGTATGGGCAGAATAGCTCCCTTCTGAGTTTCTAGTGAATGTGCGTGACTTCGAGTGGAACATTTTTCTGGGTGTGTCTGTGAGGGTGTTTCTGGAAGCGAGTGGCATTTCAAATGGTAGGCTCAGTGAGGCTGATTGTCCTCGCCAGCGTGACTGGGCTTCATCCAGTTTCTTGAGGGTCTAAATAGGACAGAGAAGGAAAAGAAGGGTGAGTTTGCTCTGTGCTTGAGCTGGAACCTCTAAATTCTCCTGCCCCCATACGTTGGAGCTCCTGGTTCTGGGCTCTTCAGACTCAGAGTAGGTTTTACCCCATTGCCCGCCCCTCCCACCCCGCCCCTGCCCTGGCAACCCTGGATTTCTGGCCTTTGGGTTTAGATGGGAACTAGACCATCAGCTTCCCTCAGCCTGTGGGTGTGGCAGGCTGTAGAACTTGCCAGCCTCCATAATCATGTGAGCCAGTCCTTCATAATAAACCTGTCTTCTGCATACGTGTATATCTCTTGCTGGCTCTGTGTTCTGGAGAATCCTGTCTAATATGCTAAGTGGAAGGGTTATAAATTTTTAATTTTGCTATTTATTGCCCAATTGTCCTCCTCAAAAGGTAGAATTCCAATTTTCATTCTCACTGAAAGAGAAACTGCCTGTTCCCCCACAGCCTTGCTGATACTGAGGGGTTTTTTTTTTTTGCTAACATTTTGCCTTTCTGACACGTGAAACATTGTAGGTTTTTGATGTCTTGTATTCACTGCATTGTGAATGAAGTTTATCCTCTTTTATGAGTTAGTTAACCATTTGTGTGTTTTTTTCTATAAATTGGTTTAGTGTAATCTTTGTCCATTTATTTCTACTTAGCTTACCTTTTTCTGTTGGTTTTTTGAAAGCTTTTTGTATATTAAGCTTATTTTGTTATAACAAGTACTAGCTTTCATTTTATCTTTGTATTTCTAATTTTTACTGTTATTTTAGCCATAAAAGTAGTTTCCATTTAGTAGTGAAATTTGTTTAGTATTTTCCTTCTTGACTTTTGAGGTGTTTTATTTTTTTTTAACGTTTATTTTTGAGACAGAGAGAGACAGAGCATGAACGGGGGAGGGACAGAGAGAGAGGGAGACACAGAATCGGAAGTAGGCTCCAGGCTCTGAGCCATCAGCCCAGAGCCTGACGCAGGGCTTGAACTCACAGACCGCGAGATCGTGACCTGAGCTGAAGCCGGACGCTTAACCGACTGAGCCACCCAGGCGCCCCTTGTTGTTTTTTTTTTGTTTTTTTTTAATTTAATGTTTGTTTATTTTTGAGAGAGAGAGCGACAGAGCATGAGCGGGGGAGGGGCAGAGAGAGCTGGGGGGAGGGACAGAGAGAGACACAGAATCCGAAGCAGGCTCCAGGCTCTGAGCTGTCAGCCCAGAGCCCGACACGGGGCTTGAACCCACGAACCGCAAGATCATGACCTGAGCAAAAGGCCACACTTAACCCACTGAGGCACCCAGGCACCCCTGACTTTTGAGTTCTATGTCATGTTTTAAAGGTCTTCGTATTTCAAGGTTATAACTATATTCACCCATATTTTCTTCTAGTGCTTTCATGTTTTGTTTGTTTTACATTTAGATATTTGATTTATTCGGGATGATTGTGTTATAAGGAGTAAGGTGGATGTCCATGTGGTGGCATATTTATAAAGATTACAGACATCGTGTACTATTAAGATTTTACTTAATTGGTTGTATTTATCTTTTACAGTAGAATGAGTAGATAAGTGGGAGTAGCACTTGGATTTCCTATGAAAATACCATTTCTTTGAATACAACTGGTTATGTTTATTCTTTGCACCACAAAATTCAATATTTGGGACTAGTAGTAGGAGCTTTGCTAGGAGACAGTAGCGAAGCGTATCCGATGATACCCTCATCTCTTTAACCTAATTTGATGTCTTCCTAATAAGAGTAAACAAAAGGGGATAAAACCATAGATATTCTTTTACACCACAGAAATGGAGATGAGTAGTGGCCTCCAGTATTCTGGCGTATTCCCCAAGCGTTACACGGCAGAGCCTCCCTTTTACGTTATGTGATCCTCCAGAGAAAGTAGCATTTTCAGAACTGGTTTCCCCCGTGGAAAGACATCTTTTCTTCATTGGTTCATCAGAGAGAAATAGTCAGACTCAAGACACGTTATGCTGTTTCTTTTGGGGTGATGCAGAAAACTCCCATTTAAAACTCCAATGATGGGGGCGCCTGGGTGGCGCAGTCGGTTAAGCGTCCGACTTCAGCCAGGTCACGATCTTGCGGTCCGTGAGTTCGAGCCCCGCGTCGGGCTCTGGGCTGATGGCTCGGAGCCTGGAGCCTGTTTCCGATTCTGTGTCTCCCTCTCTCTCTGCCCTTCCCCCGTTCATGCTCTGTCTCTCTCTGTCCCCAAAATAAATAAACGTTGAAAAAAAAATTAAAAAAAAAAAAAATAAAAAAAATAAAACTCCAATGATGGATAACGGGTAATTTGCCATGCATTTTATGTGTCTACAGATATCTCTATAGCATGTGTCCTTGTATCTATCTATATGAAACTTGACCTACTTCAAGGTCATCCTGATTGCATTTTACTTTGTCAGTCTGGTCTTTAACATCTCGACCCCCTAAAACGTGTGCTAGATTTTTAAACCGTGGAAACTGCTTTTGCTTTGTTGCCGGTAGGGTTAATAGCCTGATAGCGTGCATGGAGCTGTCCATGTCCAGGCAATAGTAACAAAAAGAGAAATGATCGCATCTTTATAAAGGGAATACAAAACAATGTCATCCAATCCATTTGACATTGCACGGGAGGCCGTTTGGCAAGACACAATGGCATTTCCATGGTTCAGTTAGGTCGTCTCTGAACATCCACTCATTTACCTGTGGTTAAGTTCGGTTTGTGGGTCACCAGCTGAATGACCATGGGGGAATTAGTAAGTCTCCATTCCCGCATCAAATAAAAGGAGGACATAGTAACACCGCACGGGGTTGTTGGGAGGACAAAGAAGCAATGGGTGAAGAGCCGCTAGCATAGTACTTATTGGCACATAGTAAATACCCCCCTGTTTTTATCTTTGTTGTATCATTGTGGATGGTGGTATTATCTTTATTACTCAGTAGTACAATAACATGCAGTGAAAAACACATTATGGCTACAGCCTTGACATACAATTCTTGGGTGTCTTTAGAAGTGGGCCATATTTAAAATGAGCAGTAAACACTCTTGAGTTGGCTTCGTTTCATTTTTGCTACCCCCCAAAACGTCTTTGATTTTTTGTAAACTCAGAAAGCGTGCCTATGCATCATTCTTCGTGAAGCAAGAAAATAATGTGGATACTTAATAGTGTGGATATTTACCCGTAACCGTGATACAGCGAAGTTAGCAGTTTTGATAATGATGTTTGGCTTTTTTGTTTTGTTTAATGCCTGCAAAATTATCCTGCCTACGGCTCCCAGAGGCCCTTCCCATACAGCATGTTCTGTAATCATATTACTGATCTAATAAACATCTATCTCATTGTAATAAACTCTTTTTGTGAACAGCCTCATTAATGTGCTGAAATAATGGACCCGGGGGTATTTCCAGCAATTTCATTGTAGCTCTAAAATTAGCTGCCCTAACAGCTCTATTGGTGGGGAAACTGCTGCTTCGGCCCCGCCGATTGAGTCTTCTGCAGTGCCTTGCTGATCACGAAGGTGCGTGGGGCAGAGCTCCCAGTAAAGGTGCTTTGGGGGCAACAAAGTCCTACAGCATGAAACTTTAGACAAACACTCTCATGTTAGTTTTAATTCTGGATCAGTCTCTCTGAATAAATGAACCATTAGTTTATAAGACCGAGACTTTACCTTACGGAATTCGTGCTAAACGTCTATATAATAAAGCCGTAACTATGTTTAACTGATTTCCTATGGAGAATTTTCTTCTTCCAGTTGTAAAAATTGCCTGGTTTTATAAGTTTTTACTATTAGGAAGTGGTTTTTTAAATTTTATTAGCGTTGCACTTTTATTCTAAAATAGCCATTCTTGAATGGGAATAAAAACCTTTTTTAGGGATAAATGTGTTCTCTTTTATTCTTTTTCCTTTGGGGTACATTCTCTACCTCAAGCCTGTATTATTTAGAGGTGAGCTCTTCAGAAAGGAATTCTTTTAGTGTGAAGAGGACTTCAGGTGTTTGTCAGTGAACTGTAATTTTAACAGGCTTCTAAATTATATAATTCTGTAATACATTTTTGAATCTTATAACCAAAAAGTAACATTTCCAAGTTTCTCTGTCATGAATTGACAGTCATGCGAACTGCTAGTCTGTTATTGGAGCTGCTAAAGGCCGGCTTAGCCCTTCACATTTTCTTTTCTTTCTTTCTTTCTTTTTTTTTTTTTTTAACGTTTATTTATTTATTTATTTTTACTTTTTTTTTCAACGGTTTTTATTTATTTTTGGGACAGAGAGAGACAGAGCATGAACGGGGGAGAGGCAGAGAGAGAGGGAGACACAGAATCGGAAACAGGCTCCAGGCTCTGAGCCATCAGCCCAGAGCCCGACGCGGGGCTCGAACCCACGGACCGCGAGATCGTGACCTGGCTGAAGTCAGACACTTACCCGACTGCGCCACCCAGGCGCCCCTAACGTTTATTTATTTTTGAGAGTCACAGAGAGACAGAGCGCGAGAGGGTAGGAACAGAGAGAGAGGGTAGACATAGAATCCGAAGCAGGTTCCAGGCTCCGAGCTGTCAGCCCAGAGTCCGCCACAGGGCTTGAACTCATGGACCACGAGATCATGACCTGAGCTGAAGTCGGACGCTTAACCAACTGAGCCACCCAGACACCCCTGCCCTTCACATTTTCTCCAGCCATTATATTTGGTTATAGCAAGTCTTGTATTTGCCTCATGTCAGTACCTGAGGGTCATTACAGAGGGTGCCCAGGAGATTTACCCTCTCTTAGATCTTAGGGGAAGGGAAGGCAGATTTATTCCAGATACTTATATTTATGTATCTGTGGATATGCATAGTTGACACTGTTTCAGATATTTAAGTTACAAAAGGTGCCATAAGCACATTATAACACCTGCAACAATATAGAAACGGTTAAAGTACGAAGAACTAAAGTCTCCACCTAAAGGAAAACGAAACTACCCCCACCCCGGCCCGTGTAGCCACTGTTTACGTTTGACACGTATTCTTGCATTCTTTTCCAGTCTTTTACAATCACATGCGCTTGTATCATTGATTTTGTCTCTTGTTTTGTTTTAGCTCTCATTCCTAAAAATAGGTTCATAGTATATGTAGATGTTTTGTAACTTTTTACTTATCTCAGTATTATGGGCATCTTTCCAAGTCAGTACTTCACTTATCAATCTCATTCTTTTTAATAATTGTATGGTATTTCATAGTATGAATGTATTACTCTCTCTCCAACTCAGTCATCTCCCAATGGATGGCCATCCACATTGTTGTCACTTATTTGCTATTATAATCATCATACAGTACACATCTTTGTAAAATTTGAGGTGCTTCTGCATTTCCTTTAATTGGAAGCAACCAGAAGTGAGATGGGTAGGTGGAAAAGTGCTTTTAAATTTCAATAAGTATTAATTACCATATAATTTCCCAAATTTTTTAGCAGTTTATATTCAATGAAAGGTGTGGAAATGTACTAAGTTTGCTACGTCATCACCAGCATCACCTCTTCTGAGTGGCTTACTTTTAGCAGGTACACTGTGTAGAAGTTCAAAGATGTCAGTTTAAGTATTATCACCAGAACAAATACTGTTGGGTAGGATGACCAATCAGAGTTATTTATGTTTTATTTATTTAGTTATTTATTTTATTTATTTTTGAGACAGAGAGAGACAGAGCATGAACAGGGGAGGGGCAGAGAGAGAGGGAGACACAGAATCTGAAACAGGCTCCGGGCTCTGAGCGGTCAGCACAGAGCCTGACGCGGGGCTCAAACTCATGGACCGTGAGATCATGACCTGAGCCGAAGTCGGACGCTTAACCGACCAAGCCACCCAGGCGCTCCTGAGTTATTTATGTTTTAAAAGTTAAACATTGATCACAGGATACAATCACCCTTCTTTGTCTTCTAGATGTCTTACGAGACTTGTTTATTAGAAATGATATTTTCAAGGGCTCCTTTGTGATACAGAATATAACCTGCTCTTCGGCTAAAAGGAAAGAGGGAACATTTTTCTCTTTATATCCTGCTTAGATTTCTTTCACAAGCAGTTAGAAGGGTAAATACTAGAATTCCATTATTTACTTACCAAAAGAAAAAACTTTCAAGATTAAAAAGAGAGAGAGAGAGAACAGACAACCGGATTGTGGTAATGCAATATTATGCATCTACAAAGTTATCATTAAAATATTGCAAGTCTAGGTGGCTTTACATGTGAGTTCTAAATTTTCAAGGAATAGACAAGTTCTGTGCTGTTTAATTTAGAGTACAGGAAAATATGGAAAGCTTTCTGATTCATTTTCAAAATACGAGAATAAGTTTAATGCCATAACCTACTTTAAAATAATACAGAACAGCTTTAAATCACTTTTATTTATGAATATAGCTAAGAAAATTAAAGTAAATCAAATCTAGCAATATGTTAAAGGACCAATATAACTAAATAGGGTTTGATCCAGAAACTCCAGAAAGAAGCACTAGAAAGGCATAATTTAATGTTTTAAGAAATTGAAGGAGATTAAAAACATGGTCATAATACTAGAAAGAGTAACTAGCCATTTTTCATTTGTTAAAACTCCATTTAAGATAGCGTGAAGCTTCTAAACATATTGAAAGTTATTTCCTAGAAATTAATAAACATTAAAAAAACCAAACACTGAAGGTATTTTCATTAAAATTGGAAAAAGAGGAATACCTTCTGCTACCAGTAATGGTCAGCAATGATGGATGAGAGGTGGGATATTGTAGATAATTCTGTGAGATAAAATAAATAAATATTGAGTCGAAAAAAGGATTATTACTTAAGTTGGTAAAATTTTTATACCTAGGAAAATACTGAAATAAAAAACCTGTTGGAACTCAAAAATGAAGTTCAGTAAGCTGGCGTATCATAACATAATGCACAAAACCCAGCAGCTTTTCTTTCTGCTGATGTTAATCTGACAGAAATGGAAATGGGGGGGGGGGGAATCCCTTTTACAGCAGTGACTAAAACCACCCCATAATAAAAGCCAAAAAGAAATATAACAAGAAAATGGAAGTCATGTGATAACTGTGGAACATTTTAAAAGACATAATATATGACTTAAATTCATGGAGAGGTGTGCTGGGTACCTGGTTGTGAGACTTAAAAATAGAGACTCTCCCAAAATCTTACACAAATTTAGTTTTTATCGGAATTCCATCCACACTTTTTTAGTTCATGGAAACGATCCTATGAAATAAATGTGAGATTTGCCATGAAAATCTTCACCAGGATGGCCTCTTTCCAACTGTTTTTTTTTTTTTTCCTCCATACACTCACCTCCTGTCTCTCACAAGATGCCTTTGAAGGAAAAGTGCAGGGACTCAAAAAGGAGTAACTTCTAACAATGAAGAGAAGGGGGTGGGACATGGGAGTCAGTAGCAGGTAAGGATTTCAGTATATTTCTGGAGGACAGAAGGAAACCCGTAGAAGAATTAAACTGGGGCAGGAAAAACCTGGCTCCAAAACGCACCAGCCTGGTGGGGGGCGTTGGTCTTCCCACCCAAACCCCACAGCACGTCTGGTTTTAGGGGAGGGGATGAAAATAGGGGCGTATGACCAACAGCTCCGATTTGATCCTTCATATGCCCTTCTCCAGCTTTCACATGCTGGAGACTAAGTAGGCTAGTATTTGCCCTCCAAAACGGTGCCAGGACTTTTCCCTAAAGAAGTGGAAGCTGAGAAGAAATTAACCAGGACCACCGAGAACAGCCTTCCTTAATTTTCTGACGGGCAGTGGCAGTGGAAGTGATGCTGTGGCTCCCCGAAAGCAGAGCTTCCCCAGCTCCACACCCATGGTGGAGGGACGGTCTGCCACCCGAATCCGTACCTTTAGCCGTGACCTGCCCCCTGAGCCCCACACTTGAATACCCTGGGCTGCCACCGCCTGCAACAGCTCCATAGGAACGTCCCCGCCGGTAGTGGTTCCGGCCGCGAACGAGGACCCAACTGACGTTTTGTGGGCTCTGTGTCCTCTTGCTGTCCCCTGTGACTGCATTGGCCTGGCTTCTTGCACTTGACTCCAGTCACGCCGTCTCGTTGCTCAGGGCCTTGTGGATCAGCGCGAGGCATTTGGACTGGATTCTGAATGCAGGGAGATGTCATCGGAGGCCCCAAGCAGAAGAGTGATGTGATGCGACTAAAGTTTAAACAACCGCTGTGGCTTCCGTGTGGGAAACCGATTGCAAGCAGCACAGAGGGCAGCTTGAGGGAACATTTGCCTGCTTCTTGAGCGGCTATCTCGCACGTGTTTCTCTCATCCAATGGCGATGAAAGCTACCTGAATCCCTCTATGGTCTCTGCCAGTTTGCTGCTTCAGTGGAATCATTTAAATCTCCTATATTGACTGGTTATGGTTGCTTAAAAATTTTTTTAATCTGTATTTATTTTGAGGGAGGGAGAGAGAGAGAGCGAGCGAGCGAGAGGGAGACACAGAATCCGAAGCAGGCTCCAGGCTCCGAGCTGTCAGCACAGAGCCCGACGTGGGGCGCGAACCCACGAACTGCGAGATCATGACCTGAGCCGAAGTCAGTTGTTTAATCGACCGAGCCACCCAGGCACCCCCGAGTTATGGCTATTTACGCAAGCGATGTTTCCCTACTCTGTAGTTATTGACAAGGAAAATGTGAAGTTTTGTTACAAAAGTCCAGATGGTGCGGGAGCCCCAGAAGACAAGACCCACTTGACCTCCCAATGACTTTAAACTTGTTTTTGGATCTTTTCTTTCTTTTTTTTTTTTTTTTTTAACCCTGGCACTCTGGTCTGTGATATATAGACTTACAACTAAATCGATAATGGTAGTGACAGGTTTTCTTCCCTTTAAATTTTCACTTTAAAAGTATAATTTGCCAGGGGTCAATGAGACTAAAGAGTATCCTTACTTCTCAAGGGTAACTGGGCAATGGCAGGACTGTGTGGGCAATAGTGTTTCCTTGGGCGATGTCATCTGGAATTACCACCATTTATCAGCTTAATGATATTTCCTGCTACCTCTTTAGCTGAATTTGGGCAGGAGTAATATACTAAAATGAAGAAGAACAGGGACTGATGGCCTAGTGTGAAACCTTGTTAAAGATGTCCTAACAATACAGAGGGAGTCTTTTCTCCAGGTGCTTTTAGACAGCACAAAAATAGAAAACATTGCATTATAAGTGGTTATTGTTTTTTTTAGTTAATTTGTTCTGTGAAAATAAATATTCCCACATATTTTTGACAAAATAGTATGCCAGGCAGTATTTTTAAAATACAATATAAAATGAGAACAATTTTCAAAGGCATTATATTGTGTAGATTGAGTAAAGGGAAGCACAACTGTAATTTTTAATTGTTTTAAAACAGTATTAAGCAGTCAAGTGTAAGTTTACTTTATTTCTGAATTATGCGTGTGTATATATGTATTTGTTACCTCTTCCATAAAGCATCTGAGTTGGCCAAGAAGAATGTTTGCAATAAATTCAGTGTTGACAGATAAAATACAAGATGCCAGATGGACATACACCAAAAAAGATTCATTTTTGGGGTGCCTGGGTGGCTCAGTCGGTTAAATGTCTGACTCTTGATTTCAGCTAAGGTCATGATCTCACAGTTTGTGGGATCTAGCCAACGGCACGGAGCCTGCTTGGGATTCTCTCTCGCCCTCTCCCTCTACCCCTCCCCTGCTCACACACACACTCTCTCCCTCTGTCAAATAAATAAATAAACATTTTAAAAAATTCATTGTTCATCTGAAATTCAAACTTAATTGGGTGTGCTCTTTTTTGTTTGTTTTTAAGGCTGGCAATTCTAAATAAAGTGGAAAACATAAATAACAAAGATGAGATAGAGGGAAGTTTCTATACAAGTATGAAGTCTAACATCATTCCTAAAGTTGGCCCATGGTTTTGGCCTCGAGGATCCTGGTTGCCACACAGAAATGGAAATATAACTATTTATGAGATGTACGTTACTCAGAAAGTGGGACCGGTTGCAGGGGGTGGGTGGCGGGGACAGTTCTTTGAGGGGAGGAAACATTTTCTGTTCTTTGGGTCTGAAGAAACCCTTCTAAATGAGTCTCCTTTAAAGGGAGGGACACTTTCTGATGGGGGTAGGAGTGGGGATATCTACCTTTTATTAAACATTTTATGAGCTAGACAGTGTCTTTCAAAGAGAATGTTTTTATTTAGATGAGGTCCATTGTACCTTTCTTTTTTCCTTTTGTAAACTATGCCTTTGCAGTCATACCCAAGGTCGAGAAGGCTTCTCCCAGCTTTGTCTTCGAAGTTTTATAGTTTTGAGTCTTGTATGTAGGTCTATGAACCACTTTTTTTTTTTTTTAAGAATGAGATGAGTTTCAGAGATTGCTGAGGACCTAGTTTTCTTTCATTGAGTGTGGATGCTCCCCAGTGATCCTGGGTCACCTTAGCACTAGAATTGACCTATGTTGTCAACCATTTTGAGTTAATTTTGGTACAAGGTAAAAGCTATGGATTGAAGTTTATGTTTGGCATATTGTTTGACCATATTGCCGTTGTACTTTTCTGAAAAATCAGTTGACTGTGTTTGTGCAGGTCTATTTCTGGGTCTCTGACTTTGTGCCAATAGCACTGTTCTATTTAGCTTTATAATAAGTCTTGCAAGCTGGTGATGTTAGTCTTTGAGCTTTTGTTCTTTTTCAAATTTGTTTTGGCCATCCTGTGTCCTTTGCATTTCCATATGAAAGTGAGAATCAGCTTGTGAGTGTCTCCTCCCCCCCCCCCCAGAAAAACCCCACAAAAAATATCCCCAAACCCCAAAACTATTGAAATTTTGAATGGGATTGCATTGACTGTAGACGAATTTGGAGAGAATGTCCATTTTAACAACGGTGAGTCTTCTGACTCATGAGCAAGGCATATCCTTCCCTTTCTTTTGGTCCTTTTTAATTTCTCTCAGCAATATTTTGTATTTTCCCATATACGAGTCTTTCATCCTTTATCACATTTATCCTTAGGTATTTCCATTTTTTAGGTGTTATTGTAGGTGGCGTTGTTTCATTCTAATTTTTGATTGTTGCTAACATAGAAAAATTTAGTTGATTTGTATGTTGCTCTTGAATCCTGTAACTGTGGTAAACTCATTATTGGGCTCAAGTGGTTTATTTGTAAATTCCATTGGATTTTCTACAGAGAGGATTATGCCTTCTGCCAATCAGGAGTTGTGGTCACTTCACAATCTGGATGCCCCGTTTTTGGGCCTGACTGCTCTGGCCAGCACCTCCCATTCACTGTTGAATGGAAGTGGTGAGAGCAGACATCCTGTCGTTGTCCGATCTCAGGGTGAAGCATGCCTTTTATCAGGTTGAGAAAGTTTCCTTCTATCTTAGTTGGCTGAAGTTTTGTTAGAAATAGATGTTGAATATTGATAAATATTCTTTCCATTGGGATGATCGTATGGCTTTTCTTTTTTACTAATTAATATGATGTCGTGGGTTGACTGTATCCCTCAAAAAAGATAAGATCGAGTTCAAACTCCCAGTACCTCCAAGCATGACCTTCTATGGAAATAAGACCATTGCGCTTGTAATTTTTAAAGATGAGGTCATACTGGCATAGTTTGGGCTCCCTCATCAAATATGACTGCAGTCTTTATAGTAAGATGGCCACACGGAGCCGGGGGCACGTGGGAGAACACAGTGTGACGTGAGAGGCAGCAAGTGGACATCTGCCACAAGCCAAGGAACATGTGGGGCCACCAGAAGCTGGTGGAGCCAAGAGAGGGTTCCTCCCGGAGGCTTCTGGGGAACATGGCCCTGCCAACACATTGATTTTAGACTTCTAGCCTCTGGAACTGTGAGAGAATAAATCTTTGTTGTTTTAATCACCCACTTGGTAGTCCTTTATGATGACGGCCCTAGGAAATTAATCCCGATGATATACTACTTGATCGATTGTTTGGAACATTAAACTGACCCTGCATTCCTAGGATACACCCTATTTAGTCAGGGTGCATTATCTTTATTGTTATTCCCTTAATATTTTGTGCAGTTTGACTTGCTATGGTTTTGTTCAGAATTTGTGCATCTGTGTTCATGAGGAAATTGTTTTGTATTTTACTTTTTACACTTTTTTTCTTTATTTTTGATTATAGTTGACATACAATATAAGTTTCAGGTGTACAACATTGTGATTCAACAACTAGAAACATGAAATAGGACAATAACAGTGGTTAACATCTGTCACCCTACAAAGTACAGTGTTATCAACTGTATTCTGTATGCTGTGTTTTTCAGCCCTGTGACTTAGTTATTTTATAACTGGAAGTTTGTACCTCTTAATCGCCTCAACCTATTTCACCCATCCCCTTACCATCTCTCCCCTCTGACAACTACCAGTTCTCCGTTTTTAGGAGTCTGTTTCTTTTTTGTTGTTTTGTTGTTGTTTGTTATTTTGTTTTTGAAATCATGATATTTGTCTTTCTCAGTATGACTCATTTCACGTAGCATAATACCCTCTAGATCCATCCATGTTTTCTTCAATGGCAAGATTTTAATCCACTTTTATGACTGAGTAATGTACCATCGTGTATCTGTCCCGCATCTTCTTTCTCCATTTATCCATTGATGGACACCCAGGTTGCTAAACTATCTTGGCTATCGTAAATAATACTGCAATAAATATAGGGGCACACATATCTTTTAAAATTAGTGTTTTTATTTTTGGTAAATACCAAAACAGTGATATTCCTGGATTGTATGGTATTTTTATTTTTAATTTTTTGAGGAATCTCAATAATGTTTTCCATAGTGGCTGCGCTGATTTATATTCCCACCACCCACAAGGGTTCCCTTTTCTCCACATTCTCACCAAAACTTATTTCTTATCTTTGTAATACTGGCCATTCTGACGGGTGTGAGGTGGTATCTCATTGTGGTATTGATTTGTATTTCCCTGATGATTAGTGATGCTGAGCATCTTTTCATGTGTCTGTTGGCCATGTATGGATTTTCTTTGGAAAAAAAATTTATTCAGGTCCTCTGCCCATGTTTTAATTGAATTGTTTGTGTTTTTACTGTTGAGTTTTAGAAGTTCTTCATATGGGGCACCTGGGTGGGTGGCTCAGTCGGTTGGGCGTCCGACTTCGGCTCAGGTCATGATCTTACCGTCCGTGAGTTCGAGCCCCGCATTGAGCTCTGTGCTGACAGCTCAGAGCCTGGAGCCTGTTTCAGATTCTGTGTCTCCCTCTCTCTCTGACCCTCCCCTGTTCATGCTCTGTCTCTGTCTCAAAAATAAACGTTAAAAAAATTTACAAGTTCTTCATATATTTTAGTTATTAATCCTTTGTCAAATATATCATTTGCATATAGTTTCCCCCATTCAGTAACTTGCCTTTTTGTTGATGGTTTCTGTTACTGTGCAGAAGTTTTTAGTTTAATGTAGTCCTAATACTTTGTTGTTGTTTCCCTTGCCTGGAAGAGACACATTCAGAAAATACTGCTAAAGCCAATGTCTAAGAGTTTTCTTTTAGTTAAGAGTTTTAGGCTTTCAGGTCTCACATTTAGGTCTTCCATCCATTTTTTAAAAATTTTATTTATCTTTGAGAGAGAGACAGAGCATGCGCGGGCGAGGGGGAGAGAGAGAGGGAGACACAGAATCCAGAGTCGGCGCCAGGCTCTGAGCCGTCAGTACAGAGCCTGATGTGGGGCTCGAACCCACAAACCATGAGATCATGACCTGAGCCAAAGTTGAACGCTTAACTGACTGAACCATTTTAAGTTCATTTTTGTGCATGGTATAAAAGAATAGTCCATGTTCATTTTTTTGTACGTAGCTGTCCAGTTTCCCCACACCATTTATTAGACTCTTTTTCCCCATTGTATACTTCTGCCCCCTCTGTTTTGGATTAATTGACCGTATAAGCATGGGTTTATTTCTGGGCCCTCTGTCCTGTTCCTTTCATCTATGTGTCTGTTTTCGGACGGGTACCACACTGTTTTGATTACTATCGTTACGACATCAGGGAGCAGGATGCCCCTGGCTTCGTTCTTCTTTCTCAGTATTCCTTTGGCTCTTCGGGGTCTTTATAATTCCACACAAATTTTAGAGTCAGTCCAGTTCTGTGGAAAATACTGTCGGTATTTTGGTAGGGACTGCACTGAATGTGTAGATTGTTTTGTGTAGTGTGGAGCTTTCAACAATAATTCTTGTACCATTTTTTTTTCCCACCAGCAATATGTGAGAGTTCCCGTTTCCCCACGTCCACACCAACACTTGTTATTATCTGTGTTTTTAATTATAGCCGTCCTAGTGTGTGTGAAGTGGTATCTCATGGTGGTTTTGATGTGTATTTCCCTGATGACTAGTGGTGTTGAGCATCTTTTCCCGTGCTTATTGATGATCTCTATACCTTTATGAAGGAATGTCTATTTTCTTTACCCCTTTAAAAAGATTTTTGTCTTTCTCTGATTGAACTGTCAGAGTCTTTGTATATTTTGTATATACAAGTCCCTTGTCAGATCGTTAGATTTGGGGGGGCACTTTTCACTTTCTTGATGGTATTATTTGCAGCACAGCATTTTTTAATTTTGGTGAAATCCAATTTATGTCTTGCTTTTGTTGCCTGTGCTTTTGGTGTCAGACCTAGGAAGCATTGCCTACCCCAGGGTCACAGAGATTTACTCTTATATTTTCTCCTAAAAGTTGTATATGTTTAGATATTTGATCCACTCTGAGATAGTTTTCATATACGGTGTGAGGTAGGGGTCCAACTTCATTCCTTGCATGTGGATATTTAGTTTTCTTAGCATCTGTTGATAAGACTTTTTTCTCCATTGAATGATCTCAGCTCTCTGGCAGAAAACCAATTTACCGTAAACATAAAGGTTTACTTCTGGGCTGTCAAAGCTTTTCCATTAATCTCTATGTATATTCTTATGCCACTTCCACATTAGACGAATTATTACAGCTTTTTAGCAAAATTTGAAACTGAGTAATGTGAACCCTCAGAATTTGTTCTTTTTAAAGATTTTTTTTTGGCCATTCATGGTCCCTTGCATTTCTGTATGAATTGTAGGATTGGTTTATCAATTTCTGGCAAAAGAAAAAAAAAAGCCAGCTGCAGCTTTGCTTTCAATCTGTAGATCAATTAGGGACATATTACTTCTGAGCAATATTGACTCCTCTGACCCTACAACATGGAATGTCTTTGTATTTATGCAGACTTTCCTTAACTTTTTTCAACAATGTTTCATAGTTTTTGGTGTACAAATCATGTACTTCTTTTAACTTTAGTTCCAAAAAAACTCTGTTCTTTTTGATGCTCTCATAAATGGAATTGTTTTCTTAATTGCCTTTTCAGATTCTACACACTAGCAGTGTGGATACAATGGATTTTTGGTTATTGATTTTATATTCTACAGCCTTACTGAATTTGTTTATTCCAATAGTTCTTTGCTGAACTCCTCAGGATTTTCTGTGTATCGTGTCATCTGCAAATAGAGTTTTACCTTCTAAATGATTTTTATTTCTTTTCCCTGCCCAATTCCCCTAGCTAGAACTTCCAATATAATGGTGAATAGAAATGGCGAGAACAGACATCTCTGTCTTGTTCATGATCTTAGAGTGAAGGAATTCCCTTTTTACTTAAGTATGGTGTTAGCTGTAGATTTTTCCTAGATATCCTATGTCATTTTAAGAAAGTTCCCTTTTATTCCTAATCTGTTGAGCGTTTTTATTATTAAATAGGGTTTGATTTTGTCAGATGTCTATTCTGTGATTGTTGAGAGGGTCGTGTAATTTTTGTCTTTTAACCTATTAGTGTTGCACATAACATTGACTTTCAAATGTTAAACTAGCCTTGCATTCCTAGGATAAATTCTGCTAGGTCATGGTGTTTAATCCTTTTACTTTTTCTTATGTCTTTTTTTTTTTCAGTTTTATTGAGATAAAATTGACATACCCAAATTGTTTTTTGTTTTTTGTTTTTTTTTTTAATTAAGCCCTCTACCCAATCTGGGGTATGAACTCACGACTCCAAGAGCAGGAGTCACATGTTCTACCAACTGAGGTGGCCAGGCATCCCTGTAATCCTTTTAATACATTGCTGGATACAGTCTGCTAACATTTTGTGGAAGCTTTTTTCACCTCTATTCATGGGTTGTAGTTTGCTTTCTAGGAGAAGTATCTCTGTCTGGTTTTGGAATCCAGATAATACCAGCCACATAGAAGGAGTACGGAGGTGTCACTTTTTCCTTAGCGTTCTGGAAGTGTTGGTGTAGAACTGGTATTACTTCTTTCTTGAATGTTTGGTAGGTTGACCAGTAAAGCCATTTGGGCCCGGAGTTTTCTTTGTCAGAAGGTCCTTAACCATAAATTCATTTCATCTAATGGACAAATTGCTATCAAGATTATTTTGTCCTATGAGCTCTAGTTGCTTTGGATTTGTGTGATTTTTATTTATAATGTCCCCTCAACTTAAGGAATCTACTGGTATCCACTTCAGTTGCCCTCCCTGTGCTTAGGCCTGGAAACCTCTCAGGTCTCTAACCTGTGACAAGAGTGGAGCTCCCCTCACTTGTTTTCCATCCTTTGGGCATCACTTTCCTGCTTTGTCTGATGTCTTGTGTCTGAAAAACCATTGTTTCATGTATCTGTCTTCTAGTTTGTTATTGTAGGCAGTCGGGTATATCCTTTCCCTGTTATTCTAGGAAAGATGAGAGGATTTGTATACCTTCAATCTTTGTGTGGGGGGGGGCACCGAAAATACCCCACAAACATTATGAGATTTACAATTATCCAAGAAAGAAGCCATCTCAAAAATGTTGCTTATAAACAGTCTCCAGTTACTTGAACAATGAAGCAAAATTAGCTGGAAAATGAAGAAACGTTAAAGTGGATCGAAATAGAAGTCTGAACACCTGTGCCTATCTCACCAACTATGCACAATCTATAAAAAGAGAGAAAAGATTAAATATATCTTAAAATTTGGGGAGAAAAGAAAGAGATGCTGTTGATGGAAAAGAAATCTTGTGCAATTACTAGATGATAGAAAGCAGATGGGAATGAATTGAAATAGTTAAGAAACCTATTACCCACAACATACATAGGAGAAAACTAACCAGAAGGTAGGAACAGATGCAGAAGATCTATAAACTCAGAGTGAGGTGAAAAACTGATAGAGGCCCTGAGGCATTTCCCAGGCTAATTGAAGATTAACATTTAGAACAGGAAGACCAATCAGTCTCCCCACCTCATCCATTTTGCTCTGCTTTATTCCAGCATAATAAGTCAAGAACTGCACTATAAAGAGGATGAACTGTCTATCTGAGGTGATTTCTACTATGGGGTTAGGGCCTAGGAAGAAGCATTGTAGAATTTGAGGAAACCATAGAACACAGACAGGGGAAGCCAGTTGAAGAAACAGATATACACAAATGCAGAGGAAATCCATACCATCTGCCTATAATAATCTGCCCGATCTTTCATTCATAAAATAGAAAACCAAAGACTGCTAGACATTTGGGGAAGCGTAACAGCAAGGAGCAGAAAAAACAAGGTGAATAAACAGCACAGAAGGAACAAAGTTGATAGGAAGTGTTATGATGAATTGTGTCCCCCACAAAAATAATATGAAGTCCCAATTCTTGGTACCTGAGAATTTGCCTTATTTGGAAATAGTGTTGTTCCAGATATAATTAGCTAAGATAAGGTCATTCTCAAGTGGACTGGGCCCCTAATCCAATATGGCTGGTGTCCTTTTAAGAAGACAACTATGTGAAGACAGACATGCTGGGAGAATGTCCCATGATGACAAAGGCAGAGATTGGAATTATGTAGCTACAAGTGAAGGAATACCAATAATCGCCAGAAGGTATGAAGAAGCAAGGGCACATTCTGCTAGAGGTTTCAGAGTGAGCATGGCCCTGACCTTTGCTTTCAGACCTCTAGCTTCCAGAACTGTGAGACAACAAATTTCCATTGTTTATGCCACCTGTTTGTGGTACTTTGTTATGGTCCCTTAGGAAACTACTACTGGGAATTGAAGTTCTCTTTTACTCCCATAAAATGAATGTTAAAGTAACCCACAAAAAGGTTTTTAAAAAGAAGCAAATCAAGAATAACAAGATATAAGAAATATACAGAAGACAAATAATAAAATCACGTATTACACTTAAACCCTAATATCTTAATATTTACCTTAAATATAAATGGTCTAAGTGCACCAATTAAAAGACAAAGAGAGCTAGAATGCATAACAAAACATAATCTGACAATATGTTGCCTATAAAAAACTCACTTCAAATATAATATAGGCAGGTTAAAAGTAAAAGTTTGAGAAGTATGTACCATGCAAATATTAATTTAAAAAAAGCAGGACTGGCTGTCTTAATATCAGATAAAGTAGACTTCTGAGTAAGAAAAATTACTAGAAGGACGCCTGGGTGGCTCAATTGGTTAAGCATCTGACATGATTTTGGTCCAGGCCATGATCTCATGGCTGTGGGATCAAGCCCCGCATCAGACTCCATGCTGAAGTGGAGCCTGCTTAGAATTCTCTCTCTTCCCTTCTCTCTCTCTACCTCTCCCCCATTTGAGCTCTCTCTCTCTCTTTCAAAATAAACAAGCAAACAAACATTTTAAAAAAGAAAAATTACTAGAGACAGGGATATTGCATAATGATAAAATGGGCAATCCCACTGAGGTGACAACCATTTTAAATGTGTATAAAATAGGACCTCAAAATACATGAAGCAGAAAAATAATAGAGCTTAAGATAATAAAAGAATACATAGACTCAAGACTGTAGTGGATTTCAAAACCCCAGTCTCCAGCAATTAATGGAGGAACTAGACAGGAAATCATCAAGAATACAGAAAAATGGAATAACACAATCAACCAACAGGATATGATTGGCACATATAGAACACCCTACCCAACAACAGCAGAATACATCATTTTAACAAGTACCCATGGAACACTCACAGACCCTGGGCCATAAAATAAACCTAAACAAATGTAAAATAAATTAAGCTAATACAGAATGGGTTCTCTGACCACAGTGTAATCAAACTAGAAGTCCATAATTAAAAGACCGTAGGAAAATTTCCAACACTTGAAAAGAAAATACACTTTAAATAATTCATGGGTCTAAAAGGTTGCAAGGGAAATTTTTTAAATGCATAGAACTGAATGAAAAAGAAAAGCTTTCAAAATATGTAGGATGCAGCTAAAGCCCCACTGAGAGGAAAATTTATAGTAACAAAAGCCTACATCAGAAAAGGAGAAAGATCTTAAGTCAACAATCTGAGTTTCTACCTCCAGAAACTAGGAAAAGAACAGCATAATGAACCGAAAGCAAGCAAAAAGGAAGAAATAGTAAGGATTAAACCAGAAAGTAGTGAAGTTAAAAACAGGAAAACAATACAAAAAAAAAATCAATGAAACAAAAACCTGACACTTAAAAAAAAATCAACAAAATTGAAAAATCTTTAGCAAACTGACAAAAATTAAAAAGAGACAAAATTACCTATATGAGGAATGAAACAGGAAATGTTAGTATAGATCTGCAGCCATTAAAAGGATAATAGCAGAATATTCTGAATAATTTTATGCTCATAAATTCAATAACTAGAAGAAATGGACAGATTCTCTAAAATGTACTGAAGCTAAACTAAGATAAACACCTTAATAGTCCTATAATCACTAAAGAAATTGAATTTGTAATTTAAAACTTCATAAAAAGCAATCTCCTGGCCTAGATGATTTCACTGGAGAATTCTATCAAACATTTAAAGAATTTTTAATCCCAATTTTAAGAAGAGTTTTATGAAGATTATATTACCTTGACACTAAACTAAAAAAAAAACAAAACAAAACTACAAAAACAAAATGAAACCATAAAAACAAAAAATAACCCAAACTTATAATATCTCTTTTAATCTTAGGTATAACCGTTTTCAACAAAATATTAGCAAACTGGATGTACCAATTTATAAAAAGAATTAATACTGTGACCAAGCAAGATTTATTACATTTACAAAGGTTATTCCATGTGCAGAAATCAGTGTATTCTACCATATATAAACAAGCTAAAGAAGAAATAACACATGATCATATCAATTATTACAAAAAAAAGGTATTTGGCAAAATCCAGTACCCATGATCAAAGTTCTCATCATACTAGAATTAGAGGGGGAACTTCCTCAACCTGCAGCTATCATCATACTTAATGATGAAAGATGGAATCCTTTTTCCCTACAATTGATAACAAAGCAAGGGTGTCAGTCTACTCCCCCCATTTTTATTCGCCATAGTGCTGGAAATTCTAGCCAGTGCACTAAGACAAGAAAAATAAATAAATAAAAGCATACTGTTGGGAAGGGAAGAGCTAAAACTATCCTATTTGCACGTGACACAATGTAGAAAATTCAAAGGGATCTATAAAAACACTCTTAGAATTAATAAGTGAGTTCAGCAAGGTTGTAGAATCCAAGATCAACAAACAAAATTCAGTTGTATTTCTATACTGGCAATGAACATGTGGAAACCTTAAAATCACTATTTATAGTTTGCAAAAAAAAATTAAATGCTGACATATAAATATGACAAAACGTGTATCCTCAACATTACAAAATTGTTGTGAAAGAAATCAAAGAAGACATGCATAAATGGGGAGATACCACATATACCTGCATTGGAAGACTCAACAGACTAAAAATGCCAATTCTCCCTCATTTTTTGGAGCATTTTAAGGCAATTCCTGTTAAAATTGCAATGAAGTTTTTAATAAATAGACAAGCCTATTCTAAAATTTATATGGAAAAACATGGGGTGCCTGGGTGTCCATTCATCCAGGTTGAGTGTCCAACTCTTGGTTTTGTCTCAGGTCATGATCTCATGGTTCATCAGTTCAAGCCCCACATCGGGCTCCACACTGACAGTGGGGAGGCTGCTCAGGGTGTTCTCTCTCTCTCTCTCTCTCTCTCTCTCTCTCTCTCTCTCTCTCCTTCTCTGCTCCTCCCCTGCTCCTCCCCTGCTTTCTCTCTCTCTCTCTCTCTCTCTCAAAATTAAAAAAATAAGTAAAATGTATATAGAAAGACAATAGGCCGTAGGATAGCAAAAATAATTTGAAAAAAAAATTGGAGTTAGAGAAAACACTCTACCTGGTGTTGATGTATTATTTAGCTACAGTAACAAGACAGTGTGTTATTGGGGGAGAGATAGACACCTAGATCAATGGAACAGAATAAAGAACTCAGAGATAAGCTCACACAAATATGCCCAGCTGACTTTTAACAAAAGATGTGAAAACAATTCAATGGAGGAACAAATCTTTAAGAACGATGCTGGAGCAGTTGTACAGTTGGTGGCAACAATGAATGCATGCATGCATGAATGAATGAATGAATGGAAGAACCTCTACCTAAACCTCATAGCTTATACAAAAAATTAATTTAAATGTAGATTTCAAAACTTTCAGGAGAAAATCTTCAGGACTGAGGGCTAGGCAAAGAGTTTTTCAAGTAATTGACACCAAAAGCACAATCCCAATGAAATAAAACCACAAGTTGCAGGAATCAAAATTAAAATTTTCTTTCTGCAAATGAGTGAAGTGCATGAAAAGACAAGCTACAAACTGGGAAATTGGTGGAAATATGTATGAAATCTCTCTGTATTTTTTCTTACAGCTGCATATGAACCTACAAATATCTCAAAATAAAGGTTTAATTCCCATGCAAAAGAATGAAGTTGAACCCCCGATAACACCATACACAAAATTCACTCAAAATGGATCAAAGACCTAAATGTAAAAGTTAAAACTGTAATATTCTTACAAGAAAAAATAAATGTAAGAGCTACAGCTATAAAAATTCTTAGATGCATTTCTCAGGACATTGGAATAAGTAATGGTTTCTTAGGTATGATACCAAAATCACAAAGAATAAAAAAATAGATGAATTTGGATTCATCAAAATTAAAAAAAAATATTTTGTGTTCTAAAGGATACTATCAAGAAGATGAAAAGACAACCCACAGAATAGGAAAAACATTGTTTAATCTAAAGGAGTTGTATTTAAAATATATATACTTAGTCTCTATCATAAAATGGGAGATCCCATGTCAAAGATGGGAAAAGGATCTGAACAGATATTTCTCCAGAGAAGATGTACAAATGGCCAATAAGCACATGAAAAGATGCTCCACATCATTAGTCATTAAGGAAGTACAAGTGAAAACCGCAGTGGGTTACCACTCTACACCTACTGGGAAGGCTGATATTAAAAATACAGATAATAGGAAGTTTTGGTGAGGACGTAGAGAAACTGGAACCCTCCTGCATTTCTGGTGCTCATGGCAGCTTCAGAAAACAGTCTGGAAGTTCCCCGAAAGGTTTAAACATGGAGTTCTCCTATGACCCCGCAGTCACTTCTAGGTATTCACCCAAGAGAAATGAAAACCCTGTGTCTGCGTAAAAACTTACACCCAAATGTTCACAACAGTATTCTTCATAACAGCCAGAAAGTGAAAACAACTCAAATGTCCATCAACTGATGAATGGATAAACAAAATGGGGTACATCCACGCAACAGGATATTTTTATAAATAAAAAGAAATGCAATTCTGATACATGCTGCAGCAGGGATGAATCTTGAAAACATTACGGTAGGTAAGAGAAGCCAGTCACAAAGGATCGCATTCTGTGCGATTTCATGTGTCTGAAATGTTCAGAGGAGATAAATCCGGAGAGACAGAAAGCGGATTAGCCCTGGGCAGGGGCACTGGGCAGTGGGGAGGAGGAGAGGAGGGCGGGGTGACTGCCACATGGTCTGGGGTTTATTTTGGGGGTAATGGAAAAATTCTAAAGTTGACTATGGTGATGGTTGCACAATATACTAAAAATCCCTGAATTGTGCATGTTAAATGAATTACACGGCCCAGGAATTATATCTCAAGCTCTTACAAATAAAATAAAACTTTAAAAATGAAAAGGTTATAGTTCTTTGGAGTATGATTGTTATTTCATATTATACCTTTCTTTTTTTTTTTTAATTTTTTTTTTTTAATGTTTATTTGTTTGTGAGACAGAGAGAGACAGAACATGAAGGGGGGAGGGTCAGAGAGAGGGAGACACAGAATCCGAAACAGGCTCTGGGCTCTGAGCTATGAGCACAGAGCCCAACATGGGGCTCGAACTCACAGACCGTGAGATCATGACCTGAGCCGAAGTCGGACGCTTAACCGACTGAGCCACCCAGGCGCCCCACATATTATGCCTTTCAATGCATAACAGAAACCGTGCTTTCTGTCCCACCTGTTCAGTCAATAATTCAGACACGGACAAATTCAGAATGTTCCTAAATATCTTCTAGGAAGTAGATTTTTCCTAAACAAGTTGGTAACAAACAAGAATGTGTGGGCAGTGCTTCTGAAAACCCAAGCTGTCTCCATTTCCGCAGACACACAACGCTGTATGTATATATTCACATATTAGGAATGCATTTAAATTTTTGTTGGTCCTCAGCTTGTTACTGGCGGTCTTTATTACGGTTTAAAGAGAGGACCGTGAGACTTTCTTCTGATTTGGTGCTATTAGCCTTGAGTTACTGTATGCATTTTGAAAAAGATACTAAAAAAAAACAACAACATTCAATTAGTCAATCTGTACGCTCACTCAGACTGATGTTCTCCCAATGAAGCCAAATTTTCCTGTGTTTCTTGAGGAATATCAACTGACTTTGATTAACTGACAGAGTCCTGTTGGTTAATTTGCAGCTTCCAAGCGAGGATCCTGAAATTTTTGAAGTTTCATCCAAGTGTCTGTCTATGCTGGTTCAGCTGTATGGAGGGGAAAACCCAGACAGCCTGTGTCCTGAAAATGCAGAGAACTTTGCTGATGTACTGACGTCTAAGGAGGACCCAAAAGAGCGGAAGCTTCTGTTGAAGATTCTCCGAAGAATGGTGAGTCCACACAGAAACTGGGGCCGGGGTTGATGGCTGCAGTGGCATCTGATGGAAGACAGTGGTCATTTTCCTGGACCTGATGTCAGTAAAAGAATTCCCACTTACCTTTCTCTGCGGTCACCTCTTGTCAACGTTGATCACGTTCTGCCTGTCTATCTTGCATACATGTATATATTGTTTTCTGAACTATTGATAAGAATGAGTTAGAGACGTTGTGCCTTCTCCCCCCCTTAAGGCATTAAATACACATTTTCTAACAAAATGAATGTTCTTTTAACCACGGTACTCAAAATCAAGAAATTTAACATTGATACAGTTCTTTCACTGTTGTACTGTCCGTATTCCAATTCTTGTCAGTTGCCCCAATAATGCCTTTTATATAGCTTTTTTTTTTTTCCTGACATAAGATCCAGTCCAGAATCACATATGTCGGTAGACATTTGTCTCTAATCTGGAATAGACCTGCAGCCTTTCTTTATGTTCCATGACATTTTTTTAAGTTTAGTTTTTTTATTTTGAGAGAGAGAGAGAGAGAAAGCGCAAGATGGGGAGAGGCAGAGATAAAGGGAGAGAGAGAGAATCCAAAGCAGGCTCTGCACTGTCAGCGTGGAGCCCGATGTGGGACTTGAACCCATGAACCATGAGATCATGACCTGAGCCAAAATCACAAGCTGGATGTTTAACCAACGGAGCCACCCGGGGGCCCCTGTGTGACATTTTTGAAGAGTATAGGCTGGGTATTTTGTAGACTCTTATCCAGTTTGGGTCTGTGTGATGTTTTCTGATGATTAGATTCAGGAAAACCCCAGAAGGGTTATCATGCCTTTCTCATTTCCCTCCATCTCAAGGCTCACGATCTCTGTTTGCCCCTTCACTGGTGATGCTGATTTTGGTCACTGGGTTTAGTCAGTGGTAGCCATTATTTTTAATGTAAAGGTTTAAGATGGGGATTTTCTAACATCCAGCATTTCTAACTCCTGGTATTCTACCTTAAGGAAAAATTTCCCTTTTGCCCCATTTGTTTTGTTTTCTATTTTACAAATGTATATAGCTGATGTTTGTTTGAAAATACTTTTGACGACTGACTCCTTTTCTTTTTACGGTAAATATTCTGCTGGCTGGGAAAGCCATTATATATAGTAGCTATTGTTGAAATTAAGGGTGGAGTGGAGGCCTTCTTCATCTGTGTCATGTTCTGGCTTGTCAATCTGTGTTCACCTCTAGACCCACTTATCTTGAGGGGTCCATTGGGAGCGAAGTCTGTGGATGCTACAGAGACTTAGGTTCAAGACAACTTCTGTGCCAATTCGATAGCTAGCTGTAGTGAATGACCCAGCCGAATCTGCAGGGCAGGTTATGGGTGACAGATTAGAAGGGAGATAGACATTTACCCTAAGATTATTTCTTTACTGTTTCTGACACGGCCAGTTAGATTCCGTCTGTGGAAGAAAAGTGGAATCTGAGTGACTTTGACCGTGTATGTGAAAACAGAAGTCATTTCTGGTGCTGTTCTTGCCTTTTCTTTTTTAATTGTGGTAAATATATGTAATACATATGTATCTATAAAACATAAAATTCACCATCTCAACCAGTTCGGTTGCACCGTTCGTTCAGTGGTGTAATGTGCATCCCAGTTTCTGTCTCTGTCTATTCCAGGTCCCTTATATGATACGAGCAAAATCCTACAGTGTTTGCCCCTTGATGTCTGGCTCATTTCACTTCGTGTGTAATGTCCTCAGGGTTCGTCCATGTTGTAGCCTGCGTCAGAATTTCCTTCCTTTTTAAAGCTGAGTAATATTCTGTTTTGTATATAGACCCCATTTTGTTTATCTTTTCATCTGTTGATGGACATGTGGGTTGTTTCCACCTTTTCTGCCCCATTTATTTCTTGCCTTTTTCTATTATCAAGATAGACTCATGGATTTTTCTTTCATTCAGTTTGTTGTAATCTGCTTCCTATGATCTGGCCAGTGGGAACCTCTTCTGGATGTCTGCTGTGCCTTTCGACAAGCCCCCATCATTTTTTTTGAGCACTTTCATTTTTTTTTTTTGTAGTAACGTATGTATTCTTTTTTTTTTTTTAATTGAAGCATCGATGGACAATGTTATTACTTTCAGGCGTGCAGCACAGTGAGTGACTCAACAATTCTCCGCATCACACATGGTTCACCAGGATAAGTGTAGTTATCTGTCACCATACAAAGTTATTATAGTATTATTGGCTATATTCCCTGTGCTGTACTTTTCATTTCTGTGATGTATTTATTTTATTTATTTATATATTTATTTATTTATTTATTTGATTTTTTAATTTTAATTTTTATTTTTTTGCAACGTATCCACTTCATTTCTGGTGCAGAGAAAGACAGACGTATTTATTTTATAAATGGAAGTTGGTACGTCTTGATTATCTTTACCTATCGCGCCCATCCACCATCCCCTTCCCTCAGGCAACCACCGGGTTGTTCCCTGTGTTGATGAGTCTGTTTCTGTTTTTGTTTGTTTTGTGTCATAGATTCCACATATAAGTAAAATCATGTGGTATTCTTCTTTCTCTATCTGACTTACTTTGCTTAACATAATACTCTCTAGGTCCATCCATGCTGTTGTAAATGGCAAGATTTCATTCTTTTTTAGGGTGGAATAATATTCCATTATGTGTATATATTATATATATTTCATTGTAGATATATGTAGTGTATATACATGTATATGCACACACAAAGACACATGCACAGGCATACACACATACACACACACACACACACACACACATTTCTTCTTTATCTATTCATCTATCAATGGATACTTAGGTTGCTTCCATATCTTGCCTATTATAAATAATGCTGCAATAAACATAGGGGTGCATGTATCTTTTTCAATTAGTGTTTTCATTTTCTTTGGTTAAATACCCAGCAGTGGAATTACCTTCCCCAGGAATTACCAGACCTCTACACTGTTTTCCATAGTGGCTGCACCAATTTACATCCACACCAGTAGAGCACAAGCGTTTCCTTTTCTCTTCATCCTCACCAAAACTTGTTATTTTCTTTTTGATTCTAGCCATTGTGACAGATGTGAGATGATCTTTCATGGTGATTTGACTTGCATTTTCCTGCCGATTAGTGATGTAGAGCATCTTTTCGTATGTCTATTGGCCATCTGTATGCGTTCCTTGGGAAAATGTCCGTTCAGGTCCTTTGCCCATTTTTTAATCAAATTGTTTGAGTTGTATGAGGTCTTTATGTATTTTGGTTATTAACCTCTTATGGAATATATCATTTCCAAATATCTTCTGTCTTTTGGTAGATTCCCTTTATGTTTTTTGTTGATTGTTTCCTTTGCTGTGCAGAAGCTTTCTAGTTTGATGTAGTCCTAATAGTTTATTTTTGCTTTTGTTTCCCTTGCCTGAGGAGACATATCTAGAAAAAGATTTCCATGGCTGATGTCAGAGACGTTATTACCTGTGCTCTCTTCTAAGATTTTAATGGTTTCGGGTCTCACAGTAGGTCTATGATCCATTTTGAGTTTATTTTTTGTGTATAAAGATACCATTGTATCTTCATCGTGTTATATAGTGTCTGACCCGTAAAGGATTCTCAGCAGATGTTTATAGTTCTGTACTCGTCCCTGTGTTAAGAACTTTTGGTACGTTGTCTCATTTAACAGAAGCCCTAGAAACCAGCCCCAGGGATCACTCCCGTTTTACAGGTTAAAAACTAAGACTCAGAGAACTTGAGTAATAATGTCCCCATGGCCACCAACTAGGAGATGGCCGAGCTCCCATCAGCCCCAGTTGGATTGCTCCTCGCCCGTGCCCTTTCCAAGCCTCCCTGCCGGTGCTCTGCCCAGTACTGACATGGACTCTGTGGGCGTTCATCAAGCTGACTTTGACCAAATTTTGATCTACAAAGCACCTGAGAGATTTATGCTTTCATTCATAGAACAATAAGTAATAAAATTCTTCCTACGTGCAAGCAGGGCACCGAGGATACTAAGATAGTAAAACATTTTCCTGCTCCCTATTCTCAAGGGTCTCTAACTAGAGAGACAGAAAAACACCCGGCTTCATTGCAATGCAGTCAGCGCTGCAGTGGAGAGGGCAGCAAAGTTCCACAGGGACCATCCCTTTAGGGATGAAGTTGGCAAGGACATGACGTTCGAGCTGAATGTAGAGGAAAGAAAGAAGCACATCCTGAGCACAGAATCTGAAATTTATGAAGTTAGAATGGGAGACATAAGAAAAGGGCCAGGAAAGACCAGACAGTTCCAGGAGCAATTTTAGTAGAATTTGGAGTTTGGACACTATTTTTTGGAAGTAGGAAATTCTGGCCTCTGAAACAAAAGGGCACTGGCAGCATCTAATTGAATTACAGTGATCTGAACTGGGAAATAAAGCTTTATCATAGTAGCTGGCATATAATAGATATTTAATAAGTAAGTATCCACTGAGCTGAGTAAGAAATGTCTATAAAATCTCTGCTTTTGTTATTGGCAGATTTTAGCTTTTGCTGTTCAGTGTGTATTGTGAGCTCATTATAGTGCTTTATAGGTGCGTGGGTCAGACTGAGAGGGACCTCAGAAGGCATTTAGTTAGCCCAAAGTCTGATGTTCCAGTCTCCTCCATGGTATCCCTGCCAAGTTTCTGAGGAGTGGATGAGGTTGTATAGACGGATGCGTAGAGGACAGGAACTCAAAAGACAGAGGATTGTAAGCAAAGATTCCTTGTGGCTTTATGGAGGCCAGTGTCTCAGGCTCACCTCAGCTCACAGTACTGAAGGAACCAGATTTGACAGAGAAGCAGGGATCATTCTAGGCGTACTACCTGGTGTCAGTATTTGGATTAAGGAGGCCTGACTGGTGTAGCCTCCTGACTGTAAGAAGTTAAGAGGGAAAAGAAGCTCCCGAGGACCTTCCTCCAAGGATATTCACTAAGGCACACTCCCTCTAGGGACACTTCCCTGTGCCATGGGGCTACCACGGCATGACAGAGGAGTACCCTCTCTTCCCTGAAGCCAGGTGAGCTTGCTGGTTTCATCCGGAGAGGGTGGCCTCCAAAATACATGTGGCCGCATAGTTCACAAGACCAGGGAAGGAGCATGCCTGCGACCAGTAAACCACCGTCCTCAGAGAGCTGTCCTGGGGAATAATGTGCCACTTTCTTCCCCATGAGTCACACAAAAGGCCTGAATTCTTGAAATATCTGTGTATGGTCCCAAGCCTGTGACAATTACTTCCTAAAACCACAATTTTCAGTAACCCACTCAAGATAGAGAATGTTTAATTCGTGCTAATAGAGTTGGGATATGTTCTGCCCCTGGGGTGCTCTTCCTTATTTAGGCTGTATTTAAAACATCCAGAAGATGTTGAATAAACCTAAGAATTTAATTATCTATTGCAATTTACCAGAAAGTTGGGAGGCGTTGTAATTATACTTTGTGTTTTAGCTTTAAAAATAGGATGGACTCCTTCAAGCCACTCCCATGTTTACCTCTCCCTTAAACGTGATATCAATGGGAGTTTTCCCAGGGTAATGATTATAGATTAGCGACTTGTCTCTTAATTAAAGCTAGCTTATTTCAACACCCAAAATATTGACTACACATAAACTGCCACAGACTTGTTCTATAAAACTGGCTTCAGGGTAGACTCTTGACTACTTTATGAAAGCAGAGAAGTGATCCGTTGGAGGGGGATTGAGACCTGCTTGAGGTATCTGACTCCTGTCACCTGCCTACCTGTCTACCTGGTGTGGCAGAGGTGACAGGAGTGCAACTTGAGAGTGCTCTATGAAGATGCTTAGTGTTAAAGATTGTTACAAATATCTACGCCTTGGAGCCCCTTTTACCCTACAGCTTTCAGAAAACCTCCCTATGCTATCATTTTCCTTCCAGATTCTCATGCATGTCCCCTGGTCCTTTCATTCCGCCCTGAGAAGAGAGCTGTTCTGTCACCAAAAATCAGTGTGACTGCATTTCTTCATGTGCAGAGGCTTTAAGGCTTCGAGGAGAGCACGTAGGAAACTGGAAATTCTGCAGCCATTCTTTTTCTATTGTAGGACAAGGATGAGCTGGAGATTTAGGATCAGAAAGGACCTCATTTTTTTTTTTAAGTTTATTTATTTTGAGAGAGAGAGAAACAGACAGTGGGGGAAGGGGAAGAGAGAGAGAGAGAGAGAGAGAGAGAGAGAGAGAGAGAGAGAGAGAGACCCAAGCTAATAGCGCAGAGCTGGATGAGGGGCTCGAACTCAAAAACTGCGAAATCATGACCTGAGCCAAAACCAAGAGTCAGTTGCTCAACCAACTGAGCCGCCCAGGTGCCCCAAAGAGGGACCTCATTTCTATCAGAAAAGTAAAGAAATGCTTCTTGAGGTATAACACAAAGGCAAAATGATTCCTGTCTCCCTCCTAGCTTATTTTTCTCATGATAACATCTTCCGTTCTTGCTTTATTTTCTTTAAGGAAAAAGGGAGATTGGTGTGAAACCAGTGAAATTTTCAAGAGAAACACAATGCACCCAAATGAGGAGAAAGTAAATGTAATCATTTTTTTGTGAAATCTGGTCACTTAAGAAGGTTGTTCGGAAACTCTGAGAGAGGCTCTTCCAAGGGGGATCTTTCTCTGAATTCACACACATCCATTTGTAGTCACACTGGATAAAGCATTCTCCACCAATGATTGCCATGTGGTTGCAAAGTAATTGGGAACTCTATGAATGACTGAATTTTCTGTTTCCAACAAAGAAAAGAAATATCTTGCCTGGAATTTTTTTTAAGTCTATTTATTTATTTTTGAGGTGGGGAGGAGTTGAGAGACAGAGAGAGAGAATCCCAAGCAGACTCTGCACTGTCACTGTGGAGCCCAACATGGGTCTTGAACTCACAAACCTTGAGGTCACGACCTGAGCCGAAATCAAGAATCGACATTTAACCGACTGAGCTACCCAGGCACCACTCCTAGGATTTTTACTTAATTCCCTGAGGAAGCCTTCCTGAACTTTTAAGAAAGACGGACCCAGGAAGCAAGTGGCCAGTGGAATAGAGTCCTCGATAGCCAGTCCCTCTCAGGGTGGAGACATCTGTCTTATTGAGGGGACATGTGGCTCTTTGCCACAGATTCCTGCAGGATGTGCACGTAACACAGAAAGCTTCCTTAAAATCCACTTCGAACACGACTCATCTTCTCCCGCATTTCCTACATGCGCCTGCTCCCTCCTTCCCCCCCCCCATGTAGAGGCTCCTCAGGACTAAGCTGGTCACCTTCCCGGCTTCTTTCCCAGTCTGATGTGTGTGGACCCTGGGCACCATAATTTTCCTTCTGTTCTGACTTTTCTTCAAGAGGTCCAGCACCCCTACTCACTTCCTCAGATTCTTCTAGAGAGAAAGGAAGAAAAAAAAAAGAACTGTTCCTGACTTTCTCTAAAGAGATTGCCATTGACGATACTTTTACCCACCTTTTTATTACAAAAGTTTCAAAACCACAGAAAAGATAAACGAACTCACGTACTCGAGAATTATCAGAATTGTTACCATTTTGGCATCCTTTCTATTTCTGTGTGTCTGTGTTTTCTGAATTATGCAAATATGAAAGCATCATGACACTTGGCCCCTAGCTACAACATTATCACACCCACGAAAATAACAGCTTGTTAATATTAGTAATGTCCAGTTCATATTTGATTTTCCTACGTGTGAAACAATGGCTTTTGTACCTTTTTTTTAGAACCATATTCTAGTCAAGGCTCACATACTGAATTTAATTGTTTTCTTAGTCTCTCTCTCTCCCTTTTTTTTCCAAGTCATCTCCACCCTCCGCATGGGGCTCAAACTCGCAACCCTGAGATCAAGAGTCACGTGCTCTTCTAACGGAGCCAGCCAGGCACCCTTTAGTCTCTTTTTTTTTTTCTGGAAGAGTCTTCTGCTTTTTGTTGTTCTCCCCCTATGAAACTGACTTTTAAAGCGCCGGAGTCTGTCGTCTGGTAGAATGTCCAACATTCTGGAACATGTGATTGTTTCCTCACGACATTTTTGGTTGGAATATCTCACTGGCAATGGTCCCTCATGATGTATCCCGTAAGAAGTACACGATGCCAGGCTGCCCCACTTGTGGGCTGAGTTTGACTGCTTGGTTAAAGGGCTGTCCGCCACATCTCTCCATCTTGCAGGCATGGGCACAAAGTAATCCTCGGAGAGAGACGTTGGCACTGTGTGAGTATCTGTAGTCCTCACAGCTGTTTAAACCAAAGAGTAAGAACTGTGTAAATGGGATCATGTTCACAGAGCAAAGGAAATAGGTGATTTGTAAGCATGAGAGAGGGAACATATGAAGCATGGGAAGGACCAAAGTGCCATCCTTGGCAACAGGTAGAATATCCCTCAAAATGAGGGAAGACCTGCCAGAAATGCTGCTTCCTCCCCAATATTAATTCCCGGACAACGCACCCGGTATAAATGGTAAATCAAAAGCTAAGGGCCTTTGGAATTGTTTTATGTTCTGCCTCCTAACAACCAAGGTGGGGGGAGGGGGTGGGGGGATAAGGAAAAAGAAACAAAAAATAAAGGAGCTTACTCTGAGGGATGATTTATTAATTCAAACCTAGAATATTCCCATTTATAGGGACTTATTCTCTGGTTCAAATTATAGTGATTATGACTCACTCTGGCATTTTCCTGATTTCTAGTGATCATTCTGACCATCATCAACCCCACTGTGAAGCTGTTGCTGTGTGCAAAATGCTGCAGACTCTTGGTGGGATTTCCTTAATGACATGCTTTTAACGAAACCATCTCAAAATAACGAGCACTCAAAGTGTGTTAAGTATTAGGATGGACATGTTTGAAAAATACTTCCTTGTGGATGTGGACAGCAAAGAACATTGTTCTGGACCCTTCCCTTCTGAACGCCTGCATTAAATATTTCAAAATTTTTTATTTTTAAAATATTTTACATATAATATTCCTTTATATGATCTATATTAATTTTAAGAAATGAATTGCATCCATTGAAGGAAACAGTAGTTAACATCTACATTATATTCATAGGAATATTGGTAATATCCAGTTCATATTTGAACATATTCATAGGAATATGTTTCTTTCCTTAAAAAAAAAGATGGTTTTCAAGGTGATTCATTGTATATAACAAAGAACCAGAGGGGCGCCTGGATGGCTTAGTTGGTTAAGTGTCCCACTCTTGGTTTCAGTTCGGGTCATGATCTCCTGGCTCATGAGTTCAAGCTTTGCATCAGGCTCCATGCTGACAGTGCGGAGCCTGCCCCTCCCTCCCTCCCTCCCTCCCTCCCTCCCTCCCTCTCTCTCTCTCTCTCTCTCTCTCTCTCTCTCTCTCTCTCTCTCTCCTCCCTCCCCCTCCCCTGCTCATTCTATCTCTGTATCTCAGGTAGGTAGGTAGGTAGGTAGGTAGATAGGTAGATAGATAGAACCAGAATTTGGTTTCATGTTTTCAGTTTTTAAATAATCATAGAAAAAGCTAAAGATTAAAAACATGTTTTTCAGCTGCTATTTTAAATATCCAAGAGAGTATTTTGAAAAGCTTTTGGATAACTTGAGTTTAAAGGTATATTATGACCTCCTTTTTTTTTTTTTTTTTTTGAAGTAATTGATCAACAGAAGTACTTGACCAAGTTTAGGCATATTATTTTGTAACACAGGAGTTCCTTTTTATTCCAGAATAAGTGATATTGGAAAAATACCCACTTAATGTAAAGTCATGTAAATGAGTCACCTAACAATTGTGGGAAGTAATGATAGGCTGTATGATTGGGATTGATCACAAAAAAATAAAATGTATTAAAGTGAATTGTCTTTTGACAACATTATAAGGCATTCTTTTTTTTTAATGTTTGTTTATTTTTGAAGGAGAGAGAGAGTGTGAGTGGGGGAGGGGCAGAGAGAGAGGGAGACACAGAATCCGAAGCAGGCTCCAGGCTCTGAGCTGTCAGCCCAGAGCCCGATGCGGGGCTCAAATTCACAAACCGCAAGACCATGACCTGAGCCAAAGTTGGGCGCTTAACCAACTGAGCCACCCAGGCGCACCAACATTATAAGGCATTCTGATAAAGAGTTACTACCTAGGGTTTTGCAACACTATGCAGGAAAGGTCTTCACTAAGAGTAACCACTCAACAAGTAGGTATTAAGTGCCTACTCTGTGGCAGACAGAGTTCTAAAGGCTTGAGGACGCAGCAGGGAACAACACAGACAAAAATCCCTGCTCTGCTGGAGCTTCCTGGGAGAAGGAGATGATAACCATGTAGCTATAAATACAGCTATATTATATTTTAGGTAGTGAAAGCACTAAGAAGAAAAATATGGCAGTAAAAAAAATAAGTAGAGTGGGACATTTGCAACTTGATGTGCGCAGGGAATGTCTTCCTGAGGTGACATCTGAGTGAAAAGGAGACATGTAAGCTGTGAGGGGGGATAACAGGGAGGGGGTGTGGTGGAGGGAGGAAGTCCTTGGGGCCCTTTAAGCCTTTGGAGAGACTGGCCTTTATCCTGAGGGTTTTGAGCAGAGAGCTGGGAAGCCCCGGTTGCTGCGTTGAGAATAGTCATAAAGATTGGAGGTAAGAGGTGTCAGGACCTTACTGCAGTCCAGGGGAGTCCTGATCATGGCTTGCATTATATTTTAGACAAATTATATTTATATTTTAGACAAGTCTTGAAAGTAGAACCAAGAGTGTTTGCCAACAGATTGGATATAGGCCAAGACAAAGAGAATAGTCGAAGATGGTTCCAGTTTTGGTCTACGCCAGGCTCTAGACGGCCAGAACTCGGGGGGAGCTGGTTTGGGGAAAGAGGGGGAAATCAAAAGCTCAGTTTTGGATATTTTACATGTGAGCTGCCTGTCAGACATCCAGGTGGGAGTGTATAGTTGGCTCTTGGATCTATAGGTCTGGAATTCCAAGTAAGAGAGGTCTAGACTGGAGAGAAGAATGGTGGGAGGTGGTAACCAGAGCGTGGGATGTTTACATGTGGATTCTGGAGGGCCACAGCTAATGGTAATGACCAGGTCTAGGGTAAAACCACAGGAGTGAGTGTCTGAAGGGCGAAGGGGTCCAAGGTCATTGGGCAGAAAGCCGAAGAACTAAGAGGTGCTCGAGGGATCCTCTCTTTGAACATTGATGCTGCCAAGTGCTGTGACAGGAATGGTGTTGAGGACAAGGACAGAGAGCCAAGGACCAAGAGATCCACAGTAATTGCAACAGGGAAGAGCAGCCAATGGCATTCTCTGGTGACAGTGGATTTAAAGCTGGAGAATGGGGGAATGGAGGAGGGATGGAGAATGGTCGGCAAGTGTTGGTGAGACCCAAGGAGCCACCTCCAAGCCCAGTGGTTCAAGGGGTGTGAGAGACACCTTCAGAGGAAGCAGCCTCCTGAGGGAAAAGCCCAGTTTCAGAGCAACAAAGCGAAAAGAATATCCTGGGAAGAGACTGGAGATACAAGAGATTTTGCTGGCGACTATCCAAAGGGTGCAGTGCGCAAAGTTCAAGAGGAGGAGTGGGCAGAGAGCCCAAGAAAGGTCTGTGCGGAGCCTTTTGTGTATGATGGTCCAGGGGAAGGGGGAGACCGGGCTTTGCATAGTGACCGATGTGAACTAGAATGAAGGGCGTGAGGACATTCGTCCCGACTGTCCCAGGCAGACATGATGGGTGAGGCTGAGAGAGAGCGCCTGCGTCCCCCTGACTCCAGCCAGGACAGAGGTGACCCCACCGAGAGCGTTCCACTCATGACAGCAGAGGGCTGACGTTGCTTCTGAGTTTGCAATTCCCACCCGAGCCCTGCCGGGGTGGCCTGAAGCCTGGCCCTTCCCTCCATCACGTGGGGCTCTACCAGTGATTGTGGCCTTTTTTGTGTGCCATCTTTCACATCATCACACCTGAGTGATGGCACGTTATAATAGTCTTCACGTTCAACCTTCTCAGCACCGTCTTTGACTGGTTTAAGGTCTATTTAGGGCCTTCATCAATTTTCCGTTGCGATTCAAATTAGTGTTCCCTTTTGAAGTGCCTGTCCTGTCATCACACCTGAAGATATTTTCCCCTTCCTCAGCTGGTGCTCATCCAGGCTTTCTAGCTGTCAAACCTTCACTCTTCAAAGGCTTTGGGTGTGATTCTTCCACCCTCGCTGGCAATGATTTAACGAAATCATGAATGAAACTTAATGAAATCGCGTATCTTTCGCAAGATGTGAATTTTCATTTTGCAATTGATTTGTGTACTGCAAATATACTGACTAGGAAAAAACATTTTGCCCAGGCCCAGCGGGGCACTTCGGTACGTGCAGTGAACTTATTCCTGTCCCAAGGTTGTGTGCTTCCCAGCTCATTCAGAGTGCCTGGGGACAGGGGTTTTGAAAATACATATTCAGGTAATCAGAACCCTCTGCCACCTGTAACGACCCTTTTAACTTAGTAAATTTGATGATCCCACCTACAGTCATAGTTTGCATTAAAGAATTTGCCTTGAAAGTCCGCCATCGTAATAAGTGACCCTCCTGATCTATGTCAATAGACATTTATTCTGATATTTTAATATGTCGATTTGCAGGGCTGATGAGTAAGGCTATGTAAACGACACAGTCTCCTTCCGCTCTTTCTCCCTAGAAGCTCGGGAGATGGTTGAGGAGGTTAGTGGCCCACATGTGTGGTACAGAGAGATCAAGTCTCATTAGCATCTTAGGGTGTTCAGCCAGCGTCCCACACAAGCATCCCAGGGGTACCCGTGGGACTGTTGCTGAGACCTGCCATAACTTCTTCTGTTTTCAGGGTTGGCTTTGCCAACACCACTGCCAAAGGAAATGTTTTGGAAGCGTTCCTGAGAATTATTTCCTGTGGCATCTCGCTTTCTTGTTGCCACTCTCATGACCCTCCTTGAAGCAAATGATGATTGGGAGTCTCATTTCAAATTATCCTTGCCTCCCTTCCTGATTTACACCTAAGATGTATTTTTATCCTTTCCTCATAGACTCAAAGTTCTACACAGTGTCATTTTTTAAGATGTTAACTGCTTTTATTTACCATAAACTGATAGTATTTGCTTTCTATGAATGCTCCTAGAAACATTATAGATTTCATTAGCTGGGTGTCCAAAAGATTTAGTTTTAAGTACCACAGAAGTTTGGATGCCACTTCCTTTTTTTTTTTTTTTTTTATTCTTTCATTATTGTGTCAAGAAACTAAACCTGTTTATAAACTCCACATGGACCTTTTGTGTAATGGTTATGAGCAGGTTTTAATGAAATTTGAGAGTGTCTCTAGAGATCACAGATACTGGGGCCTTTAACATTGCACCGTTGCTTAGCAACCTGGAAGTCATTACATTTCCAGGCTCTGTAATAACATGATATACTTTTCTTTGCCAGTCCCTGATGAAAATGTAAGGGAAATAATCCCTTTCTAAAGGTTGCACTCTGTGAGTGGGCAGCAAAACAGAATTTTTTTTTTCTCTTCTCCTGATCCGGGCAGGTTTTAATTCAGTGCACAAGTATTGTTTTCCGAATGTTGCATGTGACAGAATGAAATAGATTCTACGATGATATTCTTAAAAGGAAGATCTGTTCTGAAATAAGGATTGTAAATTCCATATACATTACTAACATACGTGTGTACCTTCACCGTGTTGAGAAGATCAGCCTCATTAGTTGACTTCCAGTTAATGCAAGGATGTCTGTTTATTACTAGTTAATTTATTCTGTCCAGGTATTTGCAGGTATGAGGCTTTCAGAGTATAGTAAAACCCTATGTTTAAGGGGGGAAGTTTGATTTATCGACAGTCTCTGAAAAGGTATTTTGTCATTTTTCTAAAGCAGTATTGTTTATATCGTTAAAGAATAGACAGTTTGTGTTTGAGGTGCATAGCAGGATTGCGGACGATAACCAAAAAGTAGAAACAACTTAAATGTCCATCAACTGATGAGTGGATGAATAAAGTGTGATATATCCATGCAGTGGCATATTATCCAGTCATGAAAGGGAATGAAGTACTGACACATGGTACAAGAACGACCCTGGAGAGCACTGTGCTAAGTGACGGAAGTCAGACACGTAATGCCACGTAGCGGATGATCCCATTTATGTCCCTGGAACGGACAAACCGATAGAGACGGAAGGATTAGTGGTTGACAGGGGCATGAAGAGAGGGGAATGAGAGTGGCTGCTAACGGATACAGGATTTTGGGGGGTGATGAAGGTGGCCCAACACTGATTGTGATGATGGTTATACACTTTCGTGAATATACTAAAAACCCCTGAATTGTACGCTCTTAAAGTGACGAATTTTACGTTAAGTGAACTTTTTATAAAAAAGATTTATAGCATCCCAAAACAAACAAAACAATAACAAAAAAAGCAAAATGAGAATATACAGCCATTGTAGAAACTTAGGGAAATACAAGATGGCCCTGAGCGGTCGACTTTTGATTTCGGCTCAGGTCATGATCTCATGGTTCTATCAGCACAGATCCTGCTTGGGATTCTCTCTCACCTTCTCTCTCAGCCCCTCCCCTGCTTCCTCCCTCTCTCTCTCTCTCTCTCTTTCTCTCTCTCTTTCTGTCTCTCAAAATAAATAAACTTAAAAACAAACAAACAAGGGGTACCTGGGTGGCTCAGTTGGTTAAGCACCCAACTTCGGCTCAGGTCATGATCTCGCAGTTTGTGGGTTCGAGCCCCATGTTGGGCTCTGTGCTGACAGCTCAGAACCTGGAGTCTGCTTTGGATTCTGTGTCTCCCCCTCTCTCTGCTCCTCCCCTGCTCACACTCTGTGTCTCTCTCCCTCTCTCTCAAAAATAAATAAACATTAAACATTTAAAAAAAAATGAAAAGAAAATAGCATCATCCTGTATTAAACTTAGAACCCCTATAATTATCATGGTTAATATTTTATTTCATTCTGGACACACAGGACCTACATGTATGCATATGCACACAAACACACAGACATGTATTGACATTCTTAAGTGATTTGAGATTTTAAATCATGGTAAAAAAAAATTCATGTGTTTACCTTGATTGCCTCCACAAATTCCATGAAAATGGTTGATATAAGTATAAAAGCAAGTAAAATTAAAAATAATAAAATTTTTTAAATAAGCAAAAGTGCACAATCTCATGAAAACCAGGAAAAGTATCAGTAATAGATGCCTAATTGGAGAAATTTCTAGAAGACGCCAATTAGTTCAACAGAAAGGATATTCAGAATTTAAGAGACCTCAGGCCACTGCAGGCAAAAAAAACCAGGTTTACTGAGAAGCTCTGGAAGAATCCCAGGCTCAGGGACAGCAGGAGATTAGAGGGCGGACAGAGCCTAGGCCCTGGCCCATCCCTGCACCTGCTTAGCACGGAACTTCCCCAAGGTGCCCTGTGGTGGGCACAAGGGTAACTGAATTCTGGGCTGGGCTGCCCCGGCCCCCCAGAGCCACTGCCCTCCATCAAAGTGGATGTTCAACCTCTGACCCTGTTCCTCCTTTGAATTTAAGTCTGCTCATTTCTCCTTCATTTCTCCCAGGGCAAGGCTGCCCACTGCTGTCAGGAAAGCGAGATCTTACACATTCCGAGGTGGCTTATCGGGCTACCAGTACTCACTCACATAGATCTCCATTTATGAATATGAACAGACAAGGAAGAATCACCAGACATTTGAGGAAAGTCTGTAGCCAAAGAACGGGTGAACCAGAAAAGCCAGTGGTTCCAGAAGAAAACTGCTAAGAAATAAGACTCTTTAAAAAATTCTAATTAGTATCCTCCTAAAGCTTTGAAAGATTATTGCATCCGTAAAACAAAACGTGACTTTCGAATTTTAAAACCCAGTAGAGAGGTTGAGTAACAGAATAAACTCTGACAAAAGCCAACTGGATTATTTATAAAACCAACTTAGGGGCGCCTGGGTGGCGCAGTCGGTTAAGCGTCCGACTTCAGCCAGGTCACGATCTCGCGGTCCGTGAGTTCGAGCCCCGCGTCAGGCTCTGGCCTGATGGCTCGGAGCCTGGAGCCTGCTTCTGATTCTGTGTCTCCCTCTCTCTCTGCCCTTCCCCCGTTCATGCTCTGTCTCTCTCTGTCCCCAAAATAAATAAAAAACGTTGAAAAAAAATTTAAAAAAAAATAAAAAAACCAACTTAAAGAGTTCTTTCTGAACACAGAATGAGAGAAATGTTAAGGTTTGTGGCAGATGGATCCAGAAATCCAGCAGCCTTTCAGGGGAACGGTACATTAGCACCATAGATCTGGTGATCCCCCCCCAAATCAATTACCCTCTTGGCATAGGGAAAAGCCGCCAAACACTCGACCGTGGTACATGGTCATTTCCCCCACATCTTCCCCAGGAGAACAGTTTACTTACAGGGTATATGCATACGTGTGTATGTGTACTTACTGTGTATCTGTTTGCGAATTGTGCTCCTGTGGAGGTATATATACACACAATAAGTATGTGTGTGTATATATATGTGTGTGTATGTAGGTGAAGCATATTTTCTAAAGATAGGTGTTTTGGGCATTTCATTTATCTATTGGACTAGATGCGTATTGTTTTCTACTGTTTAAAACATAGGATGTATAAGAGTATTCCAGGACAGTACATATTTTCTAGGGAATTATCTATCATACAGTTACAAAACTATAATATACAAATAAAAGGTCATCCCCCCCCCCCTCTTTCCTTTGAATTTAATCTAAATAGTTACTCCTCTTTGTTTGCTGAGCTAATGGGAACTGCCAGCAACTTCATTAGCCCCAGGTTCCTTCTGTTTCCATTGAAGTAAGTCTTAATAGGGTTTCAAGAATGGAACGAGGGGGCACCTGGGTGGCTCAGTCCATTGAGCATTTGACTCTTGATTTCAGCTCAGGTCATAATCTCACAGTCGTGAGATCGAGCCCCATGTCTGGCTCCACACTGGAGTTTAACATTCTTTCTCCCTCTGCCCCTCCCCCACTCATGCATGTGCTCTCTTGAGAGAGCGAGGGGGGCGGGGGGAATGGGAGAAAAGAATTGAACTTGTATTGAAGCCCAGGATCCATTTGATTGGGATTCCTTTTCTGGTCCCAAGGGCTCTCTATGTGGCATTTGATTGGGATTCCTTTTGTGGTCCCAAGGGCTCTCTATGTGGCATTTGATTAGGATTCCTTTTCTGGTCCCAAGGGCTCTCTCGTGGGTTGCCTTTAGCACCCAAATGCTGCTTGCTGTTTGCTTTGAGAGCATGTCTGGCCTTTGCAATGGTGCCACTGTGAGACTGTCCTCTTTTCTAGATGAGCAGATCTAACCTGGGCAGCCCTTCAGTTGGGCGATTAGCATCACCTTTTGTTGACACAGTGAGTCTATCCAGATGGTTCCTGAATGATTCACTTTGCAATATGGATCATTTGATTTAAACCACTTCGTGTCTTCAATCAAGAATATCAGTTGTCCTAATCTTATTTTTAAGACGTCTTTATTTGAGGTAGCTTTGGGATGTAGTGTTCTTTACACTGAGGTGGGTGAAGTCTGAAGTTTGACAAGGTGCTTATTCTGCATTTCCATTGGAAGAGGGTTCAGTCAGCAGAATGGTGAAGAGGCTTGGGGGTTTGGGCAGCCTTGGATTCAAGTGTCACTTTTATTTGGTAAAAATTGGACGAGCAATTTATCTTCGCTGATCTCCGTTTTCTATTATAAAAAATAGAAATAATGTTTCTATCATAACATTGTGACGACTGAGATAGTGTAAGCAGCATGTTGAGCATGGAACATACCGTAGAAATGGTAACTATTCTCTTATCATTATCGTCAACACCCCCATCGTCATTTTTATTCCTATATTATGTTAATTTCTAGGCTTCAAACTACTTAGTTGTCTTCTTTCCCAAGTACATGTTATGTTTTGCTCACATAATTGTAAAAGCATCAGGACGGCAAGACTGTCAGGCTCTTTGAGAGTATTTTGAATTTGCTTCATCGAACTTTCATAGGCTCAGAGTTCAAGGTCGTGAGGGCCGGTGCCGTGTATTGTCAAATTTATTCCTTTCTTCTCTCTCTTAAATGAGGCAAGTGTTACTGTTTACTGTGACATGAAGAGGCGCTCGCCCATGACACACCCCAGTAAGGACAGCTAGATTTCTAGACCAGATGTTGAGATTATCCAGCAAAAAGAACTTCTGGGTTCTGAATCCCGAGTGTAGTGAAACATGCTGAAATAACGTGTTTTCACCCAGGGCTAGTTTGATGGTGTCCTGAGCTAACAGGACTTCCAGCCCCTTGCCACTCAAAATGTGGTCCCAGACCTGCAGCAGCTTTAGGACGCGGTGGTGCATGTGAAATGCAGAGTCCCAGGTCCCACCCTGTGCCTGCTGAATCAGAATCTGCATATCAGTATGGTCCCCCCGGGTGGTTCGTGTGCACCCTCTTTGAATAAACTCCTTAAAAAAGAAAACAGTAAAGAAAAACACTACTCTAGAGAGGCTGCGCCTGAAAATCCAGAGTGGGTGGTTACTGACGCCGCACAAAAGATGTGGGTCTGCGAGGTTCCCTTTTCAGAATCCAGTCTCTCTCGAGTGAGTTCCATACACTTCCAGCTGTGTTTTCAAGGAAGACGCCTGGGACCCTAATTTGTGTCTGTCCATTTATTTCTGCTAACACCTACTTTTGGTAAGCTTTTTACTTCTTATTTTTCATTTTTCTTACATTTGAACATGATCATAACATTCAAAGTTGACATAACTGTTTATGGATTCTGTTTCTAAAAGCTAGTTTAATGAGTAAGGAATTCACAAGGGGAGGAATTTTGAACAGCACTAGAAGAGAAATACCAGGGAGAGAATATTGATTAAATAAACCCGTGAAACGGGCTACCAGAAGCACAAGAGTTTTCTTATCTGCTGAAATGATAAAATCCACCTACTGATGCATTAATAATGCAGTAACATGGACAAAGGGCCCAGCTCAGGGTCCGGTGGAGGGCAAGAAGCCAACATTGTTGCTGATCGATCAGTTCGGGGGCAGAGGCCAGGCAGTGGAGATGGGGAGAGGAGTATTGAGTGAGCCCTTTTAGTTGTCACTAGTGACTGGATTGGGAGAAGACACTTGGACAGAGATAGGCAGGTTCAGTCCTCTCTGTCCCTTACCTGCTGTGTGTCCTTGGACAAGTCATTTAATGTCTCAAATCTGAGTACATACCTGGTGGAGCCCTTCTGTAAGGATTACAGGAGATTAGTTACGCCAAGGGCTTTATCATAGTGCAGTACATGGTCTATCATGGCACAGACAAAGCCATCAATAAGAGACATACATGCGGGTGCACAGGAAACGGCGAGCATCTTCACAAATACCCAGGACCCGCTGTCTGTCCCTGCCAGGCTGTAGACTTTCATCCTGCTGATTTTCTCAGTTAACGTTGCTGCTGCTGTTTGAGAACACACATCCTTCCTGTCTGTGATGCACACCTTCTGCTGAGGGCGTCAGTGACGGCCGAACTGGAACGCACACTGCATAATGCATATAGTTTTACTGCTCGCTTCTGCAAGGGCCCAGAGCTCTGAAGTCAGTTTTATTGCAGTCACAATCAGATGTGGCAAAGCAACCCCGGGCCAGCAGCAGTCTCACGGCACAGACAACGCCTCTGTTGTCTGTTTCCCCCAACCAGGGATTGGCCTCGCCGTGTCTCGCTCAGGGGCGCTCGGAGCTGTCAACAGAGCTGCTCATGACTTATGCATGAAGCCAGGTGATCCCAGCTGGCCTCCTTCAAGGTCTTGACCCTCCCTTGGCCCTTCTCTGCTGCCAACACAGAATCCTTAGCCCCTGGGGAACCGGAGGCCTGTTGCCAATTACTGTGGGCATCTCCGCGTGCCTCCCCAAGAGCTCCTTGCTCCTTGTTAGGCTTAATTGCATGGCCACCGAGAGCTGGAGCCTGTAGTCTGAGCCTCATCAGTGGCCCCAGGGCATCGTGAGGATGGGCAGCATGGCTCAGAGAGTCCGCAGTGTGGTGGTGCACAGGCTTACTGCCTCCTCAACCACTCCGAAGGCAGGAGGGTGGCCAGACGGTACATCAGGGCCATGGCTGGAGCATATGCTACCACACAGAAACTTTCCAGGAACAGTGCATGCGGGGTAGGGTGCCTGGATCTCCTGAGCTTCTGAGCCATCGTGAACCTGGAATGTTCTCTGCCGCTAAGTGCAGAGAATTCCAGTCATTGTCGCCAACCGTTCGTCAGATGACAGCCGATCAGAGGTGACTCTAATGACTGGGAAGCCGTTTTCCTCAAAGTTGCAATTGTGACCAGTCTCTTCATGATGATATAAATGCCAACATGTGTTGAGGAGTGCTTTCTCTGGGCTGGCCACCAAGGTGAGTCATTGCCCTGGACAATATTAGAGCAGCCCTATGGGGGCAGATATTAATGTCCCCATTTTTCCGAGTTGAGGACACTGAGGCATGCATGGGGGGCCAGGTGAGTAAGTGGTAGGTCTGAGATTTGAACCCACGTATTTTACCTTACCATCTTTAACCATCGTCATCATGAATAGTATACATCGTATCCTATTTACCCCAATTAAGGAGGAAATCGTGCACCTAAAATGGTTAAGATGGTACATTTTTTGTGTATTTTATCCCAATTTTTTTAAAAAACTGGGAATGGGGCGCCTGGGTGGCGCAGTCGGTTAAGTGTCCGACTTCAGCCAGGTCACGATCTCGCGGTCCGGGAGTTCGAGCCCCGCGTCGGGCTCTGGGCTGATGGCTCGGAGCCTGGAGCCTGTTTCCGATTCTGTGTCTCCCCCTCTCTCTCTGCCCCTCCCCCGTTCATGCTCTGTCTCTCTCTGTCCCGAAAATAAATAAACGTTGAAAAAAAAAATTAAAAAAATAAAAAATTAAAAATTAAAAAAAAAATTAAAAAACTGGGAAAAAGGAAGAATCGGCAAAATCTTCCAGGGCCTACTTTTACAAATGTGTTACACATTTGAATATTCCTAACTGAACTGTGCTTTCAGTAGCCCAAATGTGTGAATCTCTAATTCAATTATAAATTCTATCTTTTCCCTTCAAATTGTCTTTTCTCAACAACAACAAAAATCCGGAAATAATTTGGTGTCGTCACACCTAGGCACTTTCTGTATATACTGTTAGGGTTTGCACTTCTCGTGTTGGTCAGTCCACATGTCTGTGCCAGTTTTCATGTCACGCCCGAAATGGGTTTGCTAGCCCCAGCCATCTTTCTTAACCCTCTGCTGTGTGATACAGCTGAGAAGTGGCTTATCCTGGTTAATGGAGGCATCTAATTAAAGGTGTCCCAGGAAACTAGACTGCTGTAAGACCTGCTTATCAGCAGAACTCTTCTAAACACAAATTAGTCTTGGCTTGACTGTTACGAACTCCTTTCTGAATATTCAGTGACCCGTGTGATATCATGAATGCAGACCACCAAGCGTAGGCTTCTTCGATTATTTCGTTGTTGTCGCCTTACAAATGTTCCTGAAGTCCTTACTTCATCATGACGTAAATCCACAAAACAGCCACCTTCCTAAGAAACAACACCAAGGTGTTAGAATCTATCTTTACATTTATTTATTTTTTGAGAGACATAGAGCACAAGTTGGGGAGGGGCGGAGAGAGAAGGAGACACAGAATCCAAAGCAGGTTCCAGGCTCCGAACGGTCAGCACAGGGCCTGACGCAGGGCTCGAACTCACAAACCTGATCATGACCTGAGCCGAAGTCGGACACTCAGGCGCCCCTAGAATCTGTCTTTAAAGATTTTACGGCAGAAACTTGCACTTAACGCACATCCATTATACCAAAATTTGAGTAAGGGTGTGCATTGTATTAGCATGATTAACATTACACATTCCCAGAAATGTGCAGCGAACAAAATAATACACACTCATGTAACCACACCCAATAAGGTGCTGCTTTGAAAAAGTGTCCTAGTGAGTCACGCTAGGTTATAAAAACTTACAGTAAATGTTGTGATATAAAATAATGCCCAAATAATGATGCATTTTCAACAGTAGAGCTTTCGAGCTTATAAGCGGTTTTATGGAGGATGTGCAGCCCATTCTGGTGGATTCAGTCTTTTACCTCCGCAGGGAATGGCCCGTGTCAGTCCTGACCCCGGAAAGAGAGAAGTTTGTGTTAGAGAGCACTTGGCAAACGGCAAGATACGACATGAACACTTCTGTCATTTTGCATATTTTTCCTGAATTTTATCTCATCGAATCAGTTGTCTCTCAAACAAGTCTAAGTTCACTGTTTTCTGTTTAAAATCTTTTAAAAGGCATCCAAACCCATCACTTTCCCCCGTCTTCTCTCTCAGCTCATGACTTTCCTTCATATTCCTCTAAGGAAATAGGGGCTGTCAGGATTTAACTGCCTCGAGCTCCTGCCCCAACATGGCCACCTTCCTGTGTCTGTGCCACTCACCTCCTGCCCTCTGCTTTCTTGGGGGGCCAGGCCCTCTGCTCCTGCCCCAGACCCATGTCTTCCCTCTTGCTTGAGGATGTTGCTCTGACATTTCTCCTTTCTCTCCCCTACATCGTCATGGTCCCCTCAGCTGGGTCCTTCCTTTCAGAGCACAGCATGCTGTTACATCACCCACCTTTACAAAGGAGAAAACAACTTCTCTTGACCTGCATTCCTGCCTAGCTGCCCCATTTCTCTGTTCCCTCTCCCAACAAAACCCCTTGGGACCCAGCTGGTGAGGCTTTCACTCCCATCAGGTGTCCTTTTGAAGCACCTGGTGACCCGTCCGTCCCTAGCCTGCCTTTCATCTGACCTCACCAAGTGGCACAGCGGTGGCTCTCACCTCTGCGACACTCTCTCCTCCCTGGACTCCCAGGACACCACATTGTCCTGTTCCACCTACATATGCTCCTCAGGGTGCCTCTCCTGGCACCTCCGTATTTGCTCCTTCAAGCCCCCGAACTGTAGTCTGATGGCATCCGGCCTGCTCCATACCAGCACGTGGCTGACCATCCTTCCTCAGACTTCCCGGTCCCCACCCTGCCTCACAGTCTGTTCTCAACATGGCAGCCAGGGTAATCCCTTTAGACCTGAAGTGAGATCATTGCTGTCCTTCTCAGAGCAAAATCCACAAGGCTGTAGCAAGGGGGCCTCCACCCCAGCCCATCTCATCATCTGTCCTACTGCTTTTCTTCTCGCTTACGTCAGTCCAGACACACGTCCCACTCCTCAGACTTTCCGGGCATGTTTGGACCTCAAATCCTGTGTCTGTGCTGTACCCTCTTTCTAGGAGATTCCTCCCCATGCCCACAAAGCTCCACCCCCTTCTTTCAGGTCTTTACTCAAGTGTGACTAGGACAGAGAGGCCTTCCTTGCGAGCCTCCCTGAACGAGGCTCCCTTTCCCTGCCTCTGCCTACTGACCGGCTTCCTTTCTCTTCATTACACTCCTCGTTGTGGTGTTTTGCCTGTTGACTTATTTTCTATCGTATCTCTTCCTCACTAGGATGCAAACACTTGTGAGGACGAGGAATTTGTCCGCTTTTAGCATCATTTCTGTCTCCATAGCACCTGGACTTGTACTGGGCATATATGATTTGTTTAAATACGTGAATGGTTTTGGGGCCTGCTCCCCACTGGATGGGCTGAAGTCCCAAGCTGTCCTGTAGAGCCCACTCCTGCAGGGTGTGTTTGCCCACAAGTGCTCTGTGGCTAGAGAACATGCAAGATGCTCTGTGCATAATGGTGAACAGAGCATCGGCTCTGGAGCCAGAATAGCTGGGATTAGAACCCGGCTCTCCTTACCAGAACTATGACCTTAGGTTACTCAACCTGTCTGTGCCCCAGGGCCCTCCTCTGTAAAGTGGAATTCTAATAGTTGTCTCCTAGTATAGGGTTATCGGGAGGATCAGACGAGTTACTTCTGCAAAAGCAGAACGGTGCCCAACCCGTGGCAGGGACTGTCTTTGCGTTAGTGCCGTTGTTTTTGTTTATCTTTGGATCTGCCGTGACACCTGCCACAGTAGTCTGAATCAAGTGTCATTCATCAAACCCTTGTCTCCTGTTGGGGAGACAGCCGAAGGGAGAGTAGGTGAAGTGTTGGCTGGCCAGGCAGCAGATCTGTTGCCGATTTGTGTCTGCCTACAGGAGACGTGCTGAGCCCTACTTTGTGCCAGGCTCGGTGCCGGGCCTTGGGCAGAGTGATGAGCAAACACAGGCCAGTCTCTAGTCTCAGGAGCTCTCTGCCCCGCTTATGTAGCTATGGGATCTTACTGTCCCACCCAGAGGAGCTGGCAGTGAGGGAAGTGGACCAAATGCAGTCAGTAATTTCATCTCACTGGCTCCCACGCACCCGGGCTGCTATGTATGGCCTTCCTGCCAGCTCAGTGCTCCAGCACTCGGGGGGCAGGATGTGCCCCCCACAGCACCGACACATTCTCGGAGATGGCTGCAAGCTGCTGCTTTTTCCTTCCAAGATCGCGTTCACGGGGAGGAAGCTTTCCATTTCAGGTGTAGGTCTAAGTTTCTGCTCTACGCTGGGAAACCTTGGCCAATAAACGAGGAATTTCACCATCTGCTCTGTAGGTTCCCAGGCAGATCAGAGGTTTTCCCAAACGTCCCCACATATTTCAGGCTTTGGGGGTCACCATTTCCTCTAACCTCCAAATAAAGGAATCTCTATTCCCTAGGGTCTGGCACCCCGTCCCCACGGTTGCAGAGAATGCCTGAGAAGTAGGAGGGGCTTAGATTCTGTTGGTCGCTTGCACCTCAGATCCCTGCTTGCTACTCACGATCGGACCTTTTGCCGTTCCTGTCTTTTCTCTCCCTGCTTTGCTGAGTCTTCTCGCTCATCCCTCAGCATTGCGCCTCCCCAAGGATGGGGAGGGGGCATTTTCCACCTGCTGCCTGAACTGTTAGGCCTCATTCTACCTTGCACCCCACTTCCCAGCTGCCCCCTTCTCTTAGCTCCTGCTCCCCCGGCCGTGGCTCCTACCCAGGACTTGCCCCCGCCGCTCGAACCCGCTCCCCAGGCCCCTGGCTCTCGTGGGCTTTGCCTGCCTACGCCTTACCTTCCACCCCGATCCTGTCTTCCTTGTGGACCACCTAGACCCCAGGAATGTTTTCCCCGCCCGCCCCCCCCCCCCTTAGCTAGCGAAATTAAATCTTCATTTTTATTTTCTGATTGTACAGGTAACATATGACATTTAGTCCTAACAATTCAAGTGTTACAGAAGTGATTGAGAAAATGAACAATCCCAGAGAAAGGGAATCCTACGACATACACTGTCCCACAGCTGCCCTTTCGCACAGGCTTGAATGGCAGGGAGTTTTGAGTCTGGTTAGTCTACAATCAATGAATAGTGGGGTTTTAAAGGGTATAGTTTCTGATGTTATGATTTAGAATACCACCATATCCTCAGACCTCTGTGAGTGATCATATCAGAAAAGAATGGTCAGAATCACTGAAAATTCAGAGAAAAAAGAACAAGCAAGAGACAGGACACTAGATAATACACATCTGACGATAACAAATCAAATGTGTTCCTGCCAGGCAGCTTCAGGCCTCGTCTGTGTGTCTGACACATCCCAGTGACTGTCACATCTCAATCTCCTATTCATAGGACCTGATATTCTTTGAGTGATGCTCTTTCCTTTATGGAAAAACATGGAAAGTCACAGTAGAGCCAATGAGCAGTTGGGCACGTAGAACACAGGGGGATGGGGCCCCTCCATCGTGGCCTTCAAATATGAACAGACATTCAGTGATGAGGGCCATGACCTATTTTTTATCTCACCAAGGTAAGAATGATAAACAATTGAAATTACCTGTGAAGGAAAATTACTTGATTGCCAAGTGAAATATCCAGGTGTTTATCTAAAAGTGGCTGTGGGATATCCTTGGGGCTAGCAATCTGGTTTGCATAGAGTATCTGTCCCTAAGTCTTCTGTTTTGAACTTGATGACATTTTTAAGCTTGCTGTTGCATTTTAGCATACCCAGTAATGAAATAAACAAAGTGTGAATATGAGGCAGTGCTAGTTAAACATTTATACCAGCCCTACCCTGTCATTTCTTGAAACTATTAAAGTGTAATGTTTTTATATGAAATCATTATAAATTTATAACAAGTCTAATCTGTGGTGACGCGCTGTTCCATGGACTGTGAATTATTGTTCTAAATTTCCGATGGCAGATGCTTTCTCTGAACGATGGTGCCGGGATGATTAGCCTCTCTGATGCAGCATAAGACTATGTCTTCCATTTGCATAAAACACAAGTGCTGATTATACAGTTTGATTTGAGACCTCCGACAATATTTTTCCCAAACAACAATCTTGACAATCAGCTCTCTTACAATAAGGAAGTGCTGATTGATTATGAATACTGCCCTGAAGACTTTCTACCCCCAAATCTCCATTAGAATTGTATCCATAGAGACGACGATGCTAAAACACATCACGGCGTCCAGGATGGGTGCAGTAATGAGCTGTAAGCAGAAGTCAGGTTCTGCAGAGCTTTTGCTGAGCCCAAGGGCATTGGCTTTAGAGGTTGGGATTCAACCTATAGCATTGAATCCCTCCTCCCAGGGTGAGTCTTAGATGTGGGTAGACCAAAAGCCACCATTTCTCCGGGTGATTTGTAGAGTACTAGGAATGCCTTTCCACCTCAGAGTGTCTCTGTCCTCGCTGAAAGTCATCATCGGTTTCTAAAATTCCACCACTGGAGATCTCTCTTTGGGGGAACAAGCTCTCGTTAATAGGAAGGCGCTCTTGGAAAGGTGAGCTTTTTGCCCTGAGCACAGTTGGTTGGAAGATAAGAGTTTTCTAGCTGCTTTTCAACGTGGTAGAAAGCTGAGAGCGATTCCTTCCACAATGAAGAACACACTAGGAACACCTCAGTGTCTTGATACATGTACTGGGGGAAGGGAAAGACAGTGACCCCGATCACTGGGGAAGGGGGATCCACAAGGTAAAAGCGGGGTCCGCAGGCCATTCTGGATTTCCGCGGTGAAATAGAGGGCAAGTGTTTACCTGGAGAAGACTGCACAGTAGTTCTTGTTGACAATTACGTGTGCCTGCAATGAAAGTGGATTTGGAAAAGAACTTATAGTTCTTTAGTGAACACCGTTGCTTTGGTGGGCTGGCAGATACACCTCAGAGCAGGGCCCTCATTTCCTGAGCTTCTAAGACCCTTGTATAAGCTGGCCTCTGTCAAACTTTTGCCTGGTTCCTAACTTAAAAGCAGCAAGTACAATAAAGAATACTTACCGTATTGTATCTTGACCTCAGAGAGCTCCCAATCCTAATGTGCAAGAGGCATGTTTTCACACAGTGCTTGTAATCAGAAGGTGAAATCGGAAACTTCCACAGAAATGAAAACTACCTGTAAATGTGGTCTGTGGATGAGATAGCTGAAACGGAGAGCTGAAAACCATTCTCCATGGAAATCTCTGAACAAGCCAAAGAAGCTTGATTCATAATGGATGCAATTTATGAAAATGGTGGCCAGTAATGCTCAGGAAATGAGAAGCCCCTGCCAAGTCACTCAAGCCTTTTAGTAAAGGAGAGGAGTCCTCATGGTCGCCTAAGGCCCTCCCTATGAAATCACGATTCCAGCGCGGCCTCTGCTCAGCCACCATGGACTAATGGGAGAAGGAGGGACCACGAGCATGGTGCCCACACTGGACTGCATATCCCAGCATCCCTTACAGTCAGGTTCTAGCCAGGTGCAGGGACACATGTATGTGAGCTTCTGGGTTGAGGTTCCTCAGGCAGAAGTACCTTTTCCGCTCTCTCCTTGCCCATCTGCCAGCTGGACAGTGGAGCCACAAGACAGAAGGAGCATGTGTGTCTGAGGCAGCAGGTAATTGGGCCCCTTTGAAGCTTGTGCTGAACTGTCAAAGGAGACAAAGGTAAACTTCTAGGCCCCTGAGATTTCGGTGGAGGGAGTGGTGGGGGACTGTTATTTCATCCAGCATCCTTTTAACTAACGTAGTAGGTTAACCTATGGAAGGAAGGAAGTTGGAAAGTTGTAACACAGCCTCTCCTTGTCTCGCTTTCGTTATTATTGACTTCACGTCTGTCCAGTCTACACCAAATTGTTCGTCCAGTACATCAGTACAAATGTGTGCCTATTCCCCCAGCCCTTTGAGTGAACATTATCTGCTCTGTACTCAATGAGGTAGGTCATTGCTTAGTGGACCAAGCCCAGCTTGTCCTGATCAGTGGGAACTTGATGTCCAGAGAGGGCTCTAAGAGAGGAAGGCCCAGGAGCAATGAACACCAAGCTTAGAATTTCACAGAGTAAACAGGAGGCAGTATCCCTGGGAGAGGTCAAAGTCAAGTTGTTTCTTTGATTCCTAAGCCCAAAGAGGAAGGTTGCCATATACTGCTGGCATTGGAAACAAGTCCAGCAGAGTTAAAAGCCTGAGAAAGCAGGGCAGGAGGCAGATTCCTAGTTCCATGAGCACCATTCTGACACCCAGTGGGTGGAAGATGCTATTGATCTATTGTTCTCGAGATTTGAAAATGCATATGGCCTACTTTCTTGTGAGTTGCCCTTGTCTGACCTCAAAGACTCACACATTTCCCTGTTAACTAGTACCTTAGGTTAGGTCCCTTGAGTCATCTGCCTTCCTCCATGCCTCCGTGCTTCCTGCCTGGGTTTGGGGCTCTGCAGAGATGTGGCTGGGAGCCTAGTCTACAGGAGGAGGTTAAACCAAGAGTTGCTAAGCTCTTCTGCCGGGGAAGGGGAAGTTACTAGGGTGTTAACTATTTTGGACTTCTTCTTGGCGGTCAGAGGGTCCTGACCCTGGGACGAGGGCATGGGGAGAATGAGCTTATACTTGAAACAGAGGGGCCCCGGAAATATGGAGGTGGCAGGGAAAGCAGTGGTTAAAAGGGACCCCAGCAGCGGGACTGGTGAAGCCCTCTAGAGGAACACCAAAACTTGACATAGAGTTTTAAATCTTCTTTTATAAATGGCAGAGCCCTTCTGAAACAGTCTAAACCCTTCCAAATACAGCCGAGTCAGTGGTGCCTTGAAAGATAAAGGAAGGGGGAGCAGTGTGGGGTGTGACCCTCACCATCCCTCGGTGGCTACAATGATAATTAGAGCATGTATGGGGAAGGAGTCACTGGTCCTCACATCTAGGTGGTAACCAGGAGCCTTGCAGAGATGCCTGCAGCCAAGTAAAGAATGCAGGACCACAGCCAGATAGCATAACAGTCCAGAGACAACCCCCTTCTTCGAATACACTGGAGCAGTGTTGGTCGATCTTTATTATTATTATTATTATTATTATTATTATTATTATTATCATTATCATGATTGTGCATCCAAGGGAACCTTTTAAGATCTGTTTTTCTAATTACCTCTCCCTATAAAATTTTAACACCACAGACTTTATCTGGTGGTCCTTGGGAGAGCCACAGGTCACTGTAATATCCAAGAGTTAGTCCTGCCCCCACCTCTTTGGGATCAGTATCACCCTGTTGAGAATGCACACCCTAGAAGGTGACCCGGAAAGGCGAGAAGGTCAGGTCCTTTACACCGTGGATGGGAATGACCCAAGCAGTCACTTGGGTGACTGATACTGGACACAAGGCACTAAAAGGAGTGCCTGTCCCGTGTGGAGACTGACCTGGTGGTAGGGAAGATGTCTGTATTTGAAAAGGCAGAAACCTGAGTTCGTCTCAAAGGGAAAGCTTTATGTCTAAGCCACCCTTACTCTTGTAACAGTGGCGAGGGGTGAGGCGCTGGGGGCAGGGGCACATGTGCAGCTCGTAGCTGGAGTAAGAAGAGAAAGAATGGAGCGCTGCCCTGTCAGACACTACGCTAGAATGCCTAGTGCTTCTCATTTCTAACTGCTTCCAAATACATCCTGGAGGCATTGGCACTTACGCCACTTTTCATCAGCTGAAACCGGATGAAGTTCCTGGCGTATTTCCAGAACCCAGGCCATAGCTTTGTCCATCAGATACGTGTTGTTTCAACCAAAGAGCTCCTGGTTTGACTCCCTTTTGTGAAGAAGGAAGGGAATCAGTCTGTACCTCCTCATACCCTGAGACCAGGCCTTCCCCCGGCAATCCTGCGGAAGTATTTCCCACCCAGCTAAGCTGTCTTTTGGGAGAGCCGAGGTCTTGACTCACCAGCTTCTGAAGGCTTTGGTCTAATGGTGACGTGGGGTGTAAAGTGCCCATACACCGCCCAGAGTTTGCCGGCTTTCCAGAAGACGACTCGGGCGGCTTGGCCTGTTGGCGGTCCCCAGTGCTCCTGTGTGGGGCGAAATGCATCTGAGAAGAGCCGAAAGGGAGGAGTGGATCATGGAACACTTGCGAAAGTTGTGTTTTGATTTGGGCCACCCGAATGAAGAAGGTCGTTCATGACCGGGTCCTACAGCTCCTGAGAAATCCTGAGCGCCTCTGGCTGAACTTCCGTTCGGAAAGAGAAGGGTGCAGGCAGATGTCTTGCCAGGGTGCTAGAGGAAGAGGCCCCTGTGGCTGAGTGGCCCCGGAAGGCCAAAGCCTCATTAACTTCTCTGCAAGGGGAAATCGGCACACATCTGGCAACACCAGCCAACGCCTCTGAGGGCTCTTCCCGCCCCGACTTTAGAATGGAAATCTGGATTTCTGCCTCTTTTCTGTGATGACTGAGGCAGCCCCAGCGAGGCGGACCTTGCCAAACACAAGGATACTTCTTGAAAGACTTAGTGAAGAACCATGAATCCGTCACAAAGAAGACAAGACAATTCTGGAGTTAGCTGATGCAAGCTTAGCTTTGGTTATACTGTGTGTTTTTTTTTTTTTCAACGTTTATTTATTTTTGGGACAGAGAGAGACAGAGCATGAACGGGGGAGGGGCAGAGAGAGAGGGAGACACAGAATCGGAAACAGGCTCCAGGCTCTGAGCCATCAGCCCAGAGCCCGACGCGGGGCTCGAACTCCCGGATCGCGAGATCGTGACCTGGCTGAAGTCGGACGCTTAACCGACTGCGCCACCCAGGCGCCCCTGGTTATACTGTTAAAAGACCCCCACACCTGCACACCTGGCTGTCAAACACCACTGCCGGAGTTTTAGCTCCTTACTGAAGCTAACTAACATAGAAAGCCTTTAAATTGAAGTTTGTTCTTTTTTGTAATATAATTTTAATTTTTTTCTATTTTTGTGAGAGAGAGAGAGAGAGCACACAAGCGAGCTGGGGAGGAGTGGGGAGGGAGTGGGAGAGAGAGGGAGGGAGTAAAGGAGAGAGAGAGAGAGAGAGAGAGAGAGAGAGAGAGAGAGAGAGAATATCTTAAGCAGGCTTCACTCTCGATGTGCCTGATGCAGAGCTCGATCCTAACCCTGGGATTGTGACCTGAGCTGAAATCAAGAGTCGATGCTCAACCAGCTGAGCCACCCAAGCGCCCCTGAAGTTTGTTCTTAAGCGGGATCACTTGTTGGCTTATATGCTCAATAAGCACATAAAAAAAGTGAAAGATACATCATTCTTTGTAAAGATTATTTCCATATTGTGTTTATGTTAAGGAAATAAACCTCCAATGACCTATAATTAGTTATAAGAAAACTTTGTTTCTACTCATGCGTATTTTTCTGGAGAAGGGATCTATAACTTTCATTCCTCAGGCCCATGGCTTGGAACAAAACCCTAGAAAAACAATCAAAAACAAAAGATCAAGAACATGTTGCCTCTCCGTAGGGGAGACAGAGACAGCCGAGTGAGAACAGTAAAAAATGATTCCTTCAACTTACACTTTTATTATCTTCTTAGGTTAAATATGGGAATGCTAGATATGATAGATAGTAGGCCTGCATGAAGTGTGGGAAAAGATCTGTGTTTGTAAAGAAATGACTTCCACAAATCATGTTTATCATAATGTAGTGTTAAATTATAAAATGTCTACCAGGTGCCTGGAAATATACCCACAAAATATCAAAGGGATTTATGCCCATATTAATAATGGCAAGACGGACACAATAATCGACATCTTAACGTTTCACAAAGGCATGTGTGGCCTTAACAGTGGTGCCATGGTGGTATTTCCTTCACTTTACAGAGGGGGAAAAATGACATAAAAATGATGCTATTGTGGGGCGCCTGGGTGGCTCAGTCGGGTGAGCGTCCGACTTCGGCTCAGGTCATGATCTCACAGCTCGTGAGTTTGAGCCCCGCGTCGGGCTCTGTGCTGACAGCCTGGAGCCTGCTTCTGCTTCTGTGTCTCCCTCTCTCTCTGCCCCTAGCCCACTCACATTCTGTCTCTGTCTCTCTCAAAAATAAGTAAACATTAAAAAAAAAAATGATGCTATTGCATTGAAAGTGGGAATGAGGAACCCTGGGCGCCACATTCCATGGTGAGACACCTCCCGAGGAGAAAACTACGTGCCTTATATGTGTGCCCAGAGCTTCATGGGAACATCAGTTTTAGTTTATATTTGATAAGTAGGGTGAGGGTGGCAAGAATTCCAGTTTTGCCCTTCTGAAGCCTGACCTGGACTTTCCTAGAGTCAGTTCTACAGGAGGGGCGGGACTTGAGAAGCCACTGCTGCTGCTTATTACTACCAGTAGTAATTGTATTAGCACTGCTACAGTTACTATACCTACCTGTCCCTCTCGTTCATACGCCCATGAAATGCTGGGTGTTGCTGAATGGGGCAGTTCCATGCTGGCCTCTGAGCAGGACTCAGATGCAGGGGCCAGAGGTGGAGGAGTCTGGCTCGGGTCATCCCGCGTGGAATGGACTTGGTGGTGAACTGTCAACAGCGAACCTAGATAATCACGCTTCTTTAGGATAACCCCAGAGATCTGCTGTTGCCGAGCATACATTGTGCAGGAAGTGCCTCTTTGGCCCCTGGTCAAATCGCAAGGGTCCGTGGCTGCCTTCTAGGAGGTATGCTACATATGGAGGGAGGGAAGGAGGGGGACTTTGGTCATTCCGGGAAAACTCAGCTCTATAAATGATATGTTGGGTGCAGGGGTGCGTCGATTCAGTAGGGGCTCAGCCTTCCCATCTCCTGTGACCATTACTATGGTCTGAGCCCTGGAGACCCTCTGGTCTTCTAGATGTGCTGGACTGCAGCCCTTGACTGGATTTCCACCACCCAGTCTCTGATGGGAACTGTGTCAGAGAGCGATTCGAGGAAGTATGAACCCCTTGGATCACACCTTCGTGAGGTTTTCACTTCCTCAGGTCTCTTGGTCCTGGGTAGGCTTGCAGAAGGCATTCGCTTCTCTGGAATCTTGTGGAAGTGGAGAACTCAGGACTCTGGGGCTGTCTGGCAAAGCACAGGTGCACCCTGCCTGTCCATGCCTTACTGATCGGGAGTATGCAGAACCTAACAGGTGAGCAGATTCGTGGATGTGGATGTGGATGCTTCTCTGAGAAGTACGACGCGCTGTGCCGGTGCGACTGTTGACTTCTTTTGATTTTTCAAAAAACTGTAAAGCTACCAGCGCTCCAAAAGGATTTCACATTTACATTTCCCCGGGTTTTCCTGGGGCTTGGAGTGTGTGTGCAGTTCTAGTTCTTTCTCTTAGATTTATCGTGTTCTTGCGGCAGCATAAAAAATGGGACATAGAGACGGAAGGAATTTTAGCTGTTTGGGCCTCTCTGAGCTCACTTAGCCTCTCTGACCCCCTGTTCCTACTCTGGAAAGCAGGGATAATAATACAATTGATAACTTATTTTTCATTGATATTTTTTGTTATCATAAAACAGTTCTAGAATTACTTTGAGAAATAAATGAAACAGTGTAAGTAAGGCACCTGCGCGAACCCTCTGGCATTTGGCTGACACCCTCAACGGGCAGCTTTTCACCTTGGGGTCATTTAGGGACCCCAAAATGCTCAATTGTGAACACTACTGCTGTTCCAGAGCTTTCTTCACATCTGAGACCTTTTTTTCCCCCCACTTTGTCTCCATGCATTTACTTTTCTCATGAATCTCTTTCTTTTTTTTTTTAAGTTTTTGAATTTATTTTGAGGAAGAGTGCACGTGCACGCACGAGCGGGGGAAGGGCACGGAGACAGAGAGAGAATCCTGAGCAGGCTCCACTCTGTGAGCACAGAGCTTGACTCAGGTCTCCAACTCACAAACTGTGAGCTCATGACCTGAGCCGAAATCAAGAGCTGGACGCATACCACCTGAGCCACCCAAGTGCCCCTTAAGTTCTTCATTTCGTTTTATTTTATTTTATTTTATTTTATTTTATTTTATTTTATTTTATCTTAATCTTATTTTATTTTATTTTTATTTTTTTATTTTTTTTATTTTTTTTAACGTTTATTTATTTTTGACACAGAGACAGAGCATGAACAGGGGAGGGTCAGAGAGAGAGGGAGACCCAGAATCCGAAACAGGCTCCAGGCTCTGAGCAGTCAGCACAGAGCCCAACGTGGGGCTCGATAAGTTCTTCATTTTAAATCCAGTATAGTTAACATACAGTACTATTAGTTTCAGGTGTACTATTTAGTGATTCAACAATCCATACAACACCTGGTGCTAATCTCACGTGCACCCCTTAATCCCCACCACCTGTTTCGCCCATCCTGCCACCCCCATGTCCCCTCTGGTAACCGTCCGTTTGTTCTCGGAAGATGAGAGACTGTTTCTTGGTTTGTCTCTCTCTCTTTTTTTTTTCCTTTGTCATTTGTGTTGTTTCTGAAATTCTGCATATGAGTGACGTCATATAGTATTTGTCCTTCTCTGACTTATTTTGCTTAGCAGTATATTCTCTAGATCCGCCCATGTTCTTGCAAATGGCTTTTATATGGCTGAGTAATAGTCCATAAAAGTCCACCTCTTCTTTATCCATTCATCTCTCAGCGGAATGGACACTGGGTGCTTCCGTATTTGGCTATTGTAAATAATGCTGCAATAAACGTAGGGATGCATCTATGTGGTTAAGATTCAGTGGGGTTCAGTGGGGTTAAGATTCAGTGCTCCCATCCATTTACTTTAACTTATCATTAAATCAGCAAATACGCCTGTTGATGGCTTCCTAATACCTTACTGCTCATGTAGGGAGCAGGTATTGATGGCTGCTGTAAATCAAGCTATGCACTAGGGGTCACCTGGAGTTTACTGTGCCCTTCATGAGCCTAGAGTCGATGGCACAAACCAGCAACGCGTGGTTCAGTGATCCCACTGGGGTGAACGTCTCCTTTTTTCTGCATACCGGGGCAAGGTTCTTAGATGAGTCTGACACACGTGTGATCCGTGTGTATGATTTGGATGTACAGATGTGGAAGAAAGAGAATTCCAGAGGCAGGAATGGCACGAGCCAGAGTACAGAGGCAGGAAAGGAAGAGACGTGTCGAGAAAGTCAATCTTAAATGCACGAGAGAGAGGAGGGGGAAGCAATGGAGTTGGCAAGATCAGTCAGAGCCTGGTCTGGAAGGAGCTCGGCCGTCTCTTGATTTTTCAGAGTTGGGGAGGTAGCCATCTTGCGTGTTCCCTCCAGCGTTTTGAGCTGTTTGTGGACGAGGAACCCTATGCTGGAAATGGTCAAAGTAAGAATTCTTTATTTTATGATCCACCCAAAAACGAAAGGACATCTTGCGTACTGAACACTTGAAAGCAGTATATACACATGACAGGCCTATTTAGCACGTGTGTGACTTTGGACTGAGTCTCCTACTGGGATGAACCTTAAAGCCGATGCACTGTGCCTTTGAACCCAGAGCCGCAATGGTGGCATTTGTATTTAATGCCTGTTCTGTTCAGGAAAAAAAAAAAAAAAAAATGGAAACCTTTACTTGTGAACTCTGTGATTTTTTTTTCCCTGAATACTTGTTCCTGTCTTTAAAAGGGGGGGATTCTAGTGACTGAATTCTGTAATTGGAGTTCTTTGAAGATAAATCCTGAGTAATGACTCATGTATTATAGGTTATTTTTAAGCCATTAGAAAAGTTGGAAGCTCATCAGAAAAAGCAAGGAGTCTATATGTGACAGAGCCCTCAAATCCAGATGATTGGCTCGCATTCTTTTGTCATGTTCAATGATGTATACTTAAAACTACTTGGCAAATGGTTTTTTAAATGAGTTATTTTAGAACAAGAGAACTCAAGGATATAGGAGCTCTACTTGCTGGCGTGCTTTTCAATTATTTTACTTCAGATTTATTTTCCACAGCACACACGAAAGAATACTTCTTATTCATCTTGTAGTTGTTACGGAAAGTCACCAACCATGAAAATGAACATCCAGGGGCACCTGGGTGGCTCAGTCGATTTGAGCGTCCGACTCTTGGTTTTGGCTCAGGTCACGATCCCGGGGTTGTGGGATCTAGCCCCGTGTCGAGCTGCATGCCGAGCGTGGAGCCTGCTTGAGATTCCCTCTCTCTCCCACTGCCCCTCTCCCCTGCTTGCGTGCGCACTCTCTCTCTTTTTCTCTCTCTCTCGAATAAAAAGAGAAAGAAAAGAGCCAGTGTTTGCTGAGCTCACCTTGTGCAGAGAAAGAGAACCAAGGACCTCAACGTGCAGGAAAGGGTAGGGTTCATGCTCTTTACGAAGAAGCCTAGCATTCCTTGTGAGGCATGAATACGACACCGGGAACTTTGGAGAGGCAGGTAAAATGAAATCCTGTCATGATGTGTCTGCTAGAGAGCAGCGGGTCATGTAGGAAGTGGCAGGAAAGAGCCTCTGGGGAAGGCACCAGACTGCCTGGCTTAAGCCCATGGGCGAGTCTCCATAGCTTCTCTTTGTGTTCTCACCGCGGCCACTGTGGCCACCAACAGTTACCCTCATTGGCCGTGCTTTTGCTTGCCTTCCAGCTGTCCCCTCCACCTGGAGCCGTGTTCCGTCTCTGCCCCACCTCCTGTCCTCCCCTCCTTCCCACGGCACATCCCTGCTCTCTCTGTAGGTCTCAGCTGACAGCCTTTTCCGACTGGCGTGGGGTAACATCTTATGCCTACCCCGTTGTAGCATTTCATGGCATTGTTATGTTTAGTTCCTCCGTGTAGACTGCATGGTCTATGGCAGAGTGCACAGAGCACACATAGAGGACATCCAAACATCCAGAGGGAGGAAGGACAGGGGAAAGAAGGAGGAGGAGAAAGAATTGAATTCCTGCAGGGGATTGAGCCAGGCACTGGAAGTAAAGTTTGAGTAAAGTCCCCTTGCCCACAAGGAGCTCGAAGCCTGATGGGGAAGAGAGACTTGTGCTAAATTATTACAAATGCAGCGTGAGAGGGCATATGATAGTGGTGCACACAAGCATCCCAGACCCCACAGGGTAGTTCCTGAGCATGGGTGAGACCTTACAGATCTCAGGCTAGTGGGCCCAGGAGGTCGGGTGAGGAGATGGCCCTGGCTAGAAGGCTGGCCACCAAGGTTGCCATGTGCAGTCCCAGGTGCCCACAGGACCCTCCTTGCTTCCTCTTGAGGGAGCTGGATCAAGACCTGTGCTTTGTCGGGGCGCCTGGGGGGCTCAGTTGGTTAAGCATCTGACTTCGGCTCAGGTCATAATCGCGGTTCATGGGTTCGAGCCCTGCGCCGGGCTCTGTGCTGACAGCTCAAAGCCTGGAGCCTGTTTCAGATTGTGTGTCCCCCTCTCTCTCCGCCCCACCCCTGCCTGTGCTCTGTCTCTCTCTGTCTTTTATTCAAAAATGAATAAACATTGAAAAAAAATTTTTTTTTAAATCTGTGCTTTGTGTACGGACACTGAAGATCTCTGGGCTTACATGCCCCAAATCACGGGGAAGCGTGGAGGGAAACTGCCCCTTGATTCCTACGGGCCCTGCCTCTTGCCCGAACGTGGAGGGGCTTCCAGCTTTAGCGTGGTTCTGATGAGTTGCTGGAGGCCAGAAGGTTCGCCTTCTCCCCAGAGCTGGCCCTGCTCCCAACAGTGCTGTGATGCTGTGAGAGGAAAGAACACTACAGGCAAATCTATACGAACTTAACGAACTCGGGCATCAACAGGTGTTACCTTTTTTTAAAGTGTTTAAACACCAAAGGCTAATATCACATGCCCCAAGTGCTGTCCAGGTGAGTAGCTGTCCTTCCTGTGAGCCGTGTAAAAGCCCAGAGAAGAGCACACCAGCCCTGCTGTGGCTCCTCACTCCCATTCTGTCCCCAGTAGTCTCCTCACTGGCTGGGGTGGGAAAGAAAAAGCTAATGAGCGTTAGGCTGTAGGAGAAGCTTCCACGGTGACACAGGCTTATTCATTGTTCTACACGATTACAATGCCATGGGAACCTGTGAGGATTCACATGAAAACAAGACCACAGCCCTTCGGTGGTTTACTTTTTTGTTCATCTGGCTCTTTATTAGGCAGGGGCTGCTTGCGTATTTCTTGTATGACGTTAGCTCTAATAACAGTAGCAACATCCTAATTATTAGGAGCCCCTAAATCAGCTTTGGTTGCAACGTAGACAAGGGAAATCTAGTAGAAACCTCGGGCTCCACAGAGACGCGGCATGGAAGCTTTCGATTGTAGCACAAGTCCAGCAGCTTGGCGGGCAGGCCTCTTCCTGTCTCTTGTGCACGCTTGCCCATGGCTGTGAAGGAGCCCGTGGCTGTGCATTTCGGATATGACTGGGCGCATTAGCCTGTCCCCTTGCACGACAGCGCAAGTAGGGAAATTTGATTCTCGGCCCTTAGCTCATTAATGCGCGCTCCCCATATGATTCCGTACTCACCGCTGACCCAGCCCTCAAACGGGGGCAGAGAAACTTTATGAAACCATCATCTTAGCACAAACCATATTCAAACTTGTTTTCTCCCCGAATCACCCAAGTGAAACACATCAGCCAAAATTTTGTGCTTGTTTGGCTTTTAATATGGCAAAATTTGTTTATGAACAGTTCAGGGAACGTTCTGCTGTGGGAGACAGTTCTACAGAGGTTTCAGGGTCTGTTTCATTTCTAAAAGAGCATAAGCAAACCCTCAAGTACCTTGCTGCCATTCGTCTAGTTGCCCGTGTTGATCCTCTGAGAGACAAACATCATCCTTCGCGGGACGTGGGGCCACTTAGCGGCGTTTCCTCCCACAGAGCCTGCAGGATGGCTGTGGTGTCGTTTGTCCCAGCTCATGGCTGCCATTCCCGTGTGGCTTTGTGGGTCTGTCCTACGGTAGACACTGCGACGAGCCGGTGCTTTTGTGCCCAGCGGTCTCTGGTGATCACAAAACGAAGATTTTGAGGAAGGAGGTTAGTTTCAGCTTCCCCTTTCCCTTACAGTTACAACAGATTTGCAACAGAGGCAAATAATATGCCTGACGAGGGTTGCTGGGGCACGTAGGTCTTTCATGAAACCAAAGCTCTGGGGGCGCCTGGGTGGCTCAGTCAGTTAGGAGTCCCACGCTTGATTTCAGCTCAGGTCACGATCTCACGATTCGTGAGATCAAGCCCTGCCTTGGGCTCTGCATTGACAGCCTGCTTGGGATTCTCTCTCTCCCCCCTCTCTGGCCCTCCCCTTCTTTCTCCCTCTTTCTCTCTCAAAATAAACAAACATTTAAAGAAAGCAAAGTTATAATCTAGTGATAGAGGTGGTTTCAACATCCACGTTTCCCTTTTTGAGTTGCTGTTCTGGTCTGAGCAGGCTTCTGCCGGTCCATGTGGGTCTGTGGTTGTCATAACTTACCTGGTCTGTCTTCACCGTGCTTAAAATGGTGCTGCCAGACCAGCTCCTCAGGAGAGCTCAGTTACTTCCCAAAATCACAGCCTCAGACCGTGTCCTTTCCCCACACCAGGCCTGGCCCTCCCTTCTCGCATCATGGGTCACAGTCAGCTGTTGCCACAATAACATAACACAATAACGTAATAACGTAACAAACCACCCTGAGCTTCGTCGCGTTGCACCAATAAGCATTTATTTCTTGATCATATGATTGCAGGTTCTCTGGGTTCCACCGATCTAGGCTAGGCTCAGGTAGGCTCAGCCCGCCCACAGGGTGGATCCAGCTCGGCTCCACTCCTCAAGGCCAGTGAACCAGCCAGAAGTGGGTCCTTTCATGCTAGTGAAGCACAGAAGTCCAAACCGATCATGCGACTACATTCCAGGCTTCTGCCTGTGTCTCGTCCACTGACGCCCCGTTGGCCAAATCAAGTCACATGCTCAGGCCCAAGATCAAGGAGATGGGACACATCTCTACCCTGTGAGGCCACCTCAAGCCACATGGCAAAACCCAAGTGAATATTTGTTGAAAAACAACATAAACTCTCACACCATCCCAGGGGCTGGCCATATAAGGTAAACCCCAGTTCAGTCTTCCTGTTCTTCTCTTGCTGCCTATGCTGAAACATAGCCCTGCCTGTGTTAACACCTTGATGGTGTAACTACAGCACTGGTGGGAGAATTAACTCACGTGCTGAAGAACGTGATCCAGACGGAACAGCAGTTATGACGGCGGCCTGGGCTACGCCCAGCAGTGGGATGACATAACAGACGGGCTTCCGTTTGGAAATTTGAGGCGGCCGATCCTGTACTCAGATTAGGAACCATTCTTAGCCCCCACACCAGTGAACTGTTTGTGCATATGCCTGTCTCCTCCTGGGAGGCCCTAATTTGGAGAAACCTGTCCCTCTGTCCCCTGTGATTGCCCCTCAGCCCCACCCAGTCTGTAAAGGGCTCCCGGGGAACACCCATAAAATGGCAGAAGCTTCAGCGTTGTGCTGCAAAGCCCAGTATGAACTTGGGCTCATTTTTGTATCATTTTAATCATAGCACATTAGAGACGAAGATGGGACCCTTAGAGACCATCTAGCTCAGCACTGTCCAGTGGAACTTTCTCCACTTGGAAATGTTGTAGATCTGTACCGTCCAATAGAGTAACCATCGTTGTAGGTGGCTGCTGAGCTCTTCAAACGTGTCTGGTGGAGCTGAGGAACTGAATGTTAATTTTATGTAATTTTAATTAATTTAGTTTTATACTTAAATAGCCCCATGTGGCTAGTCACTACCGTATTGGACAGTGTAGATCTCGTTAGTCCCTTACTGGCCCAGAGTAGACATCCATAGATATTTCTCGAACTGAACGAGAAAGAGAGAAATGGCCCCCACCCAACATCACACAGCAAACTGGTGGCAAAGCCAAAGTGAGACCCTGGGACGCGGGCGGGCTGACCGGGGCGCGTCCCCTACGCCCCATGGCCCCTTCAAGGCCCAAATCTGTGTGCACTAGTCTACCCATAACCTTCTAGTAATATCTATACTCTTCATGGTCAAATAGCTTGGGGCAGGGCGGGGGGGAGGGGGGGGGGCGGGGAGGGAAGGGAATGGAAAAACCAAACTATTTCTCTGTCTTTGGTAATTTGTAGAGTGAGCATCAAAAACTCAATCAGACATCAAATATTTTTTTACACAGCCGAAATAATACACACTTTGCATCCAAATTAAAACACAAGCTCCCAGCGATTTAATTATGCAAATGTGATATACGCAGCAGCAAACAGTGTTAAAGGGGAAGAATGAAGATGGATAAGCTAACATTTCTGGCGACACTTTCCTTTCTAGTCTCCTCTTTTGGTTGATATTATGCTGATTTTCATGCGCCGCTTAGGTGGACACTTTATTTCTTTGTGGTAAGTGCCTCTGCAGATTTATGCAAATAATACTAATCACTGTGGAGAAAAAGAGCAGCCGTTTCCAGCCCTTCTGCCCACACGTGTTAGGCAACGGCACCAGATGAGTCCTTAGCCATGAATTTGATTAAATCCACAAGTAAGCAAAGCTGCTGTGTCAGAAGGGGCCGTTTTCCTCCAGCTGCACGGACAATTCTAGATTCTAAGCTATAATTCCCAGCTTTGTTCTACAGGAGGCCGGAAGTGGAAATTGAAGAGTGGATATAGAACTGTCTGGCCCCTGCCTCATCAGGGGAGCCCCATTCCCTGGTGGTGGGGGGTGGGGGGGTCCTGTGGAAGCCCACCTGGAGGGGAGGATTTGGGTGCCAGTAGTTTATTGAGGAAGTGCTCCCAGGGGAAGCTCGTAAGGAGGGTGGTGGAGGTGTGGGGGCGTGGAAGGGGCGAAAGCCAAACGAGAGTGGGACCTCAGGCAGAGTCCCACGGAGGCTGCCTTCATTCTGATTCCATGGGGCCACTGGACATAAGTTTCACCTCAGCATTTGTCCCCACCTGAGACCAGGGGACTGGGCTTTCACACGTGTCCTCCGACTCAGAGATGGGCCCAAGCCACCCCGAGGCACTTGCAGCTCCCCGGGACTGGTAGAAGGCAGACCCCTGACGCGAGCCGCTGGGGCAGGCCCGTGGATGGGCGCACAGAGCTCCGAGGGCACTGGGCAGAGGACTGGCTGTGTCCCCCAGAACCTTACCCCGGGTCCCTGCTCACGGAGGGCACCCCTACCTCGCTGCTCTTTTCCCAAAGTACATGGTGTCTCTTCCCTGGAGTCCCCCTCGGGCACTCGATGGCTTCCTGGTACATTACGTCCAGGCGACTGGGATTTTTTTCATAATGGTTTTTTAAAATTTTTTTAACGTTTATTTATTATCGAGAGACAGAGAGCACAAGCAGAGGAGGGGCAGAGAGAGGGGGGACCCAGAATCCGAAGCAGGCCCCAGGCTCCGAGCTGTCAGCACGGAGCCCGACGCGGGGCTCGAACCCACGAACCGTGAGATCACGACCCGAGCCGAAGTCGGACGCTCAACCGACTGAGCCCCCCAGGCGCCCCTCATAATGGTTTTTATTCTGTCTGATCACATTGGCATTTTAGCGGCAGTCTGCAGAGTCTTAGGAGGGGGGTGGGTGGTCTGTGGAACGTGTTCACATCAAGAGAGCTACTCACAGGCAAGGCCGGCTCCTAAGGCCCCCACGTAACCCAGAAACTAAGGGGTGGCGTTTCTTCTCCAGCACCCGGGACTCTCCTGGGGGTGCTAGAGAGGGAGCGCGCTACGTTGTCGGCCTCTGCAGCAGCCTCCCCACACCTGCGTCATTGTTTGGGGGGCCGAGGGTGGGGGGAGAGGTGGGGGACACTGAATCCCAGGTGCCAGGCACTCAGATCCTATTGGGGGGAAATTGGGGCCCTAGATACTTTCTCTCTCCTTATTGATTTTCTTTCGGGGAAGGTGTTCCTCTTTTTGGCTCTCTGCAGAGCAGAAATGCTGTTCTGAAGGTGAACATGAAAGCTCTCTTGGCAAAGAAATTGCTTTGCTCCGTTCGAGAAAGCTCTCTGCCTTTGAGAGAAGAGAGAGTGTGGGGCTCGGAGAACTTGATTAGCCCCTCATCTTCCCCTCCGGCTTCCAGGGACGAGGCTGGACAGAGAGGCTCACGCACTCTCCCCAGGGCTCTCTCTGTGCCCTCATCGCAGAGCTGCCCGAGATCCTGGGAATCCCTATCAGGACGGCAGACCCAGAGGGCTGAGCCCAGGGCCCACGCAGTGGGAGAGGAACTGTCTGTGGTTGAGGCTGATTCGGCCGCTGAGTGGCTTTGAAAATCCCACCTTTCGAAATGAGGACGCAACATCTCAGCTCACCACGAAAAGGGTGCGTTGTAAACTGTAACGTGTCAAGCAGGTTCAGTTGGTGGTGATGACGATCGTGAACTGTGGGTCGTGGGACCCCAGAATACTGTGTGTGCGCGTGCGCTTTGTCCCCATCTGGCAGAGAGCAGTTAGTGGTGACCTGCCCCGCAGGTGGTCAGCCCTTCCCTCATCCCGCTTTGCGGGACGGGGGAGCTGAGGAGCCCCCTCCTCCACACAGGCCAGCCTGCAGCAGTGACCGAGGGGGATGGCGGTGACTCCTGCTCCTGAACTCCTTCCCGCCCCCAGCCATGCAAGGAGCCTGTCAAAACAGCATCCATTTTATTTCACCAAAATGGCCTTTTTTAAGGTTGTTTGTTTGTTTTGAGAGAGAGAAAGAGACAGAGAGAGAGAATGAATCCTAAGCAGGCTCCATGTGCCGTTAAGTGCAGAGCCCAAGACAGGGCTCAGTCCCATGAACCGTGAGATCATGACCTGAGCCAAAATCCAGAGTCAGACACTTCATGCCCGAGCCATTCAGGGGCCTCTATTTTTAAATAAACATGAGAAAGATACACCGTATAGTAGCACTTTCAGAGCCCAGAAATGTAAAGTTCGAAATAAAAATGGAGTCCTCATCGGGGTTTTGAGTAAGATGTGGATTTGCAGTTGACTCATTATGTACATGCATTCTCTCTAAGCCTCAGTTTCCCCATCAAGAAAACAGGACTGAGAAACAGGTAGAAAGATGGTGTGATGGCGCAGTAAGAGATTTGACGAGCATGGGCTGCAGAGCACTCCTCGTACAGAGCTAATTTCATCGGCATCCTCAGTATGTTGGTTTGCAGAGCACTCTTTGTACAGAGCTAATATCATCAGCGCCCTTAGTATGTTGGTTTGCAGAGCACTCCTCGTACAAAGTTCATATCATCGGCATCCTTAGTATGTTGGTTTGCAGAGCACTCTTTGTACAGAGCTAATATCATCAGCGCCCTTAGTATATTGGTTTGCAGAGCACTCCTTGTACAAAGTTCATATCATCGGTGCCCTTAGTATATTGGTTTGCAGAACACTCTTTATACAGAGCTAATATCATCAGCGTCCTTAGTATATTGGTTTGCAGAGCACTCCTCGTACAAAGTTCATATCATCGGCGTCCTCAGTATGTTGGTTTGCAGAGCACTCCTCGTACAAAGTTCGTATCATCGGCGTCCTCAGTATGTTGGTTTGCAGAGCACTCCTCGTACAAAGTCCATATCATCGGTGTCCTTATATATTGGTTTGCAGAGCATTCCTTATACAGAGTTAATATCATACAGAGTTCATATCATTGGTGCCCTTAGTATATTGGTTTGCAAAGCACTCCTTGTACAAAGTTCATATCATCGGTGTCCTTAGTATATTGGTTTGCAGAGCATTCCTTGTATAGAGTTCATGTTATTGGCATCTTTAGTATATTGGTTTGCAGAGCACTCCTCGTACAGAGTTCATATCATCAACACCCTTAGTATGTTGGTTTGCAGAGCACTCCTCGTACAGAGTTCATATCATCAACACCCTTAGTATGTTGGTTTGCAGAGCACTCCTCGTACAGAGTTCATATCATCGGCCTCCTCAGTATGTTGGTTTGGAGCCACAGTGCAGCCCTTTCCCTGTTCCCAGAATGAGGAAGCAGAGTGCCAGGTTGGTTCAGACAGCTCCACGGCGCTACAGGCAGTTACTGGCAGTGGGGCTGCAACCCATGGCTTCCGTGCAGTGCATGCCATGTGCGGACGCCGGGGTGGATGGCCTCTCCTGCCTCCCGGAGCCTAGTCCTGCCGGGTACCAGCCAGTGCCAGGCTCTGTAAGTGCCGGTGCTGGAGACCTACCTGAGGGGGTTAGCAGAGCCATCAAAGGAGGGATTGACCGTGGGCATTTGTAAAGGGGAGTGGATGTTGACTGGCCTGCAATTTCTCCTGCTCCTTTGAGTCAGCCCGGCGCCTGCCTCTCCCAGCAAGTTCTCTCCTGCATTGACTCCTTGATCTCGAAAGCTGGGGAGGAGAAGTGAATGTCTGCGCGAGTGCACAAGGTACGCAGGACAGAAGTCCAAGGCACACCCCTCTCACCACTCGCTTTCCTAAGCTGGACTCCAGTAACATTGGAGGAAGTTTCGGAAGGGGCTGAAGTTCAACCACACCATCCTTTCCTGGCTTTGGACTTCATATGGAGGAGCCTTCGGTGCATCCCGTTTTCCTAGAGCTCTTGCCGGTTGTTCTGTCTTGTACAGAGAGTGTTTTCCTCCAGTGGCAATTTCGATACCGTGGTGGTTTTCCCGCGAACAGTCCGCCTAGTCTCCGGGACGAGCTGAGAGAGTCTGGGTGGAAGCTGCGCTCATGTTCTGCGTGGCAGAGACTGTATACGCAGTCAGCTGACGTAGCTGGTGCTTCCTGCCCCGCCCCCCACCCCCTCGGGCATCCCTCTCTGCCAGCAAGCCGTGTTCTAGAAGAGGTTCGCTGTGTTTCCTGTTTTCCGATGAAGTATTTGTTTACAAGCACGTATTGGGTGACCTCATGTCGATATGTTCCTTTCCACCCTTTGCATATTTCCTTAGAGCCTTGGGATGGGCCGTTTTTAAATATCTAAAATAAGAAATGATTTCAGATGACAGAGTCAGTGAGGCTCAAAGACCACTACATTCTTTGTGCCCTCGCACTTCTGACGCCCGACTCCCTTAAATTTTATGCCTTTGGGACACACCCGTCTTGCAGTAGCCAATTCCATGGTGTAGGTTAACATTATGCACAGCGCTCTTTAGCAAAATAGTTCTTTGCTTACCTTCAGCACAGGCCCCAATTTTCTTATGCCTTTGCATCATTAGTGGTGTGATTTTTTTTTACAAAGGGCAAAAGACTTTCATTTTGTCTTACGATCTCTTACATTTTTAGGGTGTTCCCAAGAAGCATCAGCTACCACCAAGACCTATTTTAATAATTTCCAATCTCATTAAACTTGATGATGCAAAGGTGAAGATATTCTTACCTTACTTGTTAGGGATCCATTAAATACATGAAAATATGGATTGATAAATATTCAAAGTTGCTGATTACTTTTGACACCAGGTTTTCAGTCCCAAGTCAGGAAATGTGATTCTTCAACGTTTATTTATTTTTGGGACAGAGAGAGACAGAGCATGAACGGGGGAGGGGCAGAGAGAGAGGGAGACACAGAATCGGAAACAGGCTCCAGGCTCCGAGCCATCAGCCCAGAGCCCGATGCGGGGCTCGAACTCACGGACCGCGAGATCGTGACCTGGCTGAAGTCGGACGCTTAACCGACTGCGCCACCCAGGCGCCCCAGGAAATGTGATTCTTTACGCACAGGTCGTCTTTCTGTGAAGTTAACCAGCGTTAAAGACCTGTGCCTTAGCTCCTGACTCAAATTAAGCTAACTTAAGACTCCACTCTTAATGAGTATATGTAATACTGTTGTTTCATGATTTAATTATCCGCTCTACTTGTCTTGCATAAGAACATTATTATGAAGAAATAATCGGGTGCTATCATTTTTAAAAAAAGCACCTTTTAAAAATCCATTTAGAATTGTCCAGGTTTTGTTTCTCTCACTTGTATAACCAGCAGTTTCATATAAATATCAATTTACCTTTGTCACTCTTTCTTTCACCTTCTACGTTAGAACTTTTCACCCTGGGGGCACCTGGGTGACTTAGTCAGTTAAGCGTCTGACTCTTGATTTCAGCTCAGGTCAAGAACTTACAGCTTTGTGGGTTCAAGCCCCGCATCCGGTTCTGTGCTGACAGCATGGAGCCTGCTTGGGATTCTTTATCCCTCTCTCTCTCTGCCCCTCCCAACTCTCTTTCTCTAAATAAATAAGTAAATTTCAGAAACAATTTTTCATCTTGCCTTAACTTCTTGATCCCATGGAAATGAGCCATCATGTTGACTGTCCCTTTCCCCTCTAGCCATGACATTCCAGATTCCCGGTCGTTTTTTCCTGTTCAGTTTTTCCTTCCCTCCTTGTCTGAGTCTTCTTTTTTTTTTTTTTTTAATTTTTTTTTAACGTTTATTTATTTTTGAGACAGAGAGAGACAGAGCATGAATGGGGGAGGGGCAGAGAGAGAGGGAGACACAGAATCGGAAGCAGGCTCCAGGCTCTGAGCCATCAGCCCAGAGCCCGACGCGGGGCTCGAACTCACGGACCGCGAGATCGTGACCTGGAGAGAGGGAGACACAGAATCAGAAACAGGCTCCAGGCTCTGAGCCATCAGCCCAGAGCCCGACGCGGGGCTCGAACTCATGGACCGCGAGATCGTGACCTGGCTGAAGTCGGACGCTGAACCGACTGAGCCACCCAGGCGCCCCTGTCTGAGTCTTCTTTATTTGCACCCCCTTCAAAGGATGAGTTAAAACAAAAGTTAATTAAACATGAAACTTTTTCTTTTCTTTTTTTTTTCTACTATATGTAGTTAATTCTTTTCCGTAAACCTTCAAATCCATTCTCGTTATTAATACATACATCGCAGATATCTATCTTTAGGCAGTAAACTTCAAAGACCCAGAATTGGTTCTTTGTTTAGATGATATGCGGCCACACAAGGGGACTTCCGTGGAGCGTGCGTGGAAGTGGAGGGGTGGCAGCGGAGGAGGGCTGAGCGACAAGCACCTTCCGAGCTGTATCCGGGTTGCTCCCCACGGCTCACTGTTCTGTGTCTTTATGGACAAGCAGGAAACCTCTAAAGACGCTTAAAGCAGGTGCACCGATTTGAAAAATACATCTCTCTATATATGAGTTTATATTTCTACATTTTCATGCCCTAAACAGAAAAAGAACCCCTAAAAAATGCCCCGAAGTCACTGTAGAGGTCCAGAAATGTACAGCTGCAAGGAACCCAGGATATCAGATGAGACACTCTTTCTGTGGCGCCAAGGCTTGGGATCCCCTCAGCACGACAGAGGGAAACAAAGAGCCAAGTGGCCAGTGGAAGGACCCTCAAGAGATTCAACAGGCCTCCGCGTGAGAGTGGATGGGGCGGCCTCTCAACTCCATTCACAAAAATAATTTTAGCAACGGTTCCTATAGGTGAAGCCTTCTCCAGTTTGCAGCGCCTTTCACGGACCTCCAAGTTCAGCCCTCTTCACGTCACCATGGCAACACGCTTCTAATAAAGGAGGAGAGGGGAAGAAGCAATTTTGCAAGCGTGACCTTTCCCTAGCCTCAGTTTTGCCAGCGCGTGTGGGGTTTTTCCTGAGTTGTCCTGTCCTGCGAACTTGTATTCTCCTCTCAAGATCGTAACATCTTATAATAAATAGCCCCTGGTCGCTAAAATGAGAAAGCCAGGCCTGGAAGCATTAGTAACACAGCACGAAGTATTCCATTTAGATCAGGAATTTCCAAGTGCCGGTCCATGGCCCAGCTGCTACGGAGTCCTGAAGGCCCCAGAACGGCCGAATCACAGTCTTCAGTCATGGTGCCCAGGAGCCGGAATCCTTAATGCTGCCTCCTCAGGAGCCACCAGGTTTGCCAATCCTGGTTTATTTCACACCGTTCCTGTCCTGAATAGCCAGCATGCCAACCCTGTCTCTGTGTCCTGTGTAGCAAACAGATGGAAAGTGAAACAGCTCATATCTAACCCTGCGTGGATGACAGAAGGGAGCTGCAAGAACTGTCTTAGACCAAAATAAAAATCATCATAAGATGGCACTATTCTTAGTTACCCTTAGGTAAGATAGGAAAGATTTCAGAATTAGAAGAAAAAAAAAATCCCAGACACCAAGACAAAGAAAGAGGAACGCGGGCCAAGGCTGGTGGCAACATCTACTGAGTTCAGCTCTTTCCCCAAGTACATGCCCCACATAGAGCCCCCCGTTCGGATTGTGTATCTAACCTCTCTGCACCAAATTTTCTGGGATTTTTGGTGCATCCCCATTGAAAAGGATGTGGAGAGTCTCACAGTCACAGAAATGAGCAGGAACTACAGAGCTCATTTCTGTGAGCTCTGCGAATTCCCCTCTGCGAATGAGTGTCTGTGGAGGCCGTGTGCACCGTCAGGCTTTGCTGTTGTAGCATCAACTTCTGTGGATCCCACTGGCGATCAGTTTGCAGTTTGAAATTATCCAGCTTACACTTGTCTGTATGATTCCATTCAGTGAATTGATCCAAAATATCTCTGGATGGTGTTAAGCTAACTTAATATCAGGGGGAGCTGAGGGGCCCCCTCCTCCACACAGGCCCTTCCAGACTGCAGCAGTGACAGAGGGCGATGACATCTCTCTGATGTCTGAAATGGAACCTTCTAGAAAGATTCTTTCTCACGTTGCCTGGATTTGTCACGGCTGTGCTTAAGTTATTCAGAAGTGTGTTATCCACCTGCCTTCTGGATCTCCGTGCATAACGCTGTGCTTGAAAAATGTTTCAGAAATTCCAGATGAGATGACTAGAAAGTATGTTTAAAGATTGATTAAAGTTAAAGGTTGGTGCCAACCTTGTTAAAGAAAGGATCTTAAACTCTCTTGCCTGCCATACCATCTGGCCATCCAAGCGGTGTAGTGCAGGCTTAGTCCTGGCTTCCAACCAAGACTGTCATTGGGAAGATGGGATGTTCTAAATACTGTCCTTTTGCACCACTGGTGTCATTATCCATGATGCAATCAAGTTAATTCTTGCTGGGACTTGACTATCTTCGAGAATTTTTTTTTTTTTTAATCATGTGAACGATTGATTGGAATTGACACATGTTGAGATGGCCCCAGCTCGGGTTTGTAATGGATGGCTTTTGGGATAGATCAGCTTTGAAATGGAAATGTGGGTACATCTTTACGTTTTGTTTTATCTTATTTTATTTTTAAAAGCTATTTATTTTAACTGATAGAAAACTTGGAAAGACATTTAAGAGGAAAGAAAAACTATACCATAATCCCGGATAAATTGTTGGCTATAATTTTGGTGCATTTTCTTCTTTAATCATATGTCTACTCATTCTGTATTACTGAGTATTTATTGATCAGTTATTCCTTATAAGGCACTAAGGAACAATCTGAAGTTATTGAGAGTCAAACAGATGAGTGCAATTATTGGGGAACTCTCATGAAGTCCAAATGGGGAAAACAAAGTGTTAAGAAATTTGTCTCCAACAGCTTCCGAAGTTGCACATTTGGCACCAATGTTGTGAGTGAGGAGGAAGGTGGAATGCAGAGAAAATGTTCATTTTTACTTTGAATCTGTAAAATGCTTAAGAAAACGTGTAGGTAAATATAGAAAAAGGAGAAACTGAGGGATCCTCAATGACTTTGTGACACTTTTGTTACCCTGGGGTTGGAGATGTGGACAGAAGACAAAAAGCCTAAGAATAACCGTAGGTAGACATTTTCCTTCATGTTTTTACTATTTTTTTTTTAAGGATCAGGTTTTATTCTATAATTGCAGACATTATTAACCCAAGAACACTCCATTTTCTTTCGATAATTAGAGTAGATTAGCTGTCAAGAATCTGGGGACACATGCCCAGTTTGAATTGATTTGCCCAAATGGTGCTGCTCTCTTGACGAGTCCCTTATGTGCATCATTGCCCTGCCATTTCCTCAATTGTTGGCCCAAAGCAGCTCCCCGCCCCCAGGGAGACAGCCCTGCCTGATGCATTTGGAACTAACTAGGTCTCTTACCCTTAATGAATGGTTGCAGGCCTGACCCTCAGAGCTAACCGATACCTCAGACAGTCTGAGGGTAACTCCCTTCTTTCACCCAAATGGCTGCTGTGCCTGAAAGGGTGATAGCCCAAGAGCAGGGACCTGAGGCTGGTTCAGTGTTTTTGTGGGAGGTGTGTGTGTGTGTGTGTGTGTGTGTGTGTGTGTGTGTGTGTGTATACACACACATGTTACATGAGTAGACCCTTTAGTCTTTGGGAAACTGACATGGCAGGTGCTGGGCTCCAGAGCTCAGGGACACCGCCCCCTCGGCCCCCATCCCCCCCACTCCCAGACTGGCAGAGATGGGCCACTCCTCCTGGTATCCCTTTAGCCTCCTCACTCCTCCTTTCTTTCTGACCTCGGTAGCCACTGTGAGCATAACAGCAGGGCTTAGCAAAAGTCCAGAACCCCAGACTCCTTCCGTGGTCATGGGTGGACCAGAACTGCTGAAGGGAAATTGTGGGCATAAAAGTCCTTTAAGCCATGGAATTCTGGGGGCAGAGGGTTCTTTGGAGCTTTTAGGTGACTTGGAGGTGAGCAGACGTCTTAGTCTGTGGCTTGGCTCTGGGCCTCTCACTCCGCGCTCTTTACCTTGATAATCACCTGCCTCTTAACAGAATCGTTGCTTGTCCTTGCCCAGCTCTGGTCCCTGAAGCCTCATTCCTGGATGGGTGTATGGAACAGGAGGAGAAAAGTTACACCAAACCTTAGCGGTTTTGCCTATGAGAACTGCCTAGGTAAGCATTGCCTGAGGAATCAGGATAGCATGTGAGCAGTGGCCAGTCTTGGGAAATGTCCAAATGTGCTCCAATCGTCAGATAATTTATAAAACTCATAAAAAGAAGTCAGTATAGGGTCAGTTTCCCTGGGAAAGCAAAATCAAGATGCTTTTGGGTAGAGAGAAGCTGGCAGAAGTTGATTGAATGGAACAAGGGGGAAATAGGCATGTAGGGATTAGAGATGCAGCACGTCCTCGTACTGGCCAGTTCTGATCTCTGACATTGACTCCAGTACGCTGAGTCCAGAAAGCTCAGTGACAGCAGGATTGTGAAATCTGTGGCAGGAAACAGCTCTTAGCTTCAGGGGAGAAACACATTTAACTGTCCAAAGAGGAAACACAGGGCCTGTGGAGGTAGGGCCAGTTAATGTGATATTAATCTGAAACATCTTCGTGCTCACACAAATTAGGGAACTTGAATTCTGGTGCTTATATTTTAATAATCCAGTATGTTTCTATATTTTTGTTCCCTAATGCAACACCATCTGTCAAATCTAATATCCTCTTACAGTGAATATGCTTTTTTTGTGAAGAGCTCTATTTTTTCATTCAAATGGTTCAAAACCCTAACATATATATAAATAAAGGCATTTATTGGTATATTATGTTAGTGAAAACTTGGAAATAATCTAAATGTTCATCCATAGGGACCTATTATGTAAATGTTGGTCCATCTGTATAATAGAATACTATGCAGTTCTTAAAAATGTTGTGGTAGAACCATATCGTATTGATGGGAGAAGATGTTTATGGTACCAGGTTACACAACTGTGTTTATAATAATATCCCATTTTTGTGAATACTGAATAGATATGACTAAGTTTAGAAACAAGTCTATAAGGAATAGGCATCAAACCATTAATAGTGTATCCCTGGAAAGGTGAGAGCTATAGAGGGAAGATTCCATTCTCTTAGCCATGCTTGTATGTGTTCATGCCTAACATTGGGTTTTTTATAGTGAGCATGGACTTTTTTTTTTTTTTAGACTTCATATTTCGTTTAAACACCAGTGGAAAGAAAAAGATCACTAAAGGCACTAACTCCTATGATTTCCTTAAACTGGATTCACTGCTTCCCAGATAGAGCCAAAAAAGTTTAGAACATCTGAAGAAACAGAGATTTCAAAGGAGCCATCCTAGCCCATTGAGGTCCCTCCTTACCCTCTGTTTAAAAATTTGGACTGTTACGGGGCACCTGAGTGGCTCAGTCGGCTGAGCCTCTGACTTCGGCTCAGGTCATGGTCTGGTGGTTCGTGAGGTGAGGCCCCGTGCCGGGCTGTGTGCTGACAGCTCGGAGCCTGGAGCCTGCTTCGGATTCTGTGTCTCCCTCTCTCTCTGCCCCTCCCCCTCTCACCCTCTCTCTGTCTCTCTCAAAAATAAATAAGCATTAAAAAATTTAAAAAAAAAGAAATTTGGACTGTTGATACACAGCAGCTTGGGTGGATCTCAGAAACATTGTGCTGAATGAAAGAGGCCAGTGTCCGAAAGTTACATACGGTATGATTCCATTTACCTGACACTCTCAGAACACCCTCCCTGTAGGGACAGCAGAGAGAGATCACGGGTTACCAGGGTTTGGGAAAGAGGACAGCAGAGGGGGATCGTCTCTGGCGATGGAACCGTTCTGGATCAGGATGGTGGCAGGGGTGAACATGTAATTTTCACGCCAGAATTCGTAGAACAAACCACAGAAAAGTCCATTTCACTCCGTGTTAATTAAAACAGGTTTTCTTGAGCGGTAAAATAAAGGAACAGGGAACCGAGGAGGATTGTGTGTCTGACCCCACGGAAGAACTTGGCCATGGTCTTGCAATTGTTAGCACCGTATATTTGCTTCTCTGCAGGGCCTGCTGTCCTTGGCTGAGTCTCAGACACAGGCCTCACCCTCACCTGTGTGCCCAGGGCACCAGTCCCTCCACCTGACAACTGTGAGGGATGGTCCCATTTGTGTTCGAGCAAATCCCATATCGGGAAGCTCAGTACCTTTCACGACTTTATCTTGGATTTACGTGTATGCCTTCTATGGAACTTCGGCCCTCCAGCTTCCACCAAGGGAATCTCATGTTGCTCTCTGGCAATAAAATAAGGCCAACTCCAGAAGCATCTGTTTATTGCAGTCACATCTCTACTCTCTGAGGGTCTTACATCTGCTACGTTCTGCTCGCGAGACCCTCCAGCTTTCTGGTCTCTTTTGTCCGTAAATGCATCGGGCAGAAGTGGATGTGCTCCTCTGTCTGTGGTCTGGCAGGGGAGGACGGAGCCGGCCAGCTCTCCCGCTGATCCTAACACAGGCTTTCGGTCAATGGCACCGCTGGTCACGTGGCCATTTCTAGAGGCCATATCCTTCTGTGGACTCAAAGTGTGCAAACACCATCTTTTCACACCTGCTGCCATGGGGCCTCGTCCCGCCCATCGTATTCACGAGCAGGTGCTTCGGAATTGCACGTTTATCCTGCTAAGGTGTGTCTTCCTAGGGTGAGCATCCCAAACTATCCAGGATCCTCCAGGGTTCCACCATCTGGCACACCCACCGTCCTTGCCAGCCTCAGGCTCAGACATGCCCAGCCTCCATCTCTTGTCAGTATCGTCCCTCTTCCTGAGAGACTTGAAGAAGGGAGATGCCTCAGCTCCATTTCTGCCCCATCACCTGTGATTCACCGGGAGAGCCGGTTCCACAGGAAAAGAAGGGCCAACGTGCCCTTGAGGTTTCCTCTGCCCATGTTCCTTTCTGAAAAGATTCTCTCGTGTTCCCAATATTGTCACTCTTTATATGTGACCGGTAATTGTATGCCTTGATAGGCCGCTTTAAGCTGGTGGGGCAGGACGGCGCCGCATAAACACAAGTTATCTTCCTAATTGGCATCATTGCATACTTCAGTGGGTCTGAAACCTCGAGGCCTTCTCTGGCACTTCATGGGTGTGGAGTTGTGAAATTCCTACACATCTGGACGTCTTATTTCCATAATTGCTGCACTTGAAAGGTGACTACTGGCCTGTTCTAGAATGAAAAGGTGTTAATTATGTTAATAATTAGGAATTGTGAAGCAGCTTCTCTTAGTGAGTCCCGGAGGGGTGTGGGTTACAGAGACGACAGAGAAGACAGGTAGCCAGTGACCTGGTGCCGCTGTAACAGCAAATGGCCGTGAAGGGAAGTACAGACTCGACAAAGAAATGTGAGAAAAATGTGTAAAGGGAAAGCGGATTATAAGTGGTCATTGAGGCAATTTTTCGGCCTGACTAGAAAGTGCACTTGATATAATGAGCTAAGTTAAAGAGACCGGGGATTTGGCGCAGTTTGCTTCCGAACAAAGTGTTCTGTGGCCTTTGTCCATCAAGATACCTTCTTAAACATTGCTAAAAATGGGAGGGTAAATGCAGCGACCGCTGGATCATCCATATGCTTTCCCTCCTAGAAGCCACGGGTTTGTTTCCAAACCTCTTTTTTTCCCCCTCATTTCACCAAAAACTAAATTAAATAACTCATCCCGAAGCAATGTGCTGGTCTACCTTATCCAGAGGTTGGAAACACCAAGACAGAGATCCTAACATATAAATGCAAAGTTATCAAACAGGGACCTGTGTTTTTTTTTTAATTAATTAACTAATTGATTAATTTTAATTTTTTAAATTTACATCCAAGTTAGCAAATAGTGCAACAATGATTTCAGGAGTAGATTCCTTAATGCCCCTTACCCATTTAGTCCATCCCCCTCCCACAATCCCTCCAGTAACCTTCTGTTTGTTCTCCATATTTAAGAGTCTCTTATGTTTTGTCCCCCTCCCTATTTTTATATTATTTTTCTTCCCTTCCCTTATGTTCATCTGTTTTGTGTCTTATATGAGTGAAGTAGTATGATATTTGTCTTTCTCTGATTTCACTTCGCATAATACCCTCTAGTTCTATCCACGTAGTTGCAAATGGCAAGATTTCATTCTTTTTGATTGCCGAGTAATACTCCATTGTGTGTGTGTGTGTGTGTGTGTGTGTGTGTGTGTGTGTGTGTGCGCGCGCGCACATGTTCTTTATCCATTCATCCATCGATGGACATTTGGGCTCTTTCCATACTTTGGCTATTGTGGATAGTGCTGCTATCAACATGGGGGTGCATGTGTCCCTTTGAAACAGCACACCTGTATCCCATGGATAAATGCCTAGTAGTGCAATTGCTGGGTTGTAGGGTAGTTCTGTTTTTAGTTTTTTTGTGGAAGCTCCATACTGTTTTCCAGAGTGGCTGTACCAGTTTGCATTCCCACCAGCAGTGCAAAGAGATTCTCTTTCTCCACATCATCGGCAACATCTGTTGTTGCCTGAGTTGTTAATGTTAGCCATTCTGACAGGTGTGATGTGGTATCTCATTGTGGTTTTGATTTGTATTTCCCTGATGATGAGTGGTGTTGAGCATTTTTTCATTGTCGGTTGGCCATCTGGATGTCTTCTCTGGAGAAGTGTCTATTCATGTCTTTTGCCCATTTCTTCACTGGATTATTTGTTTTTTGGGTGTGGGTTTGATAAGTTCTTTGTAGATTTTGGATACTAACCCTTTATCTGATATGTCGTCTGCAAATATCTTCTCCAATTCCATTGGTTGCCTTTTAGTTTTGCTGATTATTTTTATTTATTTTTTAATGTTTATTTATTTTTGAGAGAGCGTGCATGAGCAGGGGAGGGGCAGAGAAAGAGGGAGACACGGAATCTGAAGCAGGCTTCAGGCTCTGAGCTGTCAGCACAGAGGCTGACACAGGTCTTGAACTCATAAACCATGAGATCATGACCTGAGTTGAAGTTGGACGCTCAAGCGACTGAGCCACCCAGGCGCCCCACTGACTTGTTTTATAGAACTACTCCTAAACTACTTGGTCAAGAGACTGCATTCAATTCAGAGCCCTTACATAAAGTATTTGCCACCATGGTCTAGGGACCCTGCTCTTGATGGGCTGAGAAGGGGCTGGCCTCTGGGTCAGTGGTCCCTCTGGTTGATAGTCTGGTGAATGGTACCCCTGTTTTCTGTGTCCCTCCCAAAGCACCAGACACTGTCAAAGAGGGCCATTTCTAATAGGCCTTGACATAGTTAAACTGTCCATTCTCACCAATCAGGGTAACATGACTTAGGGAGAGAGAAGAGAAACTTCATTACAAACAACTCAAAACATCTGGAAAACAGACTTTGCACATGACCATCAAAATACACATTTTGTGTGAGCTTTTCCTTTTATTCCAAAGCCCCCAAGCATGTATCCTGTTGACTGTAAGCTTCTATTGCATTACGTCTGCCATTGACCTAATGTTTTTCTTTTTCCCCTTTTCAAACGGGAGATAGCATATAATACCATTCTACTACGTGTGTAGTCTTGTGTATATCCAAGCATGTAAATGTAACTTTATTTAGCTTGCACTTAATACATTTCCCAACAACCGTAGGGTAATCTAGTTGAAGAGGAAAGCTGGGGATTGTAGCAGGCGGGCATTTCAATCACAGATTCTAAATTATGCTTCAGTTAATAATGAAATTCTTGCAGGAATTAGCTGTGAACTTGTACCCGAGAATCGAATTTGAAGAGTTGTCCATGTTGATTTGTGAAGGGGACTGGTACTTCTCACGGTCAGAAGGCTGGGGATTGGCAGCCTGCAGAGAGAATGGGAGAACAGATCAGAGCAGTCTGTCCTCAGGGAGCCCATGCTGCACTCGGGGCGGGGGGAGGGGGTTGTGGCTGGAGCTCAGTCATCGTGTCCCCTGATTTTCACTGGGCCATGACTAAGACCTGGCTTTATTTTATTACATATATAAATGCATTACTTTATGTTTATACAGATATATGCATATACACATGTGTACATATATATACAGAGTTATGTATACATACAATATATATTGTCCATTAAAATTTTTTTTTAATGTTTACTTATTTTTGAGAGAGAAAGAGAGAGGCAGAGTGCAAGCAGGAGAAGGGCAGAGACAGAGGGAGACACGGAATCTGAAGCACACTCCAGGCTCTGAGCTGTCAGCACAGAGCCCGATGCGGGACTCGAACTCACGAACCCCGAGATCATGCCCTGAGCTGAAGTCAGACACCCAGCTGACTGAGCCACCCAAGAGCCCCTAATATCCATTTTTTATATACATACATATTATAAAATCCATTCTTTCATTAAAAACAGCTCTTTTAGTGTCAGGGGCTTCTCACATGCAATTTCTGTGTCCTGAAAACCATTTTCAACCAAGACAATAACATAAATTCTAGAATTTACTGAATGGATAAGTATTTGCATTGAAAGTGTCTGCTTTGCATAATAATGTAAAATCTGATTTCTTCCTTATATTTAGTTAGAGTTTAACTCTTCTCTTTCTTCTAGGAAACCAATTAATAATTTATATTTAAATATAAGTATTTTTTGAAAAGTTGGCTCAGCCCCTAGTCTGTCTAACTTGTACTTCGTCTTAATTCTTCAAGGTCCCCGGGACACCCCCACCTCCCGGACTTTCAGATGTCCTCACTTTTCTGAGTGACCTAACTGATACCGTCACTTTTTGAAAAGAGGGATTTACCTTGGGGCTTCTCGGGAAAATATCGCCGTCGCACTCATCTCCTGGTCACCGGGGACTGAGAGAACAGTGTCAAGCCGTACTTTAATGAAAAGCGTATCACCCAAACCATCAGAAAATTGTAGGTTGTGCCAGGAAGAAATGAGGGGCATTCTCCCACCCCAACAAGCCCGACTGGTCCCTCCCAGTGCAGATGATCTCATTTGGCTGGGTAATTATCTCCTTTGGAAAGGTGATCATTTGTTTTTACTCTTGTGGTGCTAATTTTTTTTTCCAACCTAATATTTTGGTACAATACTTCTCCACGCAAGAGTGAAACACGCGTCGTTTGTCATGAGATGGTAGTTGGAAAACAAGAGAAGCCGAGGAGACCCCTCCTAGGATCATGATGTACAAGATGAAAGAGGAAAATGCCTTTATATGGCCCTCCAGGAGAGAAAGAGAAAAATACTGGCAGGGAGAGTCCCAGAGAGAGAGGGGCCCTTCGCCTTCTCAACCTTGGCTTTTGCTTGTGTCTTCCCCCATTGTTCTTTCCACTTTCCCAGTTTCCCCCTGTCTCTGTCAGCCCTCTGTCTGCTGAAGGAGTGGACACTCCCCTAACGGGCTCTTAATCTTCTATACCTAATAGCGTTCCTGAGCCTGTCTTCTGTGATTCTTGAGTTCCTATTAACCTTTTCCTGTCTACTCTCCCTGCCAAATTAAGGCAGGGATGTTTTCTTACATGCCTTTGTATAGCTCTTGCATGGAGCAGGCCCTCAATAAATGCATTGACTTTAATACAGGATCTCATAAATGGAACAGATACTCAACCGTCCCCTCGCTCAGCGTAGCTGTCGTATTCAGCGGAGGATTGATTAAGGACTATTGAATGATAGGTAGTGTAGTGACACTAGCTTGAAGACTCCTTCCCAGGGGCCAGGCCTGCATCTTCTCTGTGCCTCCTTGCGGCCCTAACACAGGACGGGCTCACCAGAGTCTCAGAACCTGTTCCCTGAGTTGAAAGGCAGAGAACGGGCTGCCTTCTTCATGCTGCAGAGTACCCGCAATCTCAGTACCCCGAGCCCAGGCCGGGGTACCCCTCCGCCTTTGACACACCGTCTGCAAGTGGGATTGGACTGGGGGAGGAGAGGGGCCCTCCCAGCAACCTCACAGGCGTCCTCGCCACCAGCCTGGCCCCCCCTGGGCCATCGGCAGAGTCACGTGCCTGGGTGCGGGCTTCTCGGAGGTGAGCTCCTGGCTTGCCGGGGAAGACTTAATCTCCTGTAATACAGCAGTGTGAGACCACTACGGTTTTTAGTCGATCCTGTAAATCCTACTTAAGGAAAATGTTCGTTGTTTGTCTTGTAGCCGAAGTTAAAGTTTCTTTCTCTAGATAGATGCACCGTGCCCACTGTTTTTTGCTGTTGTAATTCAACTACAAGCTAAGCTATTTGTCGTTGTTTGTCTTCTCCCTCTCCACGCTCCACTCATGCACAGAGAGCTCTTGTGTTTGTGTGTGTGTGTGTTTACTTTACCCAAGTGATACTGTTCTTATGAATGTGATCATGTTCTCTCTTTTCTTTAACATTTCTTTTTTAACCTAACACTGTACCTGAAAGCCCCGTTCATGTTACTTTATGTACACGTAGTTCTTTGCATCTAGAATATAGACCATACATGGGCATGACTTTATTTCAATAAGTCCTTGCAGATTGTTTGACAGAGCGGCTGTGCGGGGTTAATCCCCCACAATGGTTCTGGAGGGTCCTTGGCTCCTGTGTATCCTTGTCAACGTTCAGTGTAATCTGCCTTTCTGTTTTCCAGGCACTCATATCCACTCTGGTGGGTGCAAGGTCATGTTTCACTGTAAATTCATTTTGCATTTCTCTGCACACAAGTGCTTCTGTGAATTTTCTGTTCATATCCTTTGCCCATTCTCCTGTTGGTATTCCTGGCTTACTTGTCGAAAGTCTAGGTATTTATATGTGGGTCTAAAGATGCCAAATAGTATCTCCACGCCTGGCATGTTTGTTGACTTTGCCTGTCCTGTCCTTCGCTGACCAGAAAAATATCAGCTGTTTGTCTTTGGTTTGTACCTTGAGAGCTTGGCTCGAGAAGGCTTCCTCTAATCCCTGGTCATAAAGATAACCTCCTACAGTGTGTTCTTTTCACCTTCTTTTTCGAAATGTCACCCAATAAATCTCTGGCACACATTTATTTCGGTTCCTTTAATGTTGAGTCAAGCACAGATCCTGAGTACAGATTTCATGTGTTTGTGACGTAGTCTCGTAAGCAGTACCTGCTGAGCATTTTGGATCTTTTGGCCGGAAGTAGGCGTCCATCATTTCTTTTTCCGGTTCTCAAACTTTGGTGTTTATGCGAATCCCCCGGGAGCTTTGCAGAGATGCAGATTCTTGATCCCTGCCAACTACCGTAAGTTCATTAGGTCTGGGGTGGGACTCTGGAATCTGCTTTTCATCCAGTTTGAGATGGTTCCCATGCAGGTGCTCTATGGCTAGCACTCGGGGGTGCTTTCAGTGGGTCCAGTTGGGGCAGGTACATTACTTTAAGAAATAACAGCCGCAACAATCCAAATACAGGACTTTGAGCAAAGGGACAGCAATGGAAAATTTCCCTGCAACACCAGTCCAGCCTTTGTGGAGTAGGGGTGTCACTGGCTGGAGGAAGCAAAGCTTCTATCCCTAGGAGTTGTTGAATTTTTTATACCCCTAGCTCTTTTCACACTAATGCTGACTTTCTAAAGGGCACTGGAGACTAGAAACGGTTTTTTAGAGACCATTACCACCCTCATTAACACCTCTCCTCTTCTTTTAAAGGTGCCCCCTGAAGTAGTAATGGAAATGTGAGATCTTGGGAGAAAGCACCTTCCCAGGGTCCCAGTTTGCTGTATTATAAAGGGAGAAAAGTAAGAACCAGAAAGGTCTGGCAATTAAGACCCATGGACAGTTTCCAGGCTTTAAAAAATGGCAGTAAGCTATAATTGCATTAAATTACTGAGCTTAAAACTTGTTCCAAAGCAGCCTCCGTGGCTTATTTAAAGGCTGGGACGTCTCAGGATCGATTCAGGAGCACATTCACGCTTGAGAAGGATTCTTGTCCAGGACGGAGGCAGGCAGAAGTTGTGCTCAGCGCTCAGCCTGGTTGGCGGGAGTGGGCAAGGTTAGTGGATGGTTCCCTTGGTCCCACAGACACTGGAGGAATTTATACTATGTGTGTGAGGTTGCCGGGGACCCAGCCACTCTCCTTGTTCTTGGAGAATGTGCTGGGATTCTCTCGGCTGCCTTGTATTAACACGTTCATCATCCTTACCAAGGTAGTAATAGTGAAACCCTCTGGATTCATATAGCTTGGTTTACACAGGACTTTCCCCTAGATTATCTCATAATAATAATGGCTGCTTTTTGTCCCGTGTCCGCAATGAGATGGATGCTTTACGTACATTACCCTGAATCCCCCTCAAGAAATCCGTGCTTCTATAGTTGGGGAGACAAAGGCTCAAACCACTCAAATGTGTCACGTAACCAGTAAGCAGCATCTGGAACTCACAATTCAAGTAGCAGATTCTCTAGTCATGTGCAGTGTGTTCAGTGATTTAAGGAAAATACAAGTTTTTATTTGTTTTAACCCATAAACATTTAAAATATAGCATATTTATATCACTTCTGAGTTGTATTAAGTTATGAGAAACTTTTGTGTCTGTCTAGACAGAGAAACCACTGTGGATTCAGTGCATGAAAGCTTGGGCTCTACATGTATTATTCATCGACTCCTGCCCTTTCAGTTCCCGATTCCATGATTTTAAGAGAGTTATCTAACCTATCTTCAGTTTCCAGATCTATTAATTGGGCAAAGTGGCAATGTATTTCATGTAGTTCTTGGGAGGCTTATGTGATGTAATACATATAAAAGGTTTGAAGGGCATCAGGTACATGGGAAACACCAATAATTGGTAGATGTTTAAAAAATAAATATGGTGGGGCACCTGGGTGGCTTAGTCGGTTAAGTGTCTGACTTCAGCTCAGGTCATGATCTCGTGGTTCATGAGTTGCAGCGCCACATTGGGCTCTGTGGTGACAGCTCAGAGCGTGGAGCCTACTTCAGATTCTGTGTCTCCCTCTCTCTCTGCCCTGCCCCACTCATGCTCTCTTTCTCTCTCAAAAATAAACTTAAATAATTCAAAAAATAAATATGGTGATAAGATGGCATTTGCCATGGGAGATCGGAGATGTACTTATTTTGACCATGTACCAGGATGTATTTAGGCTAATAAAACGATACATGCAAAGACTTCTTCTTATTTTCTAGAACCTAGATTTTGAGAGAGCCAGACCTGCAGATTCTCCCTTTTGATCTGGCCTCTCCCAAAATTGACGACAGTTAAACACCTTGCTCATTCTGATGAGTTACGGTAACCATGCACGTGTGGCACAAAAATTGCTGTTAGGTCTTTCGAGCCATTGAGATCTCTGTGGAAATGAGGTGGCCTGCAGTTCTTATGATGGAGACCATCTGGTTGGCGGAATAAATTGCAGTCATGAACCCTTCCTCGCACTAGCCCACAGCACCCCCTCCCCAGAGGAGATGCCCTCAGACCAAAGAGAGAAACACAGCCTGCAGGGCCTTCCTCAAGGCTACCCCAGTCTCCGCACAGCCATTTAAAGTCGTCTCCGGGGCCATCTTGTACTACCTTTTCTATTGCACTTAAGTCAAATAGGAACCCCATCCTAGAAAGGATGCAAGAAATACCTTAACTCATGTTCACAGACCTGTCACAGCTAATGATACCTTTTCAGACATAATCCTTTATTCCTCAAACTCCACCATCAGACAATCAATGGTACAGACTCCTCCATTGTTCTGTTTAGGATGAAATTAACATGCTGGGAGTAAATGTTTGTAATGGATCTGTCATCTTCTGCCAGTTACGGTGACATCACTGATCAAGACCACTTCATTCCAAATGCCACCCGTTTTCTCTGTAAGTCATGATCGGACACATGGTGTCCAAGTTGCAGTTCTAGATTTGCTCTCCCCTCACAGAGGACACTGCTGATTGTCTGCTGCTGTCACTCTCAGGTGTCTCGAGTGACTGGCTGACCCTGTACACCAGGATTTCCCTCAGGGCATGCTACAAGCCCTGGACTTTTCTCTTCCCGACAACGCTCTGCATAGTGCCCTTACTACGTAGAAGACTCTGGATAAATTGTTTTAGGATAGTGTTAGCTATGATCCAGAACAAAAGCTTTGTGTGTAGCATTTCTTCCAGCTCTCTGGTTTGCCTGTAAGTACTATTACATTTATATTTAAGAAACTAAAGTTTTAAACTATGCCTGCTTACCGGATTTAAAACCAAACCCAAATACCCATTTTTATTAAAATACACAAGCAACCATTCTTTAACAACTCACCTAACAAACCCAGTTCAAACCTGTGTGGACTTCTTAAATTAGAATACCAAACTCGTTCTACAAAGTGAAATTCTACTTGAGACCTGTATTCTAAAAATATCGTCTCCATTCTCTATGCCAGAGAAAATTCCACCAATTATTATTTACCAGTCGTGAAATGGAAGAACTAAAACAAGGAGATTTTTTTCTGTCTTGTTTTTTTTTTTTTAACCTGTATTTGCCCCATTAGGGTTTTCTCGAGAGGTAAGATAAAGGGTTGAGAGCAATTTTTTTCCTTTAAACTCATTAATATTTTACCTTAATCCCTGGGACAACAGCGTCAGATACACCCATTAGTTAAAGGGTCAATAAAACTGCATCCACAGGAGGAAGGAGGTCAGGTGATAGATTCCCTGCAGCACCTGTGAGTTAACAGTAAACAGATATCAAAAGCGGTTGGCAGCAACTTTCCCAACCTGGGGACCTGAAAGTAAATCTTTCCTGTCTGTAATCACAGGAAGTTATTCTGGAGGGTGCCAGAGCCCTGGTTTGTGGTTTAGGCAGCGTTGCGGAATAAATCAGAACTCTGTAGAGTATTCCGGTAAATTTCTCCATCAGAATTACAATTCTGGTCAGCATCAGCCATTTATGGTAAGGTCCCCCCTATATTAAAATTGATGGGATGTATATTTGACCGAGAAAAAAAAATGGTTGTGTTTTGGTAAATCTATGGGTGCAGGAAGGGGGCTGACAGGCTGGAGCTGGGCTGTGTTCTCTTCTGTCATAGAAGCTTCACAAATCCTTATGTTGGATATTTTACCTTTATAAATAATCGGCCGTGCAGGGACTAAAAAGTTATTAAGAAGTAAATTGGCAGTGTTTCAAAATCAGAAGAAATGAATTTGAATGGCTGAGAAAAGAGATGTTAACTGTCGATTTTACATGAAAATACTTAGTCATTCAAAAATGAAAATGTTTAAGGAGAGAATTAATGTTTTCAGAGAATGACTGATACAATATTCATGTAGAAAACTGCATAGGGAAATACGTGGGCTAAGAACAGAAGATACTCCAACGTATTAACTCATTTACTTAACAAAGATTTGAGTGCCAATTATGTCCAAGATGCTACTGTAGATGCTGACAGTACGCGGTGGACTGAATCAGGTTCCTACCTTCAGCACCTCGTTCTGACTTTTTTCACCTAGTAGAGTGCTTTCGAAGTTCATCTGTGTTGTGGTACGTGTCAGTATTTCACCCCTTTTATCTGCCCAATAATATTCCGTTGTATGGGTATACCACATTATGTGTATCCATTCGTCCGTTGGTGGTCACTGGAGTTTTCTCTACCTTTTGCTATTAGAAATACTACTGCTAGGAACCTTCACATACAAATTTTCATGTAGGCTTAAGTTTTTGTTTCTCTTGGGTATGGGATTGCCGGGTCACGCGGTAAATCTGTGTTTAATCGTTTGAGGAATTCCCGCAGTCTCTTCCAAAATGGCTGCATCATTTTATATCCTCATCGGTGGTGTATGAGAATTCTGGTTTCTCCACATCCTTATCATTGTCGTCACTTGCTAATATTTGTCTTTTCGGGTAAAGCCATCCTCGTGGATGTGAAGTGGTATCTCAGTGTGGCTTTGATTTGTATTTTCCTGATGGCTAATGATACTATACATCTTTTCATGTGCTTATTGGCCATTTGGATATCTTCTTTGGCAGATGTTTATTCAATACTTGGCCCATTAAAAAAAAAAAGATGTTTATTTATTTTGAGAGACAGATTGTGAACAGATGAGGGGTGGGGAGAGAGAGGGAGAGACAGAATCCCAAGCAGAGCCTGATGGGGGCTCCATTTCACAAACTACGAGATCATGACCTGAGCTGAAACCAACAGTTGGACACTTAACTGACTGAGCCACCCAGGCACCCTGGCCCATTTTTCAGTCGAGAGAAACTAGGCAAGGCATGGTCAGGGAGGCCCTCTCCGATAGCCAAGGCCTGAATGCTGAGTAGGAGCTGGTCACGTAGGGGAGATTATTCTGGACCTATAGACCACCAGGTGCACTTATGGTGAATGAACTTGGTTTGTTCAAGGAATAGATAAGCCAGTGAGGCCAAAACACATAGGGTGAGAGGGGACAGATGTAGGAGAGGTGACTGGACACTAGAATAGGTGTTAGTTTGGTACGGTTTGTATTTTAATTGCAATAGGCAACTCTTGGAGAGTCTTAATCAGGACAAGAAATGATTCCGAATTACGGCTGCTGTGGGAACAGAGGATTAGAGTAAGCAAGAGTTGAAGCAGGGTACTCATTAGGAGGTTACTGTACTAAATACAGATACAGATGATGGTGATGATGGACTGCTATAATAGGACTTGAGTTGTGCTTTCAAGGTAGTGCCTTCAGGACTAGTCTTGTGTTGGATGTAGGGTGTGAGGGAACCAGGAAATAGGACCACTAGATTTTGCCTCGGTTGTTGGCGAGTTGATGACCACCAGCTGAGGTGAGAAACAATTTCAGAGAAGAATTCTACTTTGTCAGTGTTAAGTGGGAGAGCTTCTTGGGTGCGTAGATTGGTTTTCATCAAATTTGGAAACTTCACAGCTATTCTTTCTTTGAATGTATTTGTCTGCTCCTGTCTTTCCCCTCCTTGGTACTCCCATTATACACGTGCTGATACCCTTAATGGTGTCTCACGTTTCTCTAAGGCTCTCTTCATTTTTTTTCATCATTGTTTTCTCTGTGTTCTTCGGATTGCATAATCTCTACTGATAAATCTTAAATATGGTGGGGGTTTTTCTGACTCTTCACATCTACTATTGGGAGTCTCGAGTGAACTTACCATTTCATGTATTATACTTTCCAACATCAGAATTCATTTTTAAAAAATTTTTCTCTTTATCAGTATTCTCTGATGAAAATTGTCATCGCACTTCTTCAAACATGATTTCCATTAAGAAAACTGCCTAGAAGTTCACATCTGTTAAATCCAACATCTGAGCCCTATCACAGTTGTTGCTTGCTTTTTTTTTTTTTTTTTTTTCCTGTATGGGTGCTATTTTCTGTTTCTTAGCATATGCATAACTTCTTTTTGGAAACTAGGCATCTTATTTTTATTTATTTTTAATTTTTTAATTTTTTAATTTACATCCAGTAATTAGTTAGCATTTGGTGTGATAATGATTTCAGGAGTAGATTCCAGTGATTCATCCCCAACGTAGAACATCCAGTGCTCATCCCAACAAGTGTCTTCCTTAATGCCCCTTATCCATTTAGCCCATCCCCCCACCCACAACCCCTCCAGCAACCCTCAGTTTGTTCTCTATATTTAAGAGGCTCTTCTGTTTTGTCCCCCTCCCTGTTTTTATATTATTTAAAAATAATAAATTCCCTTCGGCTCATCTGTTTTGGATCTTAAATTCCACATATGAGTGAAGTCATATTTGTCTTTCTCTGACTAATTTTGCTTCCCATAATACTCTCTAGTTCCATCCATGTAGTTGCAATGGCAAGATTTCATTCGTTTTGATTGCTGACTAATACTCCATTGTATATATATACCACATCTTCTTTATCCATTCATCTGTCAATGGACATTGCTACTTTGGCTATTGTCAATAGCACTGCTATAAACATTGGGGTGCCTGTGCCCCTTTGAAACAGCACACCTGTATCCCTTGGATAAATACCTAGGATTGCAGTTGCTGGGTGGTAGGGTAGCTCTATTTTTAATTTTTTGAGGAACTTCCATACATTTTCCAGAGTGGCTGCACCAGTTTGCATTCCCACCAACAACGCAAAAGAGATCCTCTTTCTCCGCATCCTCGCTAACATCTGTTGTTGCCTGAGTTGTTAATGTGAGCCATTCTGACAGGTGTGAGGTGGTATCTCATTGTGGTTTCGATCTGTATTTCCCTGCTGATGAGTGATGTTGAGCATCTTTTCATATGTCAGTTGGCCATCTGGATGTCTTCTTTGGAAAAATGTCTATTTGTCTTTTGCCTATTTCTTTACAGGATTATTTGTTTTCTAGGTGTTGCATTTGATAAGTTCTTTATAGATTTTGGATACTAACCCTGATATGTCATTTGCAAATATCTTCTCCCATTCCTTCAGTTGCCTTAGTTTTGCTGATTGTTTCCTTCTCTGTGTAGAATTTTTTTTATCTTGATGGGGTCCCCATAGTTCATTTTAATTTTGTTTCCCTTGCCTCTAGAGACGTACTGAGTAAGAACTTGTTGCACCCGAGGTCAGAGAGGTTTTTGCCTGCTTTCTCCTCGAGGATTTTGAGGGCTTCCTGTCTTATGTTTAGGTCTTTCATCCATTTCGAGTTTATTTTTTGTGTATGGTGTAAGGAAATGGTCCAGGTTCATTCTTCTGCATGTCACTGTCCAGTTTTCCCAGCACCATTTGCTGGATATTGGATATTCTTTCCTGCTTTGTCAAAGATTAGTTATGTGGTTCCATTTCTGGGTTCTCTATTCTGTTCCATTGATCTGTGTGCCTGTTTTTGTGCCAGAACCACAGTGTCTTGATGGTTACAGCTTTGTAGTATATAGCTTGAAGTCCGGGATTGTGGTGCCTCCTACTTTGGTTTTCTTTTTCAAGGTTGCTTGGCTATTTGGGGTCTTTTCTGGTTCAGAAACTAGACAATTTAGATAATATATTGTAGCAGTTCTGGTTACTGGTTCCCCTCCTCCCAGAGCTCGTTATTCTTCTTTGTTTATTTGTTCCATGACTGGTAATACTATTATAGGTGGAGTCTGTTTCTTTCCACCCTCCCCACAGCATAGAGCCTTTCATGACACTTTCTCAGGAGTTTATCCTTGAGGGTGTGCACAGTCACCCTGGGATGATCATGGTTTTACCAGGCTCTCTGCCCCTTTCCCTGAACTCTCTGTTAAGTTGTCTGCCGTGAGCTTCTATTAATTACTGATTGCTGTATTTGTTTTTAGGAATGCTGTAGGGAAAAAATCGCTCTGCAGTCTGACCCAAATAAATTTACGTCCCTTGCAGGAGAATTTTTTGAGGCCAGTCTTCAAGGTTTCTTCTGACCCCAGGAGGGCTCTCTTTTGGGCTTTTTTTCAGTTCTCTCTGATAAAGAAGCTGGCCTACAGTATAGCTTGCAGCTACGAGACTGCTAGCCTTCCCTTATTTGCTTACCACCAAAAGCTTCTTTGTCTTTGCCCTTAAGAACATCCTTAAGCTTGAACTTCCTCCTACTCTGCTCCAAATAAAGTCAGTTCCTTTGGAGAAAGTTTGGAGTTCTTTGTTCTTACGGCTTGCCTCTGCCCTGGGCAGTATCTCTGAGCCACAACCCTGGAGCTGGGGAGGGGACCGTGGGCAGTTTCTCTCAGAGCGACATCCCTGCTTTATGAGTGGAGTAGGATAGCGTTGGCAGCCTCTGGCCTTCTCACCTTACCTCTTCCAGCATGGAACCTCTGCCCTATGAGCAAACTGGGGCAGGGGGGCCGTCAGGGCGCCACTGTTCTCAGTGTGCCACACCTGTCAGGGAACATCTACTCTCTGAATGGGAACTGGGTGAAGGAAGGACGCCTCCAATTTCTCAGATGTACTTGCATGGAATTTAGTTTCTACACCACATAGTTGGGCATAATGGGAAATATTGGTGTCTTGCCCCTCCTAGGGGTGTATCACAGCCCTTAACTGGGAACTGGCAGGAAAGGGAGCCCATTATTCTTGGCTACACCAGCCTAGAGTGGAGTGTCCACTGTACTGAGTTGGAAAGAGGAAGGCATGGAGAGGATAGTGGCTGACGTGCCACAGACTTTCACGGTTCTTATTGAGCATGTTAGTGGATTTTCTTGAGTAAAAATTTCTCCATTTGCCGTATGGCCTTAAGACAATTTTAGACACCATTAAAAAAATAGCTTTGGGGTGCCTGGATGGCTCAGTCGGTTGCGCATCCAACTCTTGATTTCAGCTCAGGTAATGTTCCCAGGGTCGTGGAATTGCACCCCACATTGGGCTCCATGCTGTGCGTGGAGCCTGCTTGAGATTCTATCTCTCTGCCCCTCCCCACTGCCCATGCTCTCTCTCAAACAAAAATAAAAAATCTTAAAAGTAATAATAATTTCTACCAGTTATGCTTGTTTTGCTGAGATGTGAGTCTGTGGAGCTCCTCACGATGCCATTCCAGAAGTCTAGAACCATTTTTACTCAAAAGAACAACTACTGGCTGGATTCAAGCATTTGGCAAGCATTTTCTCAAGATATAAAGTCTACCACTTTAAGAAAAACAACTGACAGCAGTTTTTGCCATACTCCTGAGTTTTCAAGCAAATATTAGAATTTTAGGAATGCGTAGCCACCACTGAGAGTTTGACAGTGTCCCAATATGTAAAGACTTCCCTGGCGAGATCAGTGGTGATGTTAACAAATATAATTTTTTATATTAGATGACGAAATGTGTCAACATTTGGGCAGATCTTTATAACTCAGTAGACCAATACTTTTGAGATGACAAAAACATATGAGATTACAAACTTCTGTAATGTAAAAGACCTATTCCAAGTGCAAGATAAACCAATGGATTTCCATGTAATAAGGGCATGGAAAGTTTAGTGATATGGTTTTCCATTCTATGTCTCAGTTAATCCTTAAGAAACTTCCACTTGTTGAATTTTGGTGTAGCATCAAAAAAGAATATTCACAATCATACAAAAAGACTATTGTATTTCTCCATTTCCAATTACATATCCGCATAAGGCTGAAGTTTCTTTGTATATTTCAACCAAAACAATATATCCCAGTAGATTGACTGCAGCAGCAAATATGAGAATCCAGCTATCTTTTAATAATCAGACATTCAAGAATTTGCAAAAATGTAAAACAATTACACTCTTACTCCTCAAGTTTCTTGCTTAGGGAGAAATATTTTTTAAGGAAAAACATTTGCTAATATGCATGGTTTTATTATTATTTTTAAATGAATTAATAAATTTTTAAATATCTCAGTTTTGGTTTCTAATGCAGTAAATATTGATAAATACTCCCCACATAAACAAAAAAATCTCCAAGGTCTTCAAGTTTTTATTAATGTAAAGGGTTCTGAGAATAAAAAGTTTGAAAACCACTCATCGGAAGGAGACCCTTATATAATGTCTGTTAAGCGTTTGTGTGTGTTTACATAGGCACACATATACGTATATATAGGAAAGCCTGCATTGAACAAAGATATATTCTTTACAAAGACACATGGAACAATTACCCTTATAGATTATCACAACGCTTCTTAACACATTTAAGATAAATTATACACTCAGATCACATCTCTAACCGTAGTCACATTAAATTAGAAATGAATAATAAGCCATCCCATCACTATCACCATCACCACAACTCTGGCATACACATACTCTTAAATAATTCATGGCTCTAGAAGAATTTGATGATGTTAAAACTGAAAATATTCAGAACTTTTCTGGTTATCTATTGTCATAAAACAGACCACACTGAAACTTAATGGCCTAAAAAAACTTATTTGCTGATAGATCTGTAGTTTGGCTTCGACTAAGTCAAAGTCAACCTGTTTCAGCTCTTCTGCACCGTGGGGCATCAGCAGGCACATCTCAAAGGCTGGGAGCTAGAATCATCTGGAGGCTTTAGTCTTATGTCTGGCAATTGATGTTATCTCTTTACATGGCTTCTTCATGTAGCCTGGGCTTCCCAGAACATGGTGGCTTGTTCTAAGGATGACCATCTCTAGAGAGCCTTGCAGAAGCCATACTGCCTTTTATGACCCAGCTTCAGAAGCCACTCAGCATCACTTTTCTCTGCTCCAGTTCAAGTCACTAGGCTGAGGGAAGCAGGAAATTAGACTCCATCTTTTGATTGGAGGATTGTCAAAGAACCCCTGGGGATGTTTTAAAACCACTATAGGCTTGAAGCAATAAAATTACATAGTTTTAACTTAGGCAGCTCGTTAGTACTTTAGATAGAGGGCAATTTTTAACATTAAAAACAAATTTTAAAAGCAAGAAAGGTTGAAAATAAATAGGTTGATTGTTCCACTCAAAGAAGCTTGTGAAAGAATAACAGATTAAACCCAAAGAAAGCAGAAGGAAGAAATGCTAGATATAAGAGTAGAAATTAATGAAGTAGAAAACAATGCAATAAATGAGAAGATCAGCAAAACCAAAAGGCGATCTGATAAAATACTGATAAAATAGTCCAACTGGCTAAGGAGAAAAACAAGTAATAATGCACCAACAATAGGAGCCATAGCCAACATTCAGTGAGCACTAAATGTTTATTGCCAAGGACTCATCTAGGTATATTACATTAAGCAGCTTAATTTTCCCAACAATTAAATGAGATTGGCCCGTTAGATAACCCTAATTTACAGATGGTGATAATGAAGCATAGTAAAGGCTAAATAATCTGCCCGTGGGACACAGAGCCACTAAGCACCCCATCCCTTTCCATCTTTGTTTCCTCTGTGTTTATGCCCCTGTTTTTGTTCCTAATGGTGTTTTAGGTGCCCTCTTCTTGAGCAACCTTTCTAGAGGTTTGTCTACTCTTGGTCTTCAAGAACCATCCCTTGGCTTGGTTGATTTTTTTCGTGTTAAATTTACTTATTTAAATCCAGGTTAGTTAACATACAGTGTGGTATTGCTTTCAGGAGTAGAGCCCAGTGATTCATCACTTACATACAACACCCAGTGCTCATCCCAAGTGTCCTCCTTATGCCTGTCACCTATTTAGCCCATCCTCCACCCCCCCCCCCATCTCTCTAGCAACCCTCAGTTTGTTCTCTGTATTTAAGTGTCTCTTATAGTTTGCTTCTGTTTTTATCTTATTTTTCTTTCCCTTCCTCTATGTTCATCTTAGGTGATTTTTTTGAGTGTTTGTTCCTATTCACTTTACCTTTGTTCCTATAATTAGTTCTATTTCCTTTAGATTTATTCTGCTTTTTCTAATTAACTTGCATGATTAGCTTATTACTTTTTAGCCTTTCTTCTTTTCTAATACAAGCATTTAGGGCTATAAATACCCACCCCCCACACATACACATACGCACACACACACACACACACACACACACACACACAGGGCCATTTGCACTCCATTCCACAAGTTTTTGATACGTAGTGTTTTTTATTATCACTCATATCTAACTTTTGAAAACAATTTCATCATCCCCTCTTTGGATCATGAGTTATTTAGAAGTGTGGTTTTAGATTGCCAAACGTATTGGTTGTTTTGTTGCAATTGACTTCTAATTGAATGGCGCTATGGTCGGGAAACATGACCTCTATAGATTCTAGTCCTTAAAATGTTTTGAGTACTTGCTTTATGGCCTAATATTTTATCACTTTTTATTTTTAAAAATTTTTTGATGTTTATTTTTGAGAGAGAGAGACAGACAGACAGATAGACTGTGAGTGGAGGAGGAGCAGGGAGAGAGGGAGACACAGAATCCCAGTCAGGTTCCAGGCTCTGAGCTGTCAGCAGAGAGCCGGATGCAGGGCTCGAACTCATGGACCGTGAGATTGTGACCTGAGCTGAAGTCGGATGCTTAACCAACTGAGCCTCCCAGATGCCCCAGTGATTTGAAACTTTTAATATTATGTAGTAATTTTCTCTATCCCTAATAATGGTTTTTATCTTAAGGTCTATTTTTCATTTCTTATTTTTATACTTTTTAAACATTTTATTTGTTTATTTTGAAGGGGAGAGGAACAGAGAGAGAGGTAGAGAGAATCCCAAGCAGGCTCCACACTCTCAGCACAGAGTCTGACATGCAGCTCAATCCTGAACTGTGAGATCATGACTTGAGCTGATACCAAGAGTTGGATGCTTAACCGATTAAGCCACCAGGTGCCCTTAAGGTCTATTTTTTTTTTTAAGATTTATTTATTTTTGAGAGACAGAGAAAGGCAGAGCATGAGCAGGGGAGGGGAAGAGAGAGAGAGATACAGAATCCAAAGCAAGCTCCAGGCTCTGAGCTGTCTGTTAGCACACAGCCTGACACGGGGCTCGAACCCGCGTACTGTGAGACCATGACCTGAACTGAAGTCGGAAGCTCAACTGACTGAGCCACCCAGGTGCCCCTTAAGGTCTGTTTTTTAGATTAATAATATAGTTATGCCTGATTTCTTTGAGTATGACTTTCCTGGTTGATCTTTTTCCATATTTTTCCTTTCAACCTTTCTACATCTTTTGCTTTCAAAGTGTCTCTTATAAAGAGCATAGAGCTGGATTTTGTTTTGTTTTGACTCCATTGATTTCTCAGTTCTCTTTCATTGTAAGACATCTTTCCTACAGGAGGCTATGTAAACGGATTTGCGCAATTTAAAGGACAATTATAATGCAGATAGCTGGGTGACTGTGCTGCAGTTGAGGACACAGAATTGCCAGTCCCTTGGCAGCCCTTGCTTGTGTTTCCCTCCCCTACGACATTCTGCTGTCCTCCTAACTGTAACCGCTCCTCACTAGCATGATAATCATTCTCGTGCCTTTATAACTTTAAAATTTATTTGGGGCACCTTGGGTGGCCCAGTTGGTTAAGCGTCTGACTTAGGCTTAGGACATGATCTTAGGGTTTGTGAGTTTGAGTCCAACATCCGGTTCTGTGCTGACAGCTCAGAGCCTGGAGCCTGCTTCAGATTCTGTGTCTCCTTCTCTGCCCCTCCCCTTTCTTTCTAAAAAATGAATAACCATTAATAATAATAATAATAATAATAATAATAATAAAATAACATTTATTTTATTTTCTAATAAAAGAACTCAAGACTTTATCCTTGCAGTGGCCCTTCAGTTAAAAAGTAGAAATTTCAGGGGCGCCTGGGTGGCGCAGTCGGTTAAGCGTCTGACTTCAGCCAGGTCACGATCTCGCGGTCCATGAGTTCGAGCCCCGCGTCGGGCTCTGGGCTGATGGCTCGGAGCCTGGAGCCTGTTTCCGATTCTGTGTCTCCCTCTCTCTCTGCCCCTCCCCCGTTCATGCTCTGTCTCTCTCTGTCCCAAAAATAAATAAAAAACGTTGAAAAAAAAAATTTTTTTTTAAAAAAGTAGAAATTTCAATATGTAGCTCTTTTATTCTTTTCAGTTCTAAATAGGTTCTAAGCTCCCTTAAATATATTCTGTGCTCCCATTTGTTCACTCTCGTGTCATTAGAAGTACGTTTTCAATATTTAAAATTGATGAGGTTTTTTAAAAAAACATTTTTTTAATTTTAATTGCATCATAGGTCAGAAAACACCATCTATTATGATATCAATTCTTAGCTATTCATTGAGACTATTGTATCATAATATGTGATCAGTTTCTGCAATTTTTCACATTTGGAAAAAAATGTGTACTTTAGTTTTAAAGTACAGGATTCCATGTATAGCCATTATGTTAATCTTCCCAGCTGTGTTACATTCCTATCTTTGTGATCTTCCTGATGTTTTGGGCTGCTTGATAGACTAATCAATGAGAGATGTGTTAACATCTCTGGCTACGATTACAGATTTCAGTATTTCCTAATAATTTGTTAATTTCTACCTTGTATATTTTAGGGTTGTGGTATTTATGTGGATACAACATCAGAATTGTTAGTTTCCTGGCAAACTTCTAGAGAACTCATCTTTTATCACTGTATGCAGGCCTTCTTCATTTCTAAATAGTGTTTTTTGCCTTAAGATCTGTTAGATCTGTTTTACCTTACTTTTGCTTGTTGTATTAGTCAGGGTTCTCTGGAGAAACAGAACCAACAGTGTGTGTGTGTGTGTGCGCGCGTGTGTGCGTGCGTGTGTGTGCATGCGTGCACACGTGCATGCACATGTGTGTATGGAGAGGGAGTTATGCCAGATTTCCATATATATGCATATGGAGAAAGATTGATTTTAAGGAATTGGATCACATCATTGTTGAAGGTTTGGTGAGCCCCAAACCTGCAAAGTCGGTGGCAGGCTGGAGATCCAGGGCAAAGTTGCAGTTCAAATCCAAAGGCACTCTTCTGGCAGATTTCCCTTCTGGGGAGTTGGCGGGGGAGGGTCAGCCTATTTCTATTGAGGCCTTCAACTGATTGGATGAGGCCCACCTGCATTATGGAGGGTAAGCTACTTTGCTCAAAGCCTACTGATTTAAATGTTCATGTCATCCAAAAAATGCTTTCTCAGAAACATCTGATACAATGTTTGGTAAAATATCTGGGTACTATGGTCTAGCCAAGTTGAAACATAAATTGTCATACTAGTTATTTCATTTTCCATCTTTTTATTCTTAGCCATTCTCTGTTTTTATGCTTTAGGTAAGTTTCATGTAAATAGCATCAAGTTCGATTTTGTTATTGTTTTTATCTGATCTGACAGTCTCTGCCTTTTAACTGGTCCGTTTTTTCCATTTGTGTTTATTGTGATCCTATGTGGAGTTAGCGTTTTCTACCGTTTTGTGCATTCCTGAGTTATTCCTCTTCTGTTTTTTTTTGTGGCTTCTGAGAAATTGATAGTAATATAAATAAATATATACCTTTTTTCATATTCTGCTGGTTTGAAAGGGATATGTTCTTTCTCTTTTATTTAGCAATTATCTTTGAAAAGTTAACAGATACAGTTGATTTAACAAAGTCTAAAAGCAATGCTGCTCAAAGTGTAGACCACAGGCCAAGAATTTTTTTGTACTAGTTCACAATGACATTAGTATTTAGATTGAGTTTCCACAGCACATAAGAACAGAAAGTGAGACCTTGGATAAATGAGAAAGGAAGTGGAAACTCAAGTTTTGGGGTACCAAAATGAGCATGTTCTGAGGCAGCCACATCAGCAAACATAGCCCCAGGGTTAATTTCTTTTGTGTGTTTTCCTGCTTGGGATTTTCCTGATTTCCTCGCAGGCTGAGCTATATATTTTAGGGAATGTGTGTTGTATTTTATCAGCTTATATAGGCTCTTATAGTGTGAGAATTTCTAGCCTATCCAGGCCTTAACCTTATATCGTTGGAAATGGAAGTCTCTCACAATGCATTGTTATCCATCAGAAACAATATTGATACATTTTCATTTAAAAGACAACAAAGCAGTCCCCTTTAGAAAGGGTTTGAGTTTCCTTTCCCAGAGTGTAAATCTTCCCCCTCCAGGCCTGGCTGTCATTTTGACGGCCCAGTGTGTGCACCTCTCTCCATAAAATGGGAATGTTTTCTGCCTTCAGCTCTTGGCAGGAAACAAAGACGGTCTCTAATGGTAATACTACCTACTAGCTATTCTGGGCTCCCTTGCAGCCGAGCCACAGGCAGGTGATTTCAGCTCTTCCTGTCAGACCCCTTCATTGCATATGTTGACCCAGGAGCTAGTGATATAAGCAAAGGACGGTGAGTTTGTTCTCTGGAGAAGTGATGGGATCCCCCTTTGCCGATTGACTTCCTGGCACGTGGGAGCAGAAGCAGGGCTTCTGCCCGTCATGACTGCATTCTGATGGCCTTCCCAGTCAGAAGTGGCCCTGTGGCAAGCTGGAGTACCTTGTAGCAGAGGCAGTGATTGGTGTGGGCTTTGTCCCTGGAAGTTCAGCCTCAATTTTTTAGCTCCCCCCAAAGTTGTGAGCCCCCAGTATCTTTCTCTGCTTAGATGGTTCAGGGTTGATCTCTGCACCTTGCTATGAAAAAGCAAGAGCCCAAGTTCCATTTATCTGTGTTAAGGTTCTGATTCTACTGAGCCAGTAAGTCTGTTCTCTTGAAGAAGGCAGGTCCTGGCAGATGGCTTACCATTGTGTGCACGATGCTGAGTACCTTCCCTCCCCCCACTTTCCAGACCTTCAAATGTGTCCCTTCTTTTAGTATCCATATATAAACGGGAACACTCATTTGGCCTGACTATAGGCTCTCCAGTCCTTTCCCAGGGGATCTTTGAATGCCTCTGACTGTGTGCTGTACCACGCGTCTCCCAGACTTAATCCTGGGCAATTCTGCAGGCGGCTGCCCTTCCCAGCACAGCTTACCTTAGAGCACAGGCATATCCACAGGGGGTGCTACCCAAGACAACCCTGAGTTATAGACTCAAGCAGGTCAGAAGAGAATGACAGTGCAGAAGACAGATTTACAATTTGAGAGAGACAGAACACTGGAGAGCGGGGAGCAGAGACAGAGACACACAGAATCTGAAGCAGGCCCCAGGCTGAGCGTTCAGCATAGAGCCTGAAGCGGGGCTCCAACCCACGAACTGTGAGATCATGACCTGAGCTGAAGTCGGATGCTTTAACTGACTGAGCCACCCAGGCGCCCCTACAGCTGCGTTCTTAAAGATCACATTGCCTGGCCTAGAAAACCCCTTATCTCAGAGAACACTGCTAGACACGTATGCAGGCTCACTTACGTTTGTTGAATAATCAGAAGTCAGTTGTCTGTATTTTACTGTGTGAAGAAGTAAATTCGGGAGAAGTCAATCATGCTGAGGCTCCACGAACCTCCGTGGCTTTGCAGAGACATTTGCATGTTACTCTGAATGTACTCTAATAGAAATGTGGTAGCACATTTTTGCAGTCACAAGATCTTAATTTTAATGAATACCATTTCTCTCGTTTTCTTTGGGAAGTGGAATTAACATTCCAGCCTGAACTACAAATGCTAAATTGTTAATAGCCTCCCTAGAGTTACTTCTTGCCATGACACGTTCAGTGATTTCATCTTGATTTAGACAGAGTGAAATATCAGTGTAGGTTCCCGAGCTGGGAGCTCTGTAAATGCACCTCAAGAAGAGGAAATTCATTTCTTCCAAACCCTGGGAAGAAGACAGAGCCAAATAATTATTATCAGAGGCAGCGCTATAATTTTAAAAAATCATAATGGCTAAATAATAATTATAACATTTGTTCATTTGTATTTGAATGTTTGATGTTTTATGAATTTCGAATGTGATACTGATTTCATCCTGACATAAACATATGATTCTGTCTTCCATTCTTTTGCTGCAGACTGTTGTAATATATTTAATTTTAAGAAAAACCTTGCCTATTCTTTAATATCGTGAAAATGTTCTTGTGTCCACATCCCACTAGTCAGGGAATAAATTATGTCAATTTTTAAACATTTAACCATACTTGTGTATCTAAATTTGACAGATATGGAGCCAAAGATAACTTCTCTGCTAACATAGATCACTTGGAAATGTTTGTAATTACCCATACTCCCCCCGACAGACATTCGCTGTGAATTTTTTTATTTGGAATCAGAGCTTTTGATCATTTTCTCTCATTTTAAAATGATCTGTTCACTTTAAATATGGACCGTTTTCCAACTTGGAATCTGAACTTTTTGGAGAGAGCATAACTGGGAGTAAATAAACCATGGCTGCAACTGGGCAATATTCTAAATATTTCAAGTACTTTGAAAATAGTTGAAAGAAATGGCTTCTAACAGCATGCTGAGTTTTCATAAGACTGCCTCTCTTGATCACAGACTTGAGTGTCCAAAGAAGAATCTTTCACGGCTTTGTTCCCGTCAGCCTTCCGTCCTTTTGTGTTCTGCCTTCCGAAGGCCACCAGGCGTGTGAGAGCCAAGATGGTGGCGTTAGGCTCCCCGTCATCCGCATCCTCTATCCTTCTGGATCTCAGACATATGAGAAGCTCTATTTACTGACTTGCTTAAACAATTTCAGTAAGTCTTGATGCAAATATTGTTTTGTTCCCACTCAACAATGAGCTGAAGACAACTCCATTTATCTCTGAGAGAAAAGTCAAGCGCATCGAAAACCGGTAACGGAACCTTTTAACTATGTGTACGTCTCCATTAGTCAGACGTTCTTGACAGTGCTCAGATTTACAAAAGTACAAGTAAAACCTTGGTTTGCGAGCGTGATTCGTTCCGGAAACATGCTTGCAAACCAAAGCACTTGTATTTCCAAGCAAACTTCAAGAACCATTGGCTCGGCTGTGATCACGTGACGTTCGGCATCACGTGCTAGTCGTATGGCAAGACATCGCTCGTTTATCCAGTTAAATTTATTAGAAATGTGTGCTCGTCTTGCAGAACGCTCGCAGAACACGTTACTCGCAGTCCAAGGTTTTACTGTAGCTTCCCTTGAGGAATGAAATGCCCACTTTCGTCACCCAAGTGCTCAAATGATTACAATTTTCCCGTGTTCTTGCTCTGACTCTGACATCCTCAGCATGACCGTTCACCACCAGTTAGGCCTGGGCTTCAGCGGCGATCTTAAATAGAAACTGTTAAATTTATTAAATAGAAAGTGTTAAATTTATTAATATTATAAAAATATTTTATTAATCGAGAGGCCAAGATAGTTTTAGAACCTTAAACTGAGTTTTACTGTAGATGACCAACATCAAATAACTCTTAGACATAGAGTTCCTCAGGGTGCCTGGGTGGCTCAGTAGATTTCGGCTCAGGTCGTGATCTCACAGTGAGCTCCAGCCCTGCATGGGGCTCTCCACTGGGCAGGGAGCCTGCTCGGGATTCTCTCTCCTTCTTTTTCTCTGCCCCTCCCCCGTTCACTCACACATGCACGTGCTCTCAATCTCTCTCAAAATAAACATTAAAAGAAAGTAGAATTCCTCTTTCCAAGCGGTGTTCAGTCATTAGAGATTCCAACTAATTTTTCAGAGTATTTTAATACTTTAAACTATTTGATACTTTAGTTCACAATTTATGAGACTGTGAAATCTTTTTTTTTTTAATGTTTATTTATTTTTGAGAGAGAGAGAGAGAGAGAGAGAGAGAGCATGAATGGGGTAGAGGCAGAGAGAGAGCAAGACACAGAATCCGAAGCAGGCTCCAGGCTCTGAGCTGTCAGCACAGAGCCCGACTCAGGGGCTCGAAGTCACGAACCGTGAGATCATCACCTGAGCTGAAGTCAGATGCTTAACTGACTGAGCCACCCAGACTGTGAAATCTTTTAACAATGACATCTGTGACAATATGCATTCAATGCCAGCCAAATTCTTACTTTGTGTGTGTGTGTGTGTGTGTGTTTTCTCGTGTTTCTTCATTGCTATTAATAGATACTTAAAATAAAGATGCATTTACTCAAATGTATTCCGTTGCAACACTGTAAACATAGCCTGTTTCTGTAGAAAACAGTGACCAACCAACCATTCCCACCCAGTGCTTAAGCTGTTAACTAACGGAAAGTTAAGTAAATCGAGATTGGTTGAAATCTTTTCAGCTGGCTGTATACCATTAAATAAGTTAGTGCTCACTCACTCGTTACATCCATTCCTGGTGTATAACTTAGAGCTAATTAGAAGTTATCCTGAGTCCTGGGAAGACTCAGTCCATTGTATTCAACATTGTTACATTGAAATGAACATTTCCCCTCATCTTAAAAGATTGAATAGCATTTCATTTAAACATGAAATAAAATGCCAGCTGGTTAAAAGAGAAAAAAAGTGGTTAATATAATATTCTTTGCCTCCGTGGCACCACCTCTACAGGGTATTGATTTCTTCCCATCTTACTCAGCCCTCTGTCTTGACTAATGAAGGCAGCAGGCAGTGTGGATGATCCCCGGGCAATAAATGATTCAGAAATCATACCTTTTCATTTTGGAGTGAAATACAGTAGCCTTCTCTGACCCTTTCTGGGTCTGTTCCATCCATGCGGCTGCACAGTCTTGGACAAGTCCCTGAGCTTGAGGAATTCTGTCACACCAGACACCCTTTTGTGACCCTCCTTCTCAATCTGGATTCAGGACTTCGGGTCCTGATTATTCTAGATCAGACAGAAGCAAATATATATATAAATGATCAAGGTTTAAGTATATTAGATTCAGAAAGTGTTCAGTGTGTATTGTGGGATCTGAGCTCATGAACCTTCCTGGGGACTGATGTTTGTTTAAAGTATCCCGGTGCTTCGAAGCTTACCTATGGTCTAACTGAGGCAGGAATGCCAGCCTGTGCAAAGCACTGGGTTGCAGCAATGTTAATAACATTTTGTCTTATTTTTTATGACCTTTTCTGGAGTTTCGGATTTCATAATTGTGCTCTTTCTTATCTCTGATCTCAAATTCTAAAATGAAGAGGAGAAAAAAGAATCATCAACTCAACAAACACTTACCTACTGTGTATCAGACTTTGTCCCTAGATCTGGGGATACGTCAGTGAAGCGAAACAGACATAAATCTCTGTCCTCGTGGACTTTTCATTCTTGGGTGGAGGGCATAGACAGTTAATAAGGGAATGATCTAATGTATCAGAAAGTAATAAGTGCCTGGGGTAAATTAACAAAGGAATAGGCAGACAAGGTATGAAGGGTTCTGGCTGCAGTTGAGAGGTGACATTTGTGTAAAGACTTGAAGGAGGTGGGGGAGTGATCCCTGTAAGTGTTTAGGACAAGAACGTTCCAGGCAGAGGAAAGAGCAGGGGCAAAGGCCCTGCGGTAGGAATGTTCCTAACTTATTTTAAAAACAGCCAGGTGTAGCAGATTCAAGGAACAGTGACAGGGCCAGTCTGGAGAGACTGGAGGGAGGGTGGAAACAGTGGAAGGTGAAGTCGGGTCCCTTACTGCAATACCAGGGACAAAGATAACTGTGACTTGGCCCAGGGTGGTCGCAGTGTAGGTGGTGAGAAGAGGTCACATTTTAGATCACTGTGGAGACAGACCTAACAGATTTCCTGACATACTGGATATGGGGTGTGAGAGAGATAAGGGAACCAAGAATAACTAGGGAAAGTCGATTTTGAGGACAAGATTGGTGTTGAATTGTTCTGTTCAATTTAGGGTATGTTGATTGAGATGCTTACTAGATATACAAGTAGATGTCCCACAGGCACGATCTGACTTTTCCTTCAAGTCTTGGGATTGACCTAGTCTTGGCTAGGCTTGCACAAGGGCTCAGAAGCTTCTGGAATTTCCTTGCTATTGCATGGATATGATATGCTGAACATTAGGCCCAGTTTCTGGCGTTAGCTATATATAACTCCACACTTTCATTTGCCATGCAAAGCCTACCAGAATGCAAGAAAGTGAGCATAATGTTTCTAGATGGTAACCTTGAGTCAGTCTCGAACTTGTTTCCTAAGGAGAGAAAATTAACTCTGTTTTATGAACTTTAATGCTTTAACTGCTGTTAGCTACACATCACTTGTATCATTACCGGGAGGGTGTCACTGTGGGTTCTCCTGGCTGAGTGGTTTATGGAGGGGTACAGGAACCTCTCCAGGCCGATGTGGGGCTGTGTGCATGCATCGTTAGGCCTTGATTAAGATAAAGCTTGTCCCAGGCGTGCACGTATTATCTGGGAAGTCTTCTGCAACCAGAGAATAATCCAGAAATCAGTGAAAACTTACTGTGAAATCCTGTAGAGTTCATTTGTTGTCAATTTAGTATTAATCCCTCGATATGATTGTGTTAAATAATGCCCGTTATAGACACACATTTAGAGGTAAGTGACACATAGTCAAATGCGGTTATCTGTAGTAATGAAGTTTCCTCCTCTGAAAGCTCGTTTTATTTAGAAAAGCAGATAAATACCTACCAGTTTTCACAATTTAGGACTGCTGTAAATGTTCCAGAAATAAATATCTGAGCAACATTTACCTCTCCCTTCGTTCTCTACATTTTCAAAATTTTATGCCAACCTCATTCATCTGGCGGTATATCCATTAGATGGCTCCATGATTGCCCCAGGCTTTCATCCAAAGAAATGTGAGCACAGCTCTCATTTTTCAATTTTTCACCCACTAAATGTGTGCCTCCCCAAAATAAATCCAGTGCTGGCAAGTGTGTGATGAAACCCGTGTCCATCCCCTCTGGTGTCAGTGAACATTTAGCCCCTATCGAAAGTATCAGCTGTCGTGTTTCAAGAACCATAGTATTACAAATAACCTTGACTCTGTAATTTTGCGCCTAAGTTTATCGTAGAGGAATCATCAGAAACATGGGATGTGTTGTATGTACAAAATTATTTATAGTTCAGAAATTGTAGTCAATCTAAAAACCCACCAACATGGGCATGATCGGGTAAATTATACTTGACTCCTTCGGTGGAATATTTTGTGGTCATTAGAAATTATTGTAATACAAATTAGCAATGTGGAAAAATATATGGGCTATTATGGTTGGAAGTAAAGCAACACAAAAATAGTGTGTTCACTAGGTTTCTAAATTGCTCCTCTTGAGCAAAGGACCACAGAACATAATCTCCCCATCCAAATGTCTCAAAGACCTCTATTTATATCAATTAAATATTGCTACACTGACCACTCTGAAATTTACTGACTTAAGACAAGAGCCACTTTAATGGCTCATGATTCTGTTCAGCCACTGAAGCTGGGAGTTTCTGGCCATTCTTTTACTGGTCTTGACTGGGCTATCTCACACATCCTTGGTCAGCTGCAGGTCAGATAGGAGGCTATGCAAGCCTGCTGGGCTGTCTCACGTGCCTGGGATCGTGGCTGGGCCATTTCTGCCCCATGTGGCCTCTCGTTCTCCAGCAGGCTAGCCCAGGCTGGTCCTCAAGGGAGAACCCAGCTCGCCCAGGCTGGGTCCAAGAGGGAGAACGGAAGTGTGCAGAGCCCCGTGAATCCTAGGCTTGGAACTGGTACATCACTTCCATCACATCCTGTCGGCCACCCCAAGTCCCAAGACCAGCCCAGATTTAAAAGTGGGAAAAGAGTCCACTTCCTGATAGGAGGAGCTGCAAGGTCACGTGGTCAAAGGTGCGGATACTAAGCGGAGAATAACTGCAGCCATTTTTGCAAACGTTCGCCCCTCCCAACTCACTGAATTGTTCTCACCGAATTGTTGAGGTTCCTTAGTGATGTTCTAAAGAGTTCAGGTATTCCTGAGTGCCTAGACCTGCTATTCTACCCCAGGCTGAGATCCATCCCGAATGCCCCGGTGGGTACCACCTGGGATTGGTCGGGTGCCCATTCTGGCTGCTCGGTCCCACACCATGCGGATTCTTAAGTATTTTGACTGTCTCTTCTGTTTGACCTTCCCTGATTGGAGGCCCCCCCCCCCAACAGGCACAAATGTTTACCACCTTTTCAGGGTTATCACCCTTCTGAACACAGTTTAGAGGAGGTGAACTTAACTCTTAAAGGATTTAATCTTCAAAAACAGAAGATGTAATTATGGTAGTTGGGACCCTTACTTATTTTTAGATCAAAATCTTGTTTTTGGATTTAAAGGAAAAAACCTGAGAACAGGAAGGTCTAAATATCTTTAAACAGTACTAATTCTGGTTAATTTGTGTATTTTAAAAACAGAAAAAACATGAGTGCACAGGGATGTTTAATGGCACAGTGTGGAAATTACAACTCACTTTGGGGACTGGCCAATGTGGGATTGAATAGTGAGCCATAAACTCTTAGAAAAGGCCCATACTTTTGTCCATAGAATCTCAATATTATCTCTCCTTACAGACAGAAAACCTGCAATAATGTATCCATCAGGAACCCCAAAAGCCAATTTTGCAAAGTTTTCCGGTAGCTTTCTGGCTTGAGTTTATGCATTAGCCTTGTAAGCCAAATATTATTTTCCCTCCCTTGCGTCTGAAACTGAATGTCAGTTGCTAAACGTGGTACATGGTATCATTTGGGTGCCCGAGTCTCCCATTCATTAGCAGAATCAAATGATAGATGCAGCATCGCCAGGAGGGACACAATTTTTCATCTACTGTAAACTCATAAGGCCAAGTGCTGCCTAGTCAGTTGTCGACTGTGAACGTGTTGATTTGTGTTAGGCCTGTGACCTATAGGGGCGAAAAGTGTGGGCGTAACGTCGCCAGGCAGGAGGGCATCATTCATTTCCTCTGTCACCTGGGATACTGAGCTGACGGGTACGCGCTTCTGCAGTGCGATATTGTACTAGCCCATCCAAGGACTCTTGACGATCTCATCATCCTTAGCCTCTTACGGCGAGAGAGGCTGGGTTAAGCAAGGCAGTTTGCTTTGGCAAGCGTCACTGTGGCCCATTGGAAAGAACAGAGATCAAATCTGTTAATAGTGTGAATTTTTCTTTGGCTTCAGTCGATTTCAGTGGCTCTTCGCCTATGGAACTTGAAGAGTGCTCACCCCTCGCCCCCAGGGATTCTGACTTACTGGGTCTAGAGGGGCCTGGAAATCTCTGTGTTCCAAAGCTCTGGGGCTGAGACCCCTCGGATTGGGTCTGTGTTCCGAAGAAGAAAGGTCTGCCAGTCCTTTAAACGGCGTTCAATGTCCGCATCCTTGTGGCTCCTACTCACCACTGCAGTATGCTGAAAACCTTCCTGTGGCCCTTCGTACGGTGTGGCATCAGTCTCAGAATCAAAAGGCTGAGGCACTCCTTCTGTTCTGTTTTCAGTGTTTGTAGCAGGAAGGCTCCCCCTCTCCCCCATCCCCCGCCCCTCACACCAGGCAGATGCCAGGCATCGGTGATTGAAGAGGGCAGGAGTTAGGGTTCCAGAAGGAATTCAGGATCACAGAGCTTCTATGCAGGAAAATTAAACAGCAAATAAGTGCTGACCATAAGCACAGCAGGCACTCATAGAGGCCATGGGAGGGAGGGAAATTTCAGGAGACTTTTGGCCCCTAAAGGATGGATGGGGGGACGCCTGGGTGGCTCAGTCAGTTAAGCGTCCGACTTCAGCTCAGGTCATGATTTCCCAGTTCATGGGTTCGAGTCCCATGTCAGGCTCTGTGCTGACAGCTCAGGGCCCGGACCTTGCTTTGGGTTCTGTGACGCCCTCTCTCTCTGTCCCTCCCCCACTCACACTCTCTCTCTCTCAAAATAAACATTAAAAAACTTTTTTAAAGGATGGATGGGCTCTGATGGGGCACATTCCTGGCCCAGGAGTGGCCCATCACAGCACCTGGGGCTCTGTTTGCAGAGGTCTGGAATGTCCTAGGTGGCCTGGCCCCTCCTCCTCCCCCCACCAACTTCCCACCACAGGGACGGAGCCCCTCACTCAGGCCCCTTGGTGTGTGGTCCTCGGGCTTGGGGTTCCCTCTGCTCACCGTCCTCTGCTCTTCCTCAGGCTCCTCTTTCTAGTTTAGGCCTCAGCACAAATGTCGCCCCTCACCAACGACCTCTGATGTCTCAGTGATAATTCTTCCTCCATCAGCGGCTCTGAGACATGGCAGCCTCCCCGACACGGTCCCCAGCTGGTGGACAGTTTCCCAGGCCTGCGCCACAGACAGGACTGGCCTGCCTGACCCCCGGCCTCAGCTGGGAAGCTCGGCTCTGGTGTGGCAAGTGTGGGGCCTGTGGCCTCCAGCATGCGCCGGGGCTGGCGCTGCAGCCTGTCCCCCTGAGGGCCACCCTGGTCAAGATCCCCAGAGGCTTTGCCTTCCTGCCCCGCTTCCCACTGCTCTCTAGGGATCCCTTCCCTTTCTCTCAGACTGAGTTATGTGTTTCCTTGTCATTTGGGTTGTGTGCTGCCCAGCATTTCCATGTGTTTGGATGAAGGGGCGGGGGAGGGGGACTTGTCACATCACTGTCACTATTCATATTGTCCTGAAGTCACGTTATCATTACAAAACAAATCTGATCACTTCCATTCCTATAAAAACTCTCATGATTTTTTCTACTGACAGCATAAAGTACGAGCTCCTTAGCATGACCCACGAAGCCCATCACAGCTGGCCCCATACGCTCTCCCACCGCATCTCTGCGCCCTCCAGTGACACCGACGCCACTCCCATCCCTGGGTCCTGGGCCCACCGCGTCCTTCACACCTTCATGCCTTGGTTCCCACCAAGCCCTCTCTACAGGGAGTCATTCTGCCTTCAGTCCGCTTTGTAAACTGCATCTAATCCTTCGAGGTGCGGGTGGAATATCACCTCCACCGAGAAGCCTACCTCACACCTGCCGTGTGCAAATCCCCAGGCTGCTGTCTTCAGGGCCTCCAGTGAATATTGACCTCTCTTTGCCTGCCTGCCCTAGTTCACGTGACTGATCTCCCCAGCAGAATCTCAGGTGGCACCCGCTGGCAAAGGAGTCTGGGAATTGTCGTTTCCGGGGTTCCTTCCTACAGGCAGGAGCTTAGAAGGGTGGCAATGGTCCTTAGTATCGAGAGACGATATTCAGCATACATGTGCCACAGCCCTTGTCCATGGGGGACTCATGGCCTGGAGAGTGCGAATAATTCTGGGAAGCACCTGGAATATGCTTTGTCATGCTGCCCCCAGGGATCTGGAACCTGAGGAATAAAACTCAGTGCAGTTACTTGGGTCCCCCTCCACCCCTTCCCAGTGCAGGCCCGCTAATCGCTAATACCACCGCAGAGCCAGAAAGGGGAGGGTTTCGATCCTAGCTCTTCCGCTCTCCAGCTGGGTGAAAGGCACTTAACGCCTGTCTCAGTGTCCCCATCTGTTAAACGGAAGTAGTAACAGCACCTTCCTCGTCCCGTCACGGTAGGATTAAGTGAGCGAGTCCCTGCAGAGTGATGGCACGTAGTAAATCTTCAGTGAACTTGGCTGTCGTCATCATCACTATCTCTGTACCGTCATAGGGCGGAGACCTTACCAGATCTTAGACCAAGATAAGGTTGCTCCAATGGAGATGATGAGGGGCAGCTCTGGTTAGACCAACTCCCTCTCCCCTTCCTGGGGCTTCTCTGTAGCCCTGCGCTCTTGCTTCTTCTGTACAATGAGGAGAGGTGGGGTGAATATGCCCCAGGATTCCTCCTGCTCTGATGGCCTCGGACTCCGCAGCCTTCATCAGCCTGAGGTTCTGCGGGATGCCAGAGGGTACCGCTCACGACTTCGTCCTGTGAAAGTTCCCCTCAGCCTTGGCCTCTTGCCAACATAAAATGCGTGGGTTCGGGCACCAAAATCATATTAGGCTCACTTTGTATTTTGTGGGTGTTTTCAGTAATGCTGAATCTCTGAGGGAGTTTTGTGGGAGTATTTATGATTGTTTTTAGTGGGCGTTGGGGGCCAGGTGACTGTAAAATCTAATCAAAAATTCAGAGGCTGGCGTCACCCTTGGGGATATTTCATCATTTATTTCAGTCATTTTCACGCACCGGGCCTTCTCCCTCTAATACCTGAAACTATAAACTCAGTAAGTAATAGCCATGCTTTTGAAATGGTCGCTGCCCTCAGATGATGGCACGATATTCCAGAATTAGAAACATTTTAAGGCCGTGGTATATAATTGCCACAACAGCAGCAATAATAAGACAACTTAAGAAGGTTAACTAAAAAAAAAAAATTAGGGGCGCCTGGGTGGCGCAGTCGGTTAAGCATCCGACTTCAGCCAGGTCACGATCTTGTGGTCTGTGAGTTCGAGCCCCGCGTCAGGCTCTGGGCTGATGGCTCAGAGCCTGGAGCCTGTTTCCGATTCTGTGTCTCCCTCTCTCTCTGCCCCTCCCCTGTTCATGCTCTGTCTCTCTCTGTCCCAAAAATAAATAAACGTTGAGAAAAAAAAAATTAAAAAAAAAAAAAAAAAAAATTAATGTATGGGAGATACAGCTATAATAGAAAAAGCTAGAAAGCCTCAGGAGATGCCCACCTGCTTCAGATGTTCCCCCAGCAGCACTCTCAGACTCGGAGCCCCCTCCACCCCCACAATGTGCTTGGTGCTATGGACCCTGACGGTCAGATGGGAGGGCCTGCCTTGCTGTGAACGGAAACCGGAGGGACCCGAAGGTTCGCCATCTTTGACCCTCACCTTTCAAGACTAGGCTGGAAACTGGCCATTCAGGTTACTTCCAGGAGGGTTTCTTGTCTGAGTAAACAGCCAGCGGGCATGTCCATGAGTGGGTTTGGCAGCTCTTTGGCTGCTTATACTTTGGGGCATAATAAGGTCCCTTGAAGCATTGTTAGGATCATGGAGTAGTTACTCTCTTATGTCACCAGTAAATCACAAAAACTCTGAGTCCAACTGGTTTGAGCAGAGAGTAAGCATGTTACACCTTCTAGAAGGGAGTCAGAGACACAGGAGGGCCCAAGGCTCTCCCTGCCCCTCACTCTCCAATTGCCCTCCTTGTCACAGGAGCTGCTGGGTTGGACTGTAGCAGGCCACTGGTGGTAGTTCCAGAAATCACACCAAGACAGGCCCTCCAGAGCTTCTCTGGGTTCTGCCGAGGTCTGGGAGAAGGGACCTTCCAAAGAAGCTCCCCACAGACTTTCCCTAAAGTCTCCTTGACCAGCTTAGGGTCAGTGCCTCGGCTGGGATGAGCTCAGGCTGGTTGGACACAACCTCTGGGGCTCGGGTGGGCCCAGCTTCCCTAGGCAAAACCATGTGGAGAAGTGCATACCTGGGATTCAGTTAAGAAGCAAAAAGTGGGAGATGGAAGGTTTATGTCCACGGAGACTTCACGTTCTGTTTGTGAAATTGTTGAAGTTTGGCTTTCCCACAAAACTTACATACGAAGGACAAATAGAAGCAAACTGAATTTTAGGATAATTCTCCTCATCAAAGAAATCACTGTTTCCCTTTGGGTCTGCTCACACACACCTTAGACTTAAGAGATCTAGAAGCAACTCTGAAGACATTTAACCCAGTCACCTTGTATTTACACACAGGCTCGTGGGATCAGTTCCAAAAGAAGTTTCAACCCTGGTTTAAGAAAACCAGCTATGTAGACCCTGTCTTCAAATGTGCATCCCTGGCCAATAGTAAGGTTCACCGGGCTACACCTTATGAACAGACGTAACTTCAGACTCAGTGCAGTACTTTCCAGAATGACTCTAGTTCCTGTATTTGGACTCTGGCGAATGTTGTCATCCTAGGCGGGTTTGAGGCTCTTCCCTCAATTTTGTCCAGAGAAGAGGGATGCTTCCATAGACCCGAATCTCTAGTCAGACAGCATTTGAAGGGTGCTCAAACCCCCGGAGAGTTTCCGTGTCTCAGGGGTGCAAGGAGAAGCTAAAATGTGCCCTCCGTCCATCCCAGCTCTGTGTCCTGTCCTCTGCAGAGCGAAATTACACAACCAGATTTCACCCCACAGGGCCCCTGTTTGATCTGACTTTGCTTTTGAAATTTGGACCAAGAAAAATCCATCTAAAGATAAGCATCCTATTCCACTCACAGCCGAAACGCCTATCCCAAGGGCAGAAAGAGGAAGCTGCCTTGTTTTTCTCCTCACATCGTTTCAGTTCTTGAGCCAGCAGGAAACCGTATCCCGCTCTCTCCTGCTCGGTCCTCTTGTCCTTCCTTCCACTGAGTTAAACGGGAGCAACTTTCCTTCCTCCTGCTTGTTAGAGGAAACACACCCGTCCCTGGCCCTTTGCTCAGCCTTCCTCGACCTCCAGCCTCCCTTGCTCGGTGGCCTTCCTCACCTTGGCTCTTGTGCACCCTCTGCGTGGCCCCAAGATCCAGTCCCCACCCTGACCTTGCCATTGATCGTGGAGACTTGGACCGGGTCTGCCATGAGTGCTTAGAATTGCACCAGGCCCTCTGATGTGCCCGGAGCGCCAGCAGGGAGCTCTCATGCCTCCTGCATGGACTCTCTCCAGTCTTCAGTGAATGGTTTGCACAAAGAGCAGTTGTAAGACAGATCTGCAGTGTCCTACCATGGAGAAAGACACAGACTGGGCCTCGGGGCCCTGGAGAAGCCCAGCTGGGAGGATGATGGGTGTCCCTGGGGAGCAAGGAGGTCTCTGCCTCCGGGATAACTGTCACTCCCAGGGGGAAGGTTTTGTACAGAGCCTGAAGGCAAGAGGCAGGGAGGGATGGAGCGGAGAGAGAAGGCCCTGGGTGTGAGAAGGCCGGAGCATGGAAGAGAAAGGAGGCGTTCTGCAGTTTTGGCGGGAAGCCTGGCCCAAATCTGTACTCCTGTGCCACTCCTGAGCATACGCGTGGAACCGTCTTTCTTTGCCCAGCCCTAGCTCCCTTCCCTCCTAGGCAGGGCTATGGCCACGGCCTGAGGTACTGCCTGGGCCCTGGAGAAGATTCTCTCCTTCCCTCTACCATGTGCCCTGCCTCCTCCTCCTGAAGGTCTGGACAGGCCTCGGGATTGCACCCAGGTGGACCCTCTGCCACTTGTCACAGCCTCAGCCTTCCAGCTGCCCTTACTCCCTTATCTGATTTCCCACATGGTTTCTGGCAGCTTCATAGCCTCTGAGCTTTGGGTTGGGCAGATCCAAAAATGCAGCCTTGGGTGACCACCAGAATAACTACGTGCCAAATCCAGGCTCTGGAACTTGACTCTGTGGCTCAAGAAAGGAGCCTGAGTCTCACTCTCCATGCCCCCCCCCCCACCAACCCCCGGAAAAACAGAGATAAAAATAATGCCCACCTCAGAGGCTTATTACAAGGATTCAAGAGCATAATATATGAAAGACCTTCACAGACCGTCATTCACCAATCTATTGTCTTTAAAAAAACTTTTTTTAATGTGTATACATTTTTGAGAGAGAGAGAGAGAGAGAGAGGCAGAGAGAAAGGGAGATACAGAAACCAAAGCAGACTCCAGGCTCCGAGCTGTCAGCACAGAGCCCGATGCGGGTCCCCAACTCAAGAAACGTGAGATCATGACCTGAGCCGAAGTCGGACACTTAACCGACAGAGCCACGCAGGCGCCCCCAATCTATTGTCTTTTTAATGGAAATTAGTATATTGTCAATCTCCGAAGATACGGAGCCTCTCGTTCAGCACGCCACAGCAGCACACGCACCAGAACGAGGTTCCAGAAAGGACCTTCTTTCCCTCGATATTGACAAAATGAGTGCAGCTCTAAAGCAATGGCCGGTTCAAATTTCAGTCAATAAAGGAATATAGAGGGAACAAGCTCTCCCCCACCCCTTTCTCTAGCCACCAGATTCTCTTCTCAGGAGGCATCCAGCGCTATCATTTTCCGTGTATCCGTCCATGGGTGCCTTGTGCGTATACAAGAAAGGGTTGGACGGCCACTCTCCCCCTCCCCCTTTACACAAATGGCACCTTCCTTCCTTCCTTCCTTCCTTCTTTCCTTCCTTCCTTCCTTCCTTCCTGTTTTATTTCTTTTGAGAGAGGGAGAGCACAAGCAGGGGAAGGGCAGAGAAAGAGGGAGAATCCCAAGCAGGCTCAGCACTGTCAGTGCCGACCCCGAGGTGGGGCTTGAACTCACAAACCATGAGATTGTGATCTGAGCCGAAATGAAGAGTCGGGTGCTTAACCCGCTGAGCCACCCAGGCGCCCTCCTACAGGCTGCACCTTTCACACTTCCTCCTTGGTGGTTTCGTCTTTGCCAATCAGGAGGTGGAAATGATATTTTGCTGTGTCTGTCATTCGTGTTTTACTTACTGTAAGTGAAATTAAGTGCAATTTGCTGGCCACAAACCATGTGAGTTTCTTTTCTTGTGAGCTCAATTTTCCTGCTTTGCCCTTTAGGGTCTTTTGTTGTTGCTGTTCAGTTGATCTTATACTTACTGGTTTGTAGCTCTTTACTAGGGAAACAAGCCCTCTGTGATCCTTGTTACAGCTCTTTTCCCAGCATATGGTTTACCCCTTGATTCCGCTTGAATTGGTTTCCATGCGGACTGTGATTTTCTGCAGTCACACTTCTGTCATATACCATGGAAAGAATGAATGAAGATCAGGAGGGCTGATCAGCTCCGAGGGCTGCCTCTCAGTGAGTCTGTCTTGAGCCTTTATTCTTTTTCTGTCACCTGTTGTTATCCTCTGACCTCCTATCTCAGCCAAGGGTCCAAGGGCTGGGGCTTTGACTGGGGTGGTCCAAAGAAGCAAGGGACAGTCCAAAACGTTGAGTCTTGGGGCAAATTAAGGACACAGCTTAGATCTCAAATGAAGGGCCTGCCCTGGAGAGCAGCCTGGAGGGTCTGGGTGACCAGAACAGGAATCCTCAGAGCTCTGGGAAAGGAGTCTTTTGTTAAGTTGCAGTTGGGTTAAGGATGCCAAGCCTGTTCTACACATCCTGTCATCTGGCAACTACAGGAAAATGAGAGAATTAACCTAGTCAATGAGTTGAACCCACACATTTTGAGGTCAGCCACTAGACAGGTGTCTGTCATTCATGGACACACCTCCTCCAGCTCATTTTCTCCCCTAGGACAATAAGCCAGGCCCTTGTAGATCAACAGTAGTCCCATCTGGTACATATTGTGTCATTGTGGAATCCTAGAACTGGGCTGGGGAAGGAACTGGTTCTCAGTCCCTTCTGCATTGACGTCCCCTCCGTAAAACACTATGGCAAAACCCATGTGCGGTGAGGACAGTTCACGACCACCTGCTCTGCGTGGGGGGCTGATGGCAGCAGCAGCTGGGTCAGTCTTGATCAGAGAGCCTCATTTCCTGGATACGTGCCATCACCCTAGCCCCTGGCCTCTGGCCCCTGTGGATGGTTGGGAAGGTTCTGGGCAAGTTCACCAGCAGCTGGGTTGTTCCCTCATGAGTATTCAGACATCCCGTGGATGCACCAGCTTGTCTGGACTGGTAGCTGAGAGGTTTGCTCTGAATGCCGTTACTGATTTTTCCCCACCCTTTATCATCTCTCCACCCTTTGGCCATTCTCTGGAAGTTGGATTCTAATCTTTCTTTGAAAAGAATATTTCTCAAAAGAAATGTTTTCTCCCTCTGCTAGACACTCCTGGAGCAAGGGGATGAACAAGAGGCTTTGATCTTGAAGGCATTCCTTTTAAGTTTGATCTTTTGATCTAATGTTTTGTTTCTGTGCACTTAATGGTTTGCTTCAAAATCACCTAAATATCAGGTCAAATAAGACAAATACTTTCAA